>NC_059349.1:10138743-10738743 GCF_019703515.2 Myxocyprinus asiaticus
TATGTGCTTTATGGAGCATAACATTTTTGACACCCATTCACCATTCACACGCATTGTGAGGACTTACAGCAGTTTTCCAATCCACTGTACCGCGGCACAGTAGTGTGCTGTGAAAGATTGTCAGGTGTGCTGTGGACAATTATCAAATTCCACAAAATAAATAAATGCATGAAAAAAATAAAAATAAAATCAGGGATCCAAACTCCTCACCTTTCGGAGAAATTCGCCGTTTTGAAACCATAATCGGTCACTTTTGTGATTGTGAAGAGCAATGATTAATGTGCAAAAGTGACCGATATTTATTCGTGTTAAGAGTCTTTCACATGACTCGTGTCAGCGCTGCAGAATACATTGAAGTCTATGAAGTGACGCCACTTTACACCAAAGTGTTTTTCACACAAATGTTTTTGCTTCACCAATAATGTCTTTGAGAGTACTAAGCAACAAGAAATATTTAAAAACTGTCCAAATTTGTGAGGACAAATTGAATGTCTCATAATTTCTTTTAATTAAATATTAGCTTATTGTTTATGAATATCAGAGACCCCAGTTACTGAACTAATTTAAATTCACCAAGAAAACGCTTAGACCTAAACAAAAACAAGTCCTTTTATTACTTTCTGCTATCAAAGCAACTGCAAGCTTTTTTTCTCTTTTCCAAATACAAGTTTTCAATGTTTATTGTGCACACCTCCCGCTTTTTTACGTGGCAAACTCGTAAAATCGCCCCTCTGTGACGCTTTCTGCAACTCTTGTCATATGGAGGGCAATGCGGCGCTTTATTAGTTTTAATAAAGGAGAAGGTAAGGACGTTATTGAAACTCACTATTATTAGACTATTATTGTTGTCTGTTTGGATGAAATATAATGCTCAAACTTAAGGAAGACTATAGATCTGCTTTGTTCTTTTAATACTTAAACACTATAAAGTCTCTTGGTAGATTTCGGTCATGAACGACTCAAAATGATTCACTGACTCGCTCATAGCACATAAGACGCTCATTTGTCGCCACCTAGTGACATCTCCAGAAGGGGTCACTGAACTAATCAGTTAATAAAATTTAACAAATTTGTGAAACAGAAGCAAGCCTCACCAAAATACTCTTTATTTTGCAGCTAATTCTGCACAATTTTAAACTTGAATAAACTTGAATCACTAAAATAGCTGGAATTGGTGCTTTTAGCTTATTCTTTAAAAAAATATCCCCAGAAATGTTTTTCATGGAACAGTGATTATCTTACCTTTTTCACCCCTCATAAGTTTGCATCCCTGTAATTTGTTGGGCATTGAAAGAACAAATCTACAAATTAGAAAAGAAGCAAATGTGTTGTTTTTTCATTACCTATTTAGCGCTCTTGCCACCTGTGACCTCAGCTTTATGCTGCCTTTTTGTGCTTTTTGGACCTTCAAAGTTCTGTCCACCATTCACTTGCATTGTATATGGACCTACAAAGCTGAGATATTTTTCTAAAAATCTTTTTGTCCAGCAGAATAAATTCATACACATCTGGAATGGCATGAGGGTGAGTAAATGATGAGAGAATTTTCATCTTTGGGTGAACTATCCCTTTAAAGCTGAGGATAGTTAATGTTTTTCTCATTTTCTTGTCAATATTGCTATTGTTTGATGAATATTAATGATATAAAAGACAGTAGTAGGTCTTTTAGGCTGCATTTACATGGAGATCGGATATTTTGAGATGTAAAATTTTTGTCATGTCTGCTCACACTCATGAACATAATACAGTACATTCATGGGTGTGTTTACAGTAATATCGCGTCAAGAGGGGCATTTTGACTAAGAAGCAAATTTGACCATTTACAGCAAGACACGAACGCTCTATACAGCACATGCAGACGTATGTGAGAGTTTGAAAGCAGCCATCCGTAGTGAAACAATTTTAAAATATTGCACTGAGCAGACTGAGGTTCAGCGGCATACAGTTTTGGAACCTCTGCAATATAACAATAGCTATTATGGAAACCACCTGTTTACCTACCTAGTGTGTACATCTCTGCACAGCACCTATAGAGCCCAAACATTAACATAAGTTACATGGACTACATCTTCTAGCAGATAAATTGCACTTAACGTATTTGATTGATAAAGTAATGTTTTAAAAGTGCACTCAGTAATTTATTTATTTATTTATTAATTTTTATTTTTTTGCTGCTGTTACGATGAAGGTCTTTGACTTTTTACTGACACCTATTGGTGTGGATGCAGCATCACACAAAAGCTAAAGTTTTAAGTTAGAAGTTATCTTTTCTTGAAACAAAAACTCTTAAATCCCAGAATGTTTGAGAATATTTAAAAGTGTTATTGATGGAAATGTATAGAGTAAAGGTTGCTAAATGCAAAAAGAGGAATAGATGTTGTTGAAGAGTTTTGGGGTTTGTATTGATGGATTGTTAGAGGCAAAAATTATCATGCATTGTTTTTCATCATCACTGATTAGAAAATAAAAGGAACATAAACTGAATGTAAACCATGCATGTGTGGATCCAGACTTTTTTTTTACATGCGTTGTGCATTGCATGTCAGCAGTAACATATTGCACAATCAGAGATTGGGCTATTTGTTGAATATCCTCATATGCGTGCTCACTAAAACAACAAACTGGTCTTATAAGCATTTTTGGACTCTGAAATGACTTAACGAGACAGACTTGTTTGGAACTTGCTTGATGATGCTGATGTGTCCATTTAGCAACAATGTCTGTTTACATTCGTATTACTTTTTTTACTTTCTTTTTTTAAACCTGCTGTTTATGAAATGAAAAGTGTTTTTGAAATGTCTTTTAAACTAACTCATGTTCAAGTTAATTAGAATAGTCTGATTTTTGTAGTCTAGATAGTACTGGCCCAATTCAAAAGAGCCCATCCCTAGGTATATATGATATTCTCAATCTAGGATATTATGTCCAATTGCTTCAGACAGATCATACTATAAATTGGCGACAGTAGGTTGACCATTCTGCTGCTGAAATATTAAGTTAAATCACTGGCCCCAGTGGCCAAAGCTGGAAGTGTTGTTGAACATACTGTATACGGGCATGTATGAGTTTCAGTTTCCGGTTGAAATGTTTACAGAGTGGTGCAATAAGCGAACTGTATTTTTAGTTGTAAATGATATCCATTACAAAAATCGAGAGTTCATGGCAAATTTGCCGCAAATTCGCCACTGATTATTTTCACATGCAAATGAGCTTTGCGGCAAATAAGTCCATTGTTGCCAAAGGTTTGCTGCATGTTCACCACTACCGGTGAAGAGCTGCAAAATTCTGGAAAACACTAACCATAGTTTATGTGAACGTGATTACTTCCTGGTTTCCGTGGGACCAGTACGCATGTATCAGCAACACTAGAGGGAAAGGTGAATTGATTTGAATTGATGTAAAAATGTCTGATGGGGGATAGTGCTTATCAGTAACTCAAGAGAATGGGGTTGTTTTCAGGGTACATGAACATTCAGAAGCAACATGTCGATTTCCCATGTGATCATGCTGATTGCATAGAAAAGTAATAGTACACCTCTCCTGAAAAAGCTTTGTGATTTGAGGTGTCATTCATGGAACAGTTACACAACAAAGTTTAATACTTAGGTTTGGGGTTTCTTTAAATCCCTTTTAGAAGAATATTTCAGATCTGTAGGTCCATAGAATGCAAGTGAACGGTGACCAGAACTCCAAAAGCTCCAAAAAGGAGATTAAGTCAGCATAAAAGTAATCCTTAAGACTCCAGTGGTTCAATCAATATCTCCTGAAGTGATCCAGTTAGTTTTGGGTTAGAACAGACCAAAATGTAACTCATTTTTCACTGTAAGTCTTGACATCAGCAGCCTCCTTGGCGATCATGATTTCAAGCTCGATTACACTTCCTATAGTGCCATTTAGTGTGTCAAGCGCTAGGAAGTGTAATTGAGCTTGAAATCATGATCATGCCTAGAGACTGATATGACAAGATGTACAGTGAAAAGGGAGTTACATTTTGGTCTGTTCTCACCCAAAACCAACTGGATCGCTTCAGAAGTCATGGATTAAATCACTGGAGTCTTATGAATTGCTTTTATGCTGACTTTATCTCCTTTTGGGAGCTTTTTGAGTTCTGGTCACCATTCACTTGCATTGTATGGACATACGGAGCTGAAATATTCTTCTATAAATCTTTGTTTGTGTTCAGCAGAAGAAAGAAATTCATACACATCTTGAATGGCATGAGGGTAAATGATGAGAGAATTTTCATTTTTGGGTGAACTATCCCTTTAATGCTTGTCTTAGCAAGCACCACTAATAAATCTAAAATAAATCTTTCTCTTGATGTCTCAAAAAGCAGATGATGTTAGAATAATAATAATAGAATAAAGTTGAAGTAACAGGCTGTAGATGTAAAACCATCTCTCAATTAAGACAATACCTATACTCTGTAATGGTAACGCCATCCTGATATCCCCTGTCAAATGCCATGTAGTGGAAAAATCTATAAAAATAAAAACAGAGACAGTTACTTTCATTAACCTTCTTTCATTTATCATTTGCAAAAGGCCATGCCAACAGTTTTCTTGCACAAAACACACAAGAAACATGGACACATTTTTCCTACATTGACAAATGTGTTATTTGACTTATGCACACTTCAACTGTGAAATCCACATTTGGCGCTGATCTTCTTCACAATGGATAGCCGAGGTGAAATTCCTTTCACCCAATTGTAATTCCACCTGTGTTCCAGCTGAGAGATTTGAGAATTTTTCTGAAAAGACCATGCAGCTTACCTACTGTAACAATCTATGATTGCACCTTTTATACCCCAGACATTTGGTTTGAAAATACAGATATATGGATTCAACACTTAAAATGTATCCATCTAACTAAGTTAACCAGTTCAAAGAACGGTATCCAGATTCACAACTCATTGTACTTACCATAAACTAGCTAGCATATTTCAGAATGTAACTAGATGTTCAATGGGAAACCAATGTAGAAGAGGACTAGATTTTATCACTCGGTAATTGATTGTATCATGAAAAATTTTCTCTTTATTACAGATAGTTGGAGGAGGGGTTGAAAATGTAAGAGGGATTTGTGACATCAGCCAAAAATGAAAATAATTTCAGAGGCAGAATAAAAAGACAAACGTTTAATTTGGGACAACATGCAACATGATCACACGGAATTGACATATTGCTTCCGAAAGATAATATACCCTGAAATCAACCCCATTCAGCCAAATTACTGACAAGCGCCATCCCCCATCAGACATTTTTGAATCAATTTGTGTGTGAGCATCTATCCTTCAAGTGCTACTGATAGCGCATTGTGCAAGCACACTCTGAGAAACTGTTTCTGGTCCATGGAAACTATGAAGTAATATACGTTCATTGACACTTCTAGCTTCATCGACTGGAAGCAGCGAATCGAATTTTGGTAAGCAAAGACTGATTTCAGCTTAAACTTTCGATCTATTGTTGCCATATTCACAGTGTGATCAGTATGTAATGTGGACCAATGAGACTGTAAGATCAAGAATATCCATTAAGAAAGTAAATATGATCAATACTGGTTTCACGTTGACTTTAAGAGGCCCAATCATGAAGGAAACACGGAATCTATTTTACTCTGGCCAATTACTGTACAGTCCTTTGTATCCAGCTCTTTAATTTGTATAATCAAATGCCTCATCTCCTGATGTCAACAAAGCAGACGTCATTGCCTCATGGTTGTACAGCTAGATCCTCACTAATGCCGTTTCACCCTGGGCCTTATCCTTTACCTGTGTCATGATCCAGCAGAACAGGCTGCCTAACAAACAGAAACTTGGCAAAGGGTTCCAGTATCCCACCTGTTGTTGCTACTATGATCCTTGCGATGAAAAGTTCCATATTGTTGTAACGTTCTGGAGGGGATGAATAGACTTCATCCCTGATCCTGGCGTGGGCTCCTTCCAGGTGTACCCAAGACTGAGCTGGAACCAGCCCAACAGTAGATCCCTATCTCTCTAGCCATTTGCTGCCAAAACAAAAATGTGTAAGTGGTGGATAACAGTGATGCTGAGATTTGTGCTTCACCTGTGACTTCAAAGCTAACTTTAGTTTTTTTATTTTATTTTTTTTTATCTTTTAGGGCTGTCGATTTAATGTGTTATTGCAGTTCGATTAAAACATAAATAAATAACTAGTTAAAAATAGTTTAAAATGCTATTAATCATGCCTCCTAACCTGTATGTAAATTCAGTAATAAAACTAAATATATTGCTACCATCGGAGCAATTGAAGCTTGAAAAACATAACTTTGTGTTTTTACGAGCCACATCAGCAGGGGTCAGTCAGCGTGTGTGTATATACAGTAAATATGGATATTATCTTAATGTCATATCATTATTTGTGCATATATAGTCACTATCTCCAACATTGCAGATCAGATTAGTTCTTGTGGGAGTGTACCTGTCTTCTTTGCTCATCAATAAAAAGTATTCAGACAAGACTAGACAACCTTTTCCCCTCTGCTCTTGCCAAAACAAATCTTTTATGATTTATAACTTTCAATAAGTCATTTGCTTGCTTATTAAAATGTTTCATCTAGATCTTGCAAAACACATAAAGATAGAGCAAAAAGAATGGCCTGTAATTGTTCACTGCAACTGAACTAGCGCCAGTATGTCCTTTCTAAAATATGAGAAAGAAATAGTCATACGGTTTCTCTGCAGACATGAGTCGATCTTTGACTCTACTGGAAAATAGTTCACAAAAGGAACATGAATAATGGGAAAAATATGCATATGCTTTATAAGCATGCACCATTTCTTCTTTAGCTTGAGAAATGTGGTCTGAAATTCAAGAGACATAAAGAATTCCTGTATTATAGTAAATCAGTCTGGAAACCATCAAGTTTTATGCACAGCCTAGCATCGCTTACATTTTCTTCAGAACAATTTAGTCATGTTGGAATAATCTGTGATGCTGGGTATTAGAAACCTGATCCTTTAGTGATCCTGCTGTTAAGGGACTAATGCAGGGGTCTCAACCTTTTTAGGCCAAAGACCCCTTGGTAGATAGAGAGATGGAGCAATGATCCCATGTTACATATTGTATAAGTATAGCCATTAAAATAATCATCATTTATGTACAGAGTCATATACTTGTACACTACATATTAATTTAAGTTTATACATAGGCTGTCAATCAATTACAAATTTTAATCGAATTAATTACACGATATGCTGATTAATTAATCACAATTAATCGCATATAATCAATATTTGCTCAAAAAAATAAACAAAAAGTCATTGAACATAAGCCTATCACTGGCCTACAGTCAACAGCAAACAATTTTACAATTAAGTTTGTCAATCTGTCCGAGGTAGACTTAAGAGATGTTCTCACAGGATGCATTTTTTTGTGTTCCGCCTCCACACATGCATTAGACGGATGCTTTTGGTGCATCCAAACTGTGGTTGCATTCACTGTTTTTCATCATCTCTAGTAGTAAATGCTGTGTTTTAAGACTGCTGCATCAAGTTTTGAAACGTAAAAAAAATTGCTCCGTCCAGCTATCTTCGATCAGCTGTCAGTTTGCTGTTTATACATTTGTGCAATACCTGACTGTACAGCTGGATCTGCGTTAATTGCCCCCTGCTGATGAGATTCACAATAACATGGAGCATGCACTTTAAACATGATCTGCTCTGTAGGAAAACTCCTTACTATGGTGGCGTGATTACTTGTGGTATTTTTTACACATTATTTTTATTGTAATTAATCACACTCAATTAATGCTTTAAATGGACTCCCTTACTTCATACATTTTAATGTGGAAGGGACATTGAAAATTTTAGCTGAATTTTAGCCACATAATTTTTGGTTGAAATTAAATCAATGTTTTTGTAAAATGCATATTTTAATTTTTGAAATATATATATATATATATATATATATATATATATATATATATATATATATATATATATATATATATATATAAAAAATAAAAAAATAAATTGGGATGAAAAAAACTTTGGCCACACGTTACCATTCTTTATTATTAACTAATTTTAGAATAATGGTAATCCAAACAATAAATTAACCCAAATGGATGTATGGAATTATATAGTGACCAAAAATGTCTTATATTTTAGCTTCTTCAAAACGTTCTGCAACACTGACCTAGATTACACCTTAAACTTCATGAGGTGCATACTGCTTTTTAAAGTATTAGTACGTGTTTTGAAAGTATGCTGGACACTTGTTGGCTGCTTTTTGTTCACTTCTACAACTCAGTCATCCATCCCATCCACGCATCCTTCCATCCATCCATCCATAAATACGTAAATGTAGATTTACACTTCCGTTTAGTCATTTAGCAGACACTTTTTTTTCCCAAAGTGACTTACAAATGAGGGACATAAGCAATTTGACACACAAAAGCCTACAATATCTGCAGTAACGCACTGTCATGTGCCAGCTGCCACAGCTGTTTTTCAATGAAACTCTTCACTGGGGAATTTACAACAAGACATTACAGTATTATTTTCTGTAAAGCTGCTTTGAAACAATCTGTATTGTGAAAAATGCTTTACAAATAAAATAGACTTTATTTATTAATTATATATTTGTATTATTTATATTATTAAATAAAAATAAAGATATTTAAATATTAAATATAAAAACATATATATTCAATTAATTAATTATTAATACATAAATTAATTAATTAATGAATTAATACATTTAGTAATGAAACTTATACCAAGGCACTATTTATATTTGTCCATTTATACATTTATTAATCCAATTACCTATGTTTTCAATTCTGTAAATGTTATGGATTACTGATTCTCATGGGAATTCTTAAATTATATATTACTGTATTCCTAATGGTTTGCCTGTCTCCAGCAAACGTCAATAATTAAGCCAGGCGAGCCCTCAAAATCCAGCTGCTCACTCAGGTCTCTCTCTCTCTCTCTCTCTCTCTCTCTCTCTCTCTCTCCTGCTCTAAGTCAATGGGAGGGGCGCAGAAATCCTCGCAGTGTATAAGAAATGCCGTTCTCACAAGCAGGGATTTTACACAGCAACTCAGGACGAACGAAATGATCTGCCCCAGAGCCGCTACAAAATGCTGGATGGACACCTACTCCTGGGATGGTTATCATTCACCATTATAGTGCATCTCATCAGCTTGACTGGACCGAGCGCAGCTTACTTCGGGTAGGTAAAAGAACTACTCTTGTTCTACTACTCTTGCTTTTAAAGTGGTAATGGTTTTAAGAGGTGAAATAATGGATCAAAGATCACAAATTAAAAAGAAAATCTCAATCTAGGGAAATAACTTACTAGAACTTACATGTGAAGTTCTCTCCATAACAACCTGTAGAGCTGCGATCCAGTCGAGTGATAATGAGCGATGATCGTATTATAACGAGTTGATGTTTGAAAGAAGCCTCCAGTAGACAAAGATACCACCTTCTTTGTTTTTACCTGTCCTTATTTACAAATGCATGAAATAATGCATTGTTTAATAATAAGTGTTTGACGCTTATTTGTAGGTGATGCCTTATTTAAATATTAATTTACTATGTCTTCAGTAGTGTTTTGAATGGAAGTTAGTTACAAGCCGGTATATATATATATATATATATATATATATATATATATGTGTGTGTGTGTGTGTGTGTGTGTGTGTGTGTGTGTGTGTGTGTGTGTTTTTTTTTTTTTTTTTTTTGTGTGTGTCAGAGATGCTTGTATAGGATAAGAAAAAGACACGAGCAGCTCTCAACAGCTGGTAACAATAAAGCCGCAAAGATCTCTGGTGGCCGAATTGTCTGTTCAGATCGCAGATAATATTTCTTCGTCCAGCATAAACATTCGTGTTGGCTCTCTCACTAGGTTTAATAAGCGCAAGTTCAAGAATGTGTGTTGAATTTACAGTTTCCCCAGCTCCCCCTATAAACATTCTCCTAGCATCATTTTAATTTAGGTAATTGTGGACACTGGAGATGTGATACCGCGGGAACGCCTTTGGAATTTATTCCTCTATTACGCTTGCATTTCTGCGCATTGATATTTTGCCATCTCGCGCCTTTCAGCGGACACACCAGAACTTCATGTTTTCAGAAACATGTGTTTAACATTTAATCATTGTCTTCGAGCCATTGACACTTGTTTCAACAAGTTGGAAACCAGCTTTGTAGAGTGGCAGAGTAGTGAGGTAGACTTGCACTGCACTGAAACTCATATTCTAACCATTTCATCTTTGAAACATAAACTATATAGGACAAGTCTCAAAAATGGCTATGTAAGAATGCCATTTTTTGGACATAATCCATTGACAAGCAGGCATTTAATATTGTCCCAGTACTCTAACCCCGTCAGGGAGGGTTTATGCTGTAAAGAACTGATCTAAGGTACAATATAGAGTTAAAGACACTACAGCATATTAGTTCTCTTGGCTGGTGGTCAGCACTGATGGAAGACTTTATCAAGAAAGGTGTTGTAAGGAGAAGATATTGTTAGAGCAAATCAAGGACCAGGGTAGGAGTGGCACCCTAAGGCTCCATTGAACATTATGAAGCAGTAAACCGGTTTGTTGGGCCGCAAGTAGTTGTAGATTGGGTCTAAACCTTTACTTCTACCCCCTATTGGGAAGTCAGTACATTTCAGAAACGCTGGCCTGCCTTACCATGGGTCGGTGGGTCATGCCAGAGACGGCATGAAGCCATTGTCAAACTTGCGTCTACTAACATGTGCAAATAAATACATTCCATGAGGCGAATGCCGCATCCTCTGGGTACTGATTTACTTAAAATAGAGGGTCAATGTTGCATACCCAATTTCCCCAGTGCGGTGGAGCGCATATGAAACCTAAACACAGTCTCTGTTTACCCACGGTCCACGTCTCTCAGGGTTGGGTGGGATTCCTTGCCTAGTTGAGCCATTGCTGAAATTGTCATCCAGGCCACAAGAATGCAAACCCTCGGTTTTTACCACCCAGTCCCCTCCAGCCCGTTGTAGCAGGTGACCCATATACATTTCAGCTGGGTCTTGTTAAGCAGCAGCAGCAGCAGTCGTAGAGAGACCAGGTTTGGTTGGGTGGGGACAAAGTGGTGGTGGCATTATTGACATGTTTCTGGAACTAGTAAAGGAGGCAATGCGGGGGCTGCACACTTTTTGTCTAGGTGTTCAGCTCACCTCAAACTGCCTGAAGGGAGAAAGGGAAGAGTTTACATGTCGGGAAAACATGGGGAAAATGAGCCCTGAATGTCCATGGAATGAGGTTCTATTGTGCCTGGCTCTGACAAGTTCATACAGATCTCTAGTGGAGGCCAGCCTGGGGTCAAAAGTGGGGATCTGCTCTGCATTGCTGCCCTAAGAGTCAACTTGAATTGGGAAATGGGGTAATGATTTATGACTTTTGTGAAAGATGTTGGCTATTGCCACCTAAATTATCATTCTAAGGAAAAACAGAGGTTCAAATCACTTGTAATGTACATAACTTCTGCGAATTCTAAATGATATGAAGAGCCCAAAGATCAAGCTTTATATCTCAGTGATAGTTAAAATGGATCCCATGATTCTTTTGGTATCTAAAGGGAGATTGGTGAGATTTACAACACCTCTTAACCAGGAACTAATAAATTAAGAATCTTTATCAGATGTTGAGCCCAAAGTACACTTCGGATTTTCCATATTCACTAGCGTATGTGTACAGTACAATGCTCTGTATTCTACATATGAACGTGTGCACATACACAAGCTGTTGATGCGTGCACGCTACAACTGCTGTGCGATACTTCATTATTTCTCTTTAGGAGTTTAGACCCATACAGATATCTTTATAGTCTTTCAAATAGGGATGCACCGATACCGATACTGGTATTGGAATAGGGTCCGATACCGCTCTCATATACTGGTACTCGTTCAGATACCAAAAACCGATACCATCTGACGTACGAATGTCATTATGTAAACATTCAGCGAATAGATTCAAATCACCTCATGTCCTAGTGAGATTATTTGACAGCAAAAACTGTGATTAATGAGATAAATAGATTGTTTGCACTTGCAGCTTTTTAAATATGAGTGCTTGTGAATGTGTGGAGCCGGTGTTGTGCAGGCACAGAGACACAAACTGCTCATACCTTTAGAGATCCTTGGCTCATACACAGAAAACATCATCATGAGCATTGAATGCTCTGTTCGTAGCAGATGACAGCAGGCAGAGCGCTAATTCACTTTTTAGCACAAGTCATATACAGACTACATATTTATTTATTTATATAGTAGCCTTTTGTGGTTTAATAATCACTTTAAGTCACGTAGCGACCTGCTTTTCCGGATTGGAAATCTGTCATCAATACGTCAGAGCTCCTTGGTCTAACAACACAGGAACACTTCAAAATAAAAGCTCCGGCAAAAATAAAACCTCAATTTAACTATATAGTTATGTAATATTCACTTTTATACTACTACTACTACTACTATTAATAATAATAAATCAGTAGTAACTGTATTATATTGAAGCAATGTCTCACATCTGTGATGATCTGTTACGCAGCACTTTATTTGACAAAATAACTCCAATGTTATATTTAGGATTGTGCTGTGAAGTTCTGTATAAAATCACTTCATCTGATAAAAATAATAACATTTCATGTTGAAAATTAATTGTTAAACTTTAATTTGATTAATATTTTAATTAGTTAATGAATTTAAACAAAATTTTGATGACATTTTTTAAATAAACTGCTGATATTGAGTATAGAAAAAAAAAAAACAGGTGTCGGAATCTGTATCGGTGATTACTAACAAAAAATATCTGTACTCATACTCGTTCTCAAAAAAATGGTATCGGAACATCCCTACTTTTAGATATAGTCTTTACAAATGCATCTCCCGACCTCCTCACAAACACACTTTTGTTGGCACATCCACTGATGTTGTTTCCATCTTTGTTTCCGTCTCCTGTTGTTCTCCCCTGTTTATGTCGTCTTCTTGATCTACTTTGTGAAAGCAACAGCCAAAATGTAAGTGTTGCTACTTTGTGGACATGTGGATTAGTGCAAATAATTCCAGGCGCATGCACAGACTATGTGTACAGAGTACGCACGGTTAGAAAAATCGTGATGCATGTGTACAGTGCTTGCGTTCCCTACTGATGATTTATTTACGCCACTCGTCCTATACGCATATGCAAAAACTGAAGTATACTTTGGGCTTTAAGGTTAAAATGTCAGATAATTTCCCAGTGGAAGATGCTAAAGATCGTGATGATGCACGTGAATTTAAACAAAATAGGGGCTTGCTCAAACTCTAGCTTTTGAAGACCATTCTCAATTGGTCTGGTGGGGTCTTCTGATGCCCATTGCATATTTACTGAGACTGTGCTGAAATCAGAGTTGTGCAACACTCTTCATAAGTTTTCTGTCATTTATCTGTAGACATGTGGAGAATTAGCTGCAGTCCCTGAAGCTTCCACCAGGGGGTGCAGTCAGTCACTACTGCAAAAACCCTCTGCTCTTCAGTCAGCATCTGCTCTTGTATGAAACCTTAGCACAGTGGGAAATGAGTGGCAAAAACAGATATGAGAACAGAACACTGTGTGAAGAGGATACATGGAGAAGGTAAAAAGAGCAACAGTTCAAAGGTATTCAAAGGTAGTTGTGGTCAAAACAGCATTTCATCTGTTTGCTGTGGCGCTTTGGCCGTTTTTTTGGCCGCAGCTCGTAGGAAAACCCCTGTACAGAAGCTGCTTGCTGTAGAGGACTCTCAGATTTAATCTCTCGACTAGACTTATGCTTGGGAATGTTGATGAGAGCCACTGCCTGAGCTGTGGTGGATCTCCTTTCAGTGTCAGAGAATAGCAGTGTTTGCAACTGAAGATTTTCATCCTCACGTTTGACCACTTCCTTCACTTGCTGCACACATCTACGGACAACTGTACAGCATTGTATTCAATCATACACATGTACTCCAACATAAAACATTAAATGGCACAATTACTGTTACTGTTAGCATTTCACTTAACAGATGTGGAATAGTGTTTTGTTAAGGGATAGTTTGAGTTTTAGAATGCCCACACTGCATTCACTGACCGTCTGATGCATATTGCACACGAATCTGAAAGAAATGTCTTGATCTGGCAAACTTTAATCTGATTGACTGGCTTTATGCAACTTCCGGGAGTAAGTGCACATGTTTTTTTTTTTTTTTAGCATGACAGTAGTTCAGCTATTCTCACAATAGTGTAGCTATCAAGTAACTATTTACATTGTCCAAAACAAAACACTAAATTTGTCACATTGCATTGCGAACACAGAAATGGAGCCGAAGATGTAATCAAACACCTATACCGTCCTCTCTCTCTCAAGTATCGTTGGGGAAACCAAATCATTTAAGTATATCAGATGTTTCAGACAGTTTATGTACTGTAAATGAGCCGATTAAAATAAGCGATTCACTTATAGTTAGCACTGGGAACTTAGACGCTAATTAATTAATTTTAGTGATTCAGTTCTTTTGGACAGTTCATGTAAATGAACTAGTTCACAAAAATGATTGACTGATTCACTTGTGCCCCGCACAGCCTTAAAGGGACTTTGCATTCTATTTTGAAGCGAAATATTAAAAAAAAAATGTAATTTAAAGTCATTAAAATAAATAAATGTTTTTTTTTTTTTCTAGTTTAATAGTGTGTATTAAGTATAAATTTATGTTCAAGTTAATGTTGTATCCCTATTTGTTTAACCTATATGAAAATTAACCATGGTTTTACTATAGTTATACTGTAGTAACCATGACTGTAATAAAATAGTTTTTTTGTTTGTTTTTTTTGGCCGAAACCAAGATTTTTATACAAATAACCAAGGTTTTACTGCAGTAAAACTATAGTATCCATATAGTAACCATGATTTTACTATAATAATATTGAAGTAACCATGACTGTAGTAACTGATTGCAGAATTAAATAATATCATCATCCAACTGTTGTATATTCAAAAAATTGTCTTTAAATAGCTTCAGTGTAATTAGCTACTTTTTGTTAATAGCTAGTATTGTAGCTAACTACTTTTATAAAAGAGTAGCTTGACTGTAGTTTAATTACTTTAAGTTATGAGTAGCTTGTAGCTTGGAAATCTTAGCTTGGCTTCCCCAACACTGGGTATTATGTATTTCAGATAAACAAAACGAAATGTGGTTGGCTGTTTTGCATGTCAGTCATGGTCTTTTTCTGCCTAAGTGAGTAATTCTTTGACAGAATAATCCACAATGAGGACCAGACTTTATGCCATAGTGAAAAGTTTGGCTGTGCGAGACTAGAACAGGAAGAACACAATGCAAAAAACTACAGTTCTATTTCCAATGAGTATCAGCTTCACAGCTTAACTTTTCCTCAATAAACACACTTTAGATTATGATTATCTTGTTGGCTTTTTATGAGATTTTAAGTAACTGCTTGAAAAACATAAATCAGTGTCTCTGCATTTCTTCCGGTTTGTTTTTTCTCAATGGCTTACTCGACAAGCTGTGAGAATGGCTTCTCCCGCAGGAGTCATCCCAACCCCGTCCTGATTATATGGTATTATTGCTCTGGGGAATGTCTTTAAATGTGTTTGGCACACTCACATCCAAAGGTTTCAATATTCTGGTAGCATGGCTCCAACCACAGTTTGGAGGTCTGCCTGGACTTTTTAAGAGAGGGCGGCTCCACTTCTATAACCCAATCAGCTGTGCGTTTTGTAGATATGTAGGACATTGTCAGGAATGCGCTGATGGGCATCACAGATGGAAGGACAGGGCTAGGCAAAACCGAAAAGCCAATATGGAATCTGAATAGCTTTTGGTGGCCATGGATTGATGAGATGACGTTAATTAGTGGCACTACCACGTTGTGTGTTTTCCATCACCCACCATTGTCTGTTTTCCTCCACAAAGGGCTTTGGGTGGACTGTGGTCTACAGCCAAGATTAGATGACTGCATAACCATAAGATGACTGTAAAAACCCTGAGCTATGAACCATTCATGTGCATGGACTGGGTATTGTTCATCTGCTTCGAAGTATAGCAAAACTCAAACAATAGCTTTAATTACAGACATGACAAGCCTGTAATCTACTGTGATTAAGTTCATCATTTCATGATAGGCTCATTGAAATAGAGCTGCATTGCTTTTTTCTATTTTGCTAGATACAGTTAAATCAACATGAAATGTTGTTCACAACCCACTTCGCTTCCATAATGTGACATATTTCTGAATGAAACAGAGAAAAAAAAAAAAAAAAAAAAAAAAATAATATATATATATATATATATATATATATATATATATATATATATATATATATATTCTTCTGGAATAGATTGGATCATGAAAAGTGGGAGTTCTATACCAGAATGGCTTCAGACTCCCACTGATAATGCTTCTTTTTCAAATCTATCGTTTTTAGCTATTATTGTTGTAACCTTATTACATTATTGTTAGCCTGCATTAAATTACTGCATAAACTATTGGAAAGACATTGTTTTTCTTTAGACTAACGTGCACTGATTGGGATTTCACATTGACTTTAATTGTATTTGGATTTATTTAGCTAACCCTGACGTAGCCCATGTCATGTAAACAATGCACAGCTCTTTTATGTGCAAAATTCGGCACTGAATGATGTATACCGTGAACACCCAAACACATATTGTAATCACAGATCCTGCCCTTCTTTGAGAGATGTCTATCATCAATTATGAAGTAAGAAGGGAGGATGGATGAGTCGCTATAACAAAGACATGCGTTTTTGCCTGTAAATCTTGGTTTTATAAATAGTAATTGAATTGAATGTCTCAATGGATGGTTTTGATTAGGGAAGGTCAAATTAATCTACTTAATCACCAGCCCTAAAGACTGAACTGAGCCAGTTCTCAATGGTTATTGTGAGCCAATGATATGGCAACCAAACAGTTGAGGTTTCTCTCCAAAAAACAAATCTTTTAAAGGTGCATGCAGTGATTTTTTCATCATTAAAAAATTAATGCTACTAAAGAGATTAAGTGCAATTTTTAAACACACACACACACATGTTGGTGCAGCTATCATTATGAGGACTCTCCATAGACATAATGATTTTTATACTGTACGGACTATAGATTCTATCCCCTAACCCTAACCTTACCCCTAAACCTAACCCTTTCAAAAAATTTCTCACTAGAGATGTCCTCATAAACCACATTTATAGCATAATACCCTTGTAATTACCAGTTTGTAACCTAAAAAAAAGTCCTCGTAAACCACTTAAACCTGCCCAAACACACACACACACACACACACACACATATATATATATATATATATATATATATATATATATATATATATATATATATATATATATATATACAGTTGAAGTCAGAAGTTTACATACACATTAGCCAAATACATTTAAACTCAGTTTTTCCACAATTAATGACATTTAATCGTAGAAAACCTTCCCTGTCTGAAGTCAGTTAGGATCACTACTTTATTTTAAGAATGTGAAATGTCAGAATAATAGTAGAGAGAATTATTTATTTCAGCTTTTATTTCTTTCATCACATTCCCAGTGGGTCAGAAGATTACATATACTTTGTTAGTTGTTTAACTTGGGTCAAACGTTTTGAGTAGCCTTCCACAAGCTTCTCACAATAAGTTGCTGGAATTTTGGCCCATTCCTCCAGACAGAACTGGTGTAACTGAGTCAGGTTTTTAGGCCTCCTTGCTTGCACACGCTTTTTCAGTTCTGCCCACAAATGTTCTATCAGATTGAGGTCAGGGCTTTGTGATGGCCACTCCAATACCTTTGTCCTTAAGCCATTTTGCCACAACTTTGGAGGTATGCTTGGGGTCATTGTCCATTTGGAAGACCCTTTAACTTCCTGGCTGATGTCTTGAGATTTTGCTTCAATATATCCACATAATTTTCCTTCCTCATGATGCCATCTATTTTGTGAAGTGCACCAGTCCCTCCTGCAGCAAAACACCCCACAACATGATGGTGCTACCACCATGCTTCACGGTGGGATGTTGTTCTTTGGCTTGCAAGCCTCACCCTTTTTCCTCCAAACATAACGATGGTCATTATGGCCAAACAGTTCAATATTTGTTTCATCAGACCAGAGGACATTTCTCCAAAAATTAATATCTTTGTCCCCTTGTGCACTTGCAAACCGTAGTCTGGATTTTTTATGGCGGTTTTGGAGCAGTGGCTTCTTCCGTGTTGAGCAGCCTTTCAGGTTATGTCGATATAGGACTCGTTTTACTGTGGATATAGATACTTGTCTACCTGTTTCCTCCAGCATCTTTACAAGGTCCTTTGCTGTTGTTCTGGGATTGATTTGCACTTTTCGCACCAAACTGCGTCTCCTTTCTGAGCGGTATGATGGCTCCGAGGTCCCATGGTGTTTATACTTGCATACTATTGTTTGTACAGATGAACGTGGTACCTTCAGGAATTTGGAAATTGCTCCCAAGGATGAACCAGACTTGTGGAGGTCCGCAATTTTTTGTCTGAGGTCTTGGCTAATTTTTTTTTATTTTCCCATGATGTCAAGCAAAGAGGCACTGAGTTTGAAGGTAGGCCTTAAAATATATCCACAGGTACACCTCCAATTCAGTAAACCTCTTATCAGGAGCTAATTGTCTAATTGTCTAAAGGATGTCATTTTCTGGAATTTTCCAAGCTGCTAAAAGGCACAGTTAACTTAGTGTATGCAAACTTCTGACCCACTGGAATTGTGATATAGTCAATTAAAAGTTAAACAGTCTGGCTGTAAACAACTGCTGGAAAACTTACTCATGTCATGCACAATGTAGATGTCCTAATCGACTTGCCAAAACTATAATAGCTAATATTGCTAATATTAAATCTGTGGAATGGTAAAAAAATTAGTTTTAATGACTTCAACCTAAGTGTATGTAAACTTCTGACTTCAACTGTATTCCAAAAGTTTGGAATAATGTACAGATTTAGCTGTTTTGGAAGGAAATTGGTACTTTAATTCACCAAAGTGGCATTCAACTGATCACAAAGTATAGTCAGGACATTACTGATTTAAAAAACAGCACCGTCACTATTAAAAAAAAAAAAAAAAGCCATATTTTATCAAATCTAGACAGGCCCCATTTCTAGCAGCCATCACTCCAACACCTTATCCTTGAGTAATCATGCTAAATTGCTAATTTGGTACTAGAAAACAACTTGCCATTATAACAAAAACTCAGTTGAAAGCTATTTGGTTCATTAAATGAAGCTTAACATTGTCTTTGTGTTTGTTTTTGAGTTTTTCAGTATTCAATAGACTGGCATATCTTAAGGCCAAGATTAGATAAAAATGGCAAAAAAGAAACAGCTTTCTCTAGAAACGCATCAGTCAATCATCGTTTTGAGGAATGAAGGCTATACATTGCTTGAAATTGCCAAAAAAAACTGAAGATTTCATAGAAAGGTGTACACTACAGTCTTCAAAGTCAAAGGACAACTGGCTCTAACAAGGACAGAAAGAGGTGTGTAAGGCCAGATGTACAACTAAACAAGAGGATAAGTACATCAGAGTCTCTAGTTTGAGAGACACTCAAATCCTCAGCTGACAGCTTCATTTATTTCTACCTGCTCAACACCAGTTTCATGTACAACAGTAAAGAGAAGACTCAGGGGTGCAGGCCTTATGGGAAGAATTGCAAAGAAAGAGCCACTTTTGAAAAAGAAAAGGTTAGATTGGGCAAAGAAACACAGACATTGGACAACAGATAACTGGAAAAGAGTGTTATGGATCTTAACCCCATTGAGCTTTTGTGGGATCAGCTAGACTGTAAGGTGCAGGAGAAGTGCCCGACAAGACAGCCACATCTATGGCAAGTGCTACAGGAAGTGTGGGGTGAAATGTCACCTGAGTATCTGGACAAACTGACAGCTAGAATGCCAAGGATCTGAAAAGCTGACATTGCTGCACATGGAGGATTTTTTGATGAGAACTCTTTGAAGTAGTTTAAGTATGTCAGAAGTTCTGAAATGTTTTTTTCAAATTGTAATAGTAATTTCTCACATTATTAATGTCCTGACTATACATTGTGATCAGTTGAATGCCACTTTGGTGAATAAAAGTACCAATTTCCTAACATAAGAGCAAAATCTGTACATTATTCCAAACATCTGGCCACCAGTGTGTGTGTGTGTGTGTGTGTGTGTGTGTGTGTATATATATATATATATATATATATATATATATATATATATATATATATATATATATTATTCAACATGGAGAGAGTCACTTCATGTGAGCTGCCATGTTAGGATGACATGAAAAGTCAAATACTATTCGCTTAATAGTATGAGCGAATAGTGTGCGGGCTGTGACAGAGCTTATCATTAGTTGGATGAATTAACTGAACAAATACACCATTCATTTAGTGAACATTTATGAGTGGGAGTGAGTGGAGTGGTACTGAAACGAGACAAATGTGGCATGTCATTTGTGAAAAAACTGAAGGAATAATGCACGCCACAAACTGAGCGAATGAGACATGTCTTTCGTGAGTATGATTAAGTAGTTTTCTCAACACGGTTTAATGACGTTATTGAAATTCATAATTCATTCATTAATTTAGGTTATTGTTAGCTTTCTAAAAGACACTTGCTGTCGCCACCTATTGTGGTAATGATGTAATATACAGAAAAATTCACTGAAAGAATCAGTGAATAAATCTGAACAAATCTTTTTGGTGAATGGATTTAAAAGATTAAAGTCACTAAGATGAATAAAAATCCCCTCTACTAATACAAAGCACAAAGACAGGTTACGGTAAACATATTAAAGACCCCATGAAATACATTGATGAGCACAGTTTTCCTTCCTTTGTTGACTTTCTTATTTAAACTGGAATTTAAACACCTGGCGATAAAATTCCCTGACCAATAAAATATGAGCTTTGGATCACATGTCATTGCAATTACCAAAACCAGTGCTACTGGTGGCGCTAAGGCACAGAAAGCTGTTTTGACCACCGACATTACACGCTGAAGTAACTCAAGGACGAAATACTGAACCAGCAGTGAGGATGTGTAGTTTATTTGCATAAAATGCCTTTAAATTTTCTCGTACGTGTTCTCTTAATATGTAAATTATATTGCTGCATCACTGACTTGCATCCTCTTTAAAGAAAACTCTCTGATCTTAGGTGTGCACTCTATGTATCAAAGTGCCTTTGTATACTAAAAATGTGGTGATGTTGGTTAGGATTTGTGTTTTATTGTGTGGATTTTTTAGACTTTTATTTTAGACTCTCTAGAGCATTTAGATGTCGTCACGTTTAATTCGTAACATGCCGTTTTGAGCAAATGTATAATACAAGTAGATCTACATGGCAATAAGATATAATCAGTATTGTTCCAATTGATAACGTTTTATCCATTATTATGATTTTTTTTTTTTACCCTTGATTCTTTCTAATCAACCCTCACACTGTGTATACATGATTAGTATTATCAGTCAGTCAACTTGTCCTGCAGGTGAATTGCAATAGTTGTGAAAGTTTCTAATGTTTTCTTTCTCATTGAGCAAATCAAAAAACAAATTCATCATCGCTGCTGCAGCTTGTAGAGAGATGTGTTTTATTTTTTCGACTGGCTAGCTATAGAGAACTCGCTCGCTTGTCTTGCGTATTGTGATTCCATGGTTGTTTACATGGGGGGGGGGGGATGGGGGTGGAATTGCGATTAGCGCCACCTTTTATAAAGGCGTGAATGTGCTAATGCCTATCATTTGTCTCAAAGTGAAACAGGCAATTCGTCTGCAATTAGTTTTGCATTATCACATCGCCTCTGGTGTGCAAACGCCTTAATAGAGAGCAACAGTCTGGTTTCGGAAGTATAAATCCCATTCATTTTACAATAACCTAAAAACCTTTATGACAGACCTACTGTGAGCTCGATGGTATATTACCTCTGTTAAAGCTATCGGTTCGCCTTATTTCATCGTAATTTTTTTTAAATAGTGTTAAATTGTGGAAAATTGTGGTGTTAGAATCACAACAATAAAGCATGCAAAACGATTGCAATGCACTGACACACTGCAAATTAGTTGGTGTCCCTACACTCCCAAACTACTTTTCCATCGTTTTCAGTTTGATTACATTGTTTGCAATGCTTCATGCATTGTAGTTCATTTACTCATGAAAGACGTTAAATACACAGTCTTGATTTTCAAATACATTTTTGTTCAAATCAAAGTTTGTAATGGTGCATTTCCTTCTTTAATGAACGATTTTATTAAATCCCAATGATAAAAAAATGACTGGGAAAAATACTTCCAGAACCAAGATGGCTGAAAAAGTGGGTGGGCACTGTTGTGCTCTTTTCTAGAGAGCATTCGATTGGGAACAAAAAAATAATTGTATTTGCCCCTGATTGCAAGATGAGTCATCAATATTTTAGGTAATTTTTTTCCAGAAGAAAAAGACAGAATTTTAATTCTGTATATCTGCTTAAAGATAATTTTGTCAATGTTTAAGAGCAGATCAGCATAAAGATAGCTTGAAGCTAACATACATGAACTAAAAGCCACAAAGCTTTTGATTTTATGGGGTTGGGGGTTAATAGGGTCTTTAAGCCTGAGGTGCATGAGAAAATGTACAGGTTTGCCTAACTGAATAAGTAAACAAAGTTTAAAATATTGTACTGCAACTTGCATTACAGTTTCTCTAAGCATTTAGATTAGAGGCTTAAATAAGATGACATTGCAAGAGTCACCAATATGTAGGAAATACTCTGTAATCTTCATCAGTAGAAACTGTAAATAACTGGAACTAATATAGCTGCTTGTGTTTTGAGATTGATTGGGTGGGTAAAATACATTTCACCCTTCTGTTTATTTTAAGGGATGTCAGAATTGCACATTGAGATGAAATTGATCGATGTATCAGTGTTCCTCTAGAATCACTGTCACAGATGCTATGTCATTATATTGTCATACAGCTAACATACAAACCATAAATGCTATGTTACTGACCCCTACAATCAAAGCATGTTAAGAGTCCCATCTTCTCAGGCCCATTTTTATGCCTGTATGGTCAGGGCAAACACATCATTAAGGTCTATGTTTGCATACTTTATTAAAGGCTTTTAGTGGGAGCCCAGAGAAAAGAGTGGAGCTTGAGCGGCTCTCGTACCTGTCACTGGGTGCTTGGGTTCTCAGTGCCATGGCATGAGGTCAATAGGTAGAGTCATGCGGAGCTCTGTGGTGCACCCATGCTGTGCCAGTCACACAGTCACCATCGTTGAGCAGCTGACCCGTGCACAGCCCCGCAGTTAAACCTCTTACTAACGCAAACTACACACACACACACACACACACACACACACACACACACACACACACACACACACACGGTACTGTATGCACCAATTTTTGCTTGCTAAGGTAACTTAGCCCAGTCAATATTGCCAGAGACAGTTTAGCTGAGACAGAGCACTGGTATTAAATTGAATGGGAGGAATTGGAATGCTCATTATGTTGGATGTAGAAAAGGAAGTCTCGCCTTACAGATAAAAGAGTGTAGAATGTTCGGTTCTTTGGGCAATGGAGGAGTCAGGAGACAAGCCTTAGCGCTCTCGCTCTCCCGAAGACAGACACATGACCACGCCCCCATCCCCACATACCCCCACTGCCCGACTCAGGCCGGGGCAACATCCGGCCTGCCAACCCCCCCCCATTTCTGGAGAGAAATTCAGCCACAGCCATCTGCACCCTTGGTCTGGACCACCTCGAATTGAAATGGCTGAAGTGCCAGGTACCAACAGGTGATCCGCGCGTTGGTATCTTTCATGAGGTGGAGCCATTGGAGTGGGGCGTGATCTGAACCGAGGGTGAAGGCCCACCCCAGCAGGTAATAGTGGAGAGTGAGGACGGCCCACTTCCGCAGATTCCGATTGCAACTTAGCCACGTCTGTGAGCTGCGATGGTGAGAGGTGTTTGCCACACGAGACCGGGTAAATTAATTTGGTTTGAAAGTCACTTCTGGCCTGAGCACCGCCCTCTCTTGGACTACCATCGCTAAGGCCACAGGGATGCCTCCCTCCATGATTTTAGGAGGTTGAGATGATAAACTTGATGTGCTCTGCCCCTATCCATTCGCTCATAGTTGAGATCTCTGACTCGCCGTGTGACCTCAAAGGGCCCTTGCCACTTGGCGAGTAATTTAGAGCTTGAGATGAGCAGTAATACAAGCACTTGTGAATGTGAGTCGAGTGCTCCTGTCATACAGCCAGCTTTGACGTTCCTGAGCTTGGAGCAAATTCTCCTGTGTTAATCGACCCAAAGTTTGGAGTTTTGCTCTAAGATCAAGAACGTACTGAATTTCATTTTTACTGTTTGAAGATCCCTCCTCCCAAGCTTCCCATATGACGCCCGTACAGCAGCTCGAGTGGGGAAAACCCCGTGGAGGCTTTGCCATACCTCTCACACTGCAAATAACAGTGGTTCACGCCACTTATCCCAATTCCTAATGTCCTCGTGTACGAACTTACGAGTCATAATTTTTAAGGTTTTATTAAATCGTTCGACCAACCCATCTGTTTGTGGGTGATAAACACTGGTGCGATTTGATCTAATCTAATAATTTGTACAGTTTGCATAGTGTTCGTAACATAAAGGTAGTGCCTTGATCAGTGAGGATTTCCTTTGGAATCCGCACTCCTGCACACCACTTGCGAACGTCCCCGTGAATGCCTGGCCAAAAAAAACCAGGCCATTATTCGGTTAAGTGTTTTCTCATGACCTAAATGGCCAGCCATTGGATTATAGTGAGCCACCTGGAAGAGGGTTTCCGGTATTAATAACTGGGTTGTATTTTCTTTTGTTTGAGAGTCCTGCATTACTCAATACAACCGATCTTAAATAATTAAAAAATATGGGTATGTTAGTGCAACATCAGGCTGGAGCTGTTGAACATCGATGACTCTCACTTGGTCAAATGCGTGTTTGAGGGACTCGTCATGTGACTACTCCAGAGGGAAATTCCCCTCAGGGAACCCCTTGAGATTGGGCACTCCCTCTCTTGCGTCATCTTGACGTAGACGTAGGAAAGTTGCTGGGCCACTAGCTGCGCCTCCCCGGAGAGTAACGGCAACAAGCCACCCACTGGTCAGGTGGCCACTTCCACACCTCGGCGGTTTTCTCGAACAGGTCGAGGTAGTCCTCTGGATCGTCATTTGGCCCCATCTTAATGAGGGTCACTGGGGAAGTGGCCTCCGGGGGGTTGCAGCGCCAGCCCCCTCTTTGTCGATCAAGCTCCGGAATGCCTGCCGGTCCTCTGCTTGAGCCTGGAGCAGGAACAGCGCTTCCAACTCCTGCTCCAGGCTCAAGCAAACTGGCGAAACTCCATGAGGGTTTGATGCTGGGTCTGCTGGATGCTGATGAGGGACTTGATAACCTCACCCAGCGGTGAAGACTCCATAACGGCATTGTACTCCAAATTCCTGGGTTTCAGTACCACTGTAGAAAGTTCGGTTCTTCGGGCATTGGAGGAGTCAAGAGACAACGAAGCAGTGCAGGCAAGTCTTTTATTTTCTGCCTTCAGTGTCTTGTATTTTACAGCACTCAATTCACATAGATTCTTCACAACACTCAATAAGATGACATAAACGTTTAATGCACTCAGTACACATCAACACCGTGCTCTCGTGTCACTCTCTCTCTCCCAAACTGATACATTTGTGCGACTTTTCAAGTCTCCCTCTGCTCTATCACTATAACAAGAGACAGGTTTTAGAGATAATTACAACCCAGGTGACAAGCCTTACCGCTCTCCCTCTCCCGCAGACAGACACACGACCACGCCCCCATCTCCACAAAGAGCAATCACTTTTTTGATATAGACATAGTCTGTCAGTTTACTAGAGAATGCGCATGTACATTAGTTGGACAAGCCTGAAAAGTAACTTTTTTTAGCGTGAACTAAGATAAAGAAGCACAATTTATGATGAATTTACTGTCAGATAATCTGTCGTATTTGATGGTATTCTTGACCAACCGTTTTAGAGATTTCAGTCTTTCCCCATTCAAGTTGATAGGATCTGTACTGGTACGCCGATAGTGTACTCATAGTGAGGATTAGGGGTTTCTTCAAATCCCCAAGTATTAAACTTTGGTGTGTTACTCATAACTGTTTGTGCTAAAGTCATGAATGGTAGCTTAGATTGTGCAGCTTGCTGAGAAGAAGTGTGCTTTTTCTTTTTTATGATTTTTGCATGGCAGACAATAAAACCGGTGATATTTTCCCTTAGACAAACGTTGAAGTTGTGACCCAGCAACCACCCAGAAGACCCTAGCAAATATATGGCAAGGCACTAAAAACACTCAGAACACCTTAGCTATCTCATAGCAACGCCCTTGCAATCACAAACCCTTTTGCATGGGCAAACAACACTCACATTTCCTTAAGAAAATGTAAACATTTAGATGTTCTTTACTTTAACTGTATCTCAACTATTGGCTGATTTATTTCTAGTTCAATTTCTCCCAATGATTTTAAGGAGAAACATCTGGGACAAAGCTGTTACTTACAGTAAAAGAAACATAACTAAGAACTGCATTACATCATTGAATAATCCAATTTTCCTCTGGGATGTGCTAGGTGTTGTCCATTAACTTTTTCTTTGGATATTACACCTGGATACAGCTGTAGTGCAGTGGCTACTGCAGGCACATGGCTCGGCTACACTGTTAATAATTTTAAGTTCAGTCTGATGTGACCTTGCCAAACAAAATATTAGTGCCGATTGAATAAACAACACTTCCTCATCCATCTGGCCCCACTAGCGCACGGATGATGCTTTTCCTTGTGAAATTTTTATACTATTCTGTCTGTGTGCAAGTCTGTAATTTCCATGTTATGGGTTTTGGTGTGTTCAGTTGAGTCTTGAACAAACCGGTCAGTTTTTTTAACATGATATTTCTCAACCTCTCTGACATTGTGTAAGTTAACTGGGGTTGGGAATCCAGAGAACATGTGCCATTAGACAGAGCCACAGTCCAGAGTGACTCTAAAGGTCATGATGACTTGTTCACATCCTGTGTGTGTCACTCAACTGTTGGCGTCATGTGACTCTTTCCCTCCGGACTGTAAAAGAATTTGTCAGTGGTAGACAGTCCATCATCTTCTTGCTATTTGGGAATGCTTTTTCTAGCAAGGCAGACAATTTCCTGGTGATCTCACAGACCATTGTAGTGGTTAGGGCAGTGGTCCATACATCAGGGGTCTCAAAGCACTGTATATATATATGTTCACTTTTGGACATTTAATCCACTCTTAAAATGTATGGGTTTAATTGCATTAGAAAACAAATTATCAAGTGGCATCTTTAAACAAATAATGCTACAGTTTTTCTCAGAACTAACTTCACTTCACTCTTTTTGCAATTTTAAACAGGGTCTGTAGGTGGTTTTAGTGGATGTATAAAGTCAGTTCCCCCTCAAGTTCACAAAGGTATCCCAGCAGAGTAACCACAGGTGTTTTTCATCACATTAACAAAATGTTCCATCATTCAACTAAGAAAAAAAAAAAAAAAGAATATGTCTAATATAGTGAACAATGCAAAGACATTTACAGTAGATATTTTGGGGCAACTGTATAGATTTTTCCATATGGATTTCAACATGAATTAAAACATGAATATAATGCAAAATTGTTGCCTAGTTGATCACAAGCCTATGTGCTCACAATCCCCAAATGTTGTAAGCTAACTGTTCCAATATCTGTATATAGTTAAAATTTATGGTTGTTAAAACACTTAAAAATATTTGTTGCAATTGTTCAACTGGATCCTGATGAAGAACACCACCTAGCTAGTGGCCCTAATATCATTTGAGTTTAAGACCTCTGCTGTACATAAGTAGACAGCAAATTTGTCCTTTGACTTGTATTAAGTTGTCATGATGAATTAAAGTAAAAATATGCTATTCTTGGGACTTCTTGCAAAGTCTATGCTGCTTTGTGTCAAATTTGTGTCATACATTTTACTGAAAGCTGTATGGAGAAGTCATGAGTGATTAAGCACAGAAACCCAGGTCTCAGTCAGGCACTTTCTCAGACGTTTGTAGTTGATCTAGCCATTAAAATAATTTGTGACTTTTGGTTAAATTATTTTAATCCTTAGTCATAGTTATATAAGGGTTCTATGTTTCTTTGATCACTTTTCCATGTGTTTTAGACTCCCAGTTTTTCAGAGAAGGAAAATGTTTTAGGATGTTGTTTAAAGCTTGTACAGCATATTCATGGAGTGTAATATTGTTATACTTTGACACTTTCATGGATGAAGTTTTACTGCAGTGAGGGCACTAAAGCTATGTTCAGGCTGCAGGCAAATCTGATTTTTTCTCAAATCATATCTTTTCAGGCAGACTGTCCGCAATATTAATTGCAAGTGATCAGATCAGATTTGTGCATTCAGACATAACCAACCTATCTGCATGGGTTGATTTGTGGCATACCCACGTGACGATGCTTTCAAAACAGATGCGGGAAAAATGGAGGTGCATCATCACACTCACCAAATAAGTGCCCTGTCCAGTCGCGGTGCAGAACTCCTCCAAAACTCAGCGACGGAGGAAACTGATAAATATTGTGATGTTCCATGCTGCAGTCACCGATTTGTGACGTCATCGTTGTGTGTCGCATTAAGAGTGACGCAAAAGACCATTTGAAATCCGATTTGAGCAGCCAGAGCGTCTGGACTGAGACGCATCTGGAAAAAATCTGATTTAAATCGCATTTGAAACCACCTCCTGATGTGGTTTGAATCAGATTTGGACAAATCTGATTTCATGTGTTTTTTGCTGTCCAGACTATCAAAACTCATCTGGATACAATCTGGATATGCAAAAAATCTGATTTTTAGTGGCAGTATGAACACAGCCTGAGAGAAAATTGCAGAATGCACATTTAGACAACTTCTTGAATTGGACCTTAAATTTTAATACCTGTATGCTCATAGCATAAATGATATCTACTAGTAAATGACCAAAATATAAAATTTCTGTTTAGAACTTGTTATACAGTGCATTCAGAATGTATTCAAACCCCTTCATTTTTTTAACATTTTGTTGTTGCAGCCTTATGCTAAAATGCTTTAAATTATTTATTTTTTCAAATCAATCTACACTCCATACCCCATAGTGACAAAGCAAAAACCCGATTTTTGATAACTTTGCAAATTTTTTAAAAAGAATAAACTGAAATATCACATTGACATAAGTATTCAGACCCTTAACTCAGTGCCTAGTTGAAGCATCTTTGGCAGCGATTACAGCATCAAGTCTGTTTGGGTATGATGCAACAAGCTTTGCAAACCTGGATTTGGGGATTTTCTGCCATTCTTCTCTGCAGATCCTCTCAAGCTCTGTCAGGTTGGATGGGGACCATCTGTGGACAGATATTTTCAGGTCTACAGAGATGTTTGATTGGGTTCAATTCGGGCTCTGACTGCTCAAAGACATTCACAGAGTTTAGTCCTTTAGCCACTCTTGCATTGTCTTGGCTGTGTACTTAGGGTCATTGTCCTGTTGTAAGGTGAACCTTCGGCCCAGTTTGAGGTCCTGAGCGCTCTGGACCAGGTTTTCATTAAGGATATATCTGTATTTTGCTGCATTCAGCTTTCCTTTTACCCTGACCAGTCCCCCAGTCCCTGCCTCTGAAAAACACCCCCACAGCATGACGCTACCACCACCATGCTTCACTGTTGGGATTGTGCAGGTGATGAGTGGTGCTTGGTCAGACATGACACTTGGAATTGAGGACAAACAGTTCAGTCTTTGTTTCATCAAACCAGAGAATCTTGTTTCTCACAGTCTGAGTCCTTTAGGTGCTTTATTTAGCCTTTAGTGATTGTTGTCCTTCTGCAAGTTTCTCGCAGCTCCACACATGATCTCTGAAGCTTAACCAGAGTGACCATCAGGTTCTTGGTCACCTCTCTTATCAAGGCCATTCTCCCCTGATTGCTCAGTTTGGCCGGGCAGACAGCTCTAGGAAGAGTCCTGGTTGTTCCAAACTTCTTCCATTTAAGAATTATGGAGGCCACTGTGCTCTTGGAATCCATCAATGCAGCCAGAATGTTTTTATAGCCTTCCTCAGATCTGTGCCTTGACACAATCCTGTCTCTGAGCTTTGCAGGCAGTTCCTTTGACCACATGGCTTGGTTTTTGCTCTGATATACATTTTCAGCTGTGAGACCATAGATAGACAGGTGTGTGCCTTTCCAAATCATATCCAATCAATTGAATTTGCCACAGGTGGACTCCAATCAAAGTGTAGAAACATCTCAAAGATGACCCAGAGAAATGGGATGCACCTGAGCTAAATTTCAAGTGTCATAGCAAAGGGTCTGAATACTTATGTCAGTGTGATATTTAAGTTTTTTCTTTTTAATAAATTTGCAAAGTTATCAAAAATCTGTTTTTTACTTTGTCATTATGGGCTATGGAGTGTAGATTGATGTGGAAAAAAAAGTAATTTAAAGCATTTTAGCATAAGGCTGCAACATAACAAAATGTGAAAAAAATGAAGGGGTCTGAATAATTTCTGAATGCACTGTATATACACATAAAGCAGTTACCGCTCTCTTGACATAATAAATTGCACCTGTAGACTCAGCCATTTAATAGTGTCTCATTCACAACTGTCAACAATTCAAAAACTCATAAACACATAAACACAAGTCTTTACGATATAACCCCTGTCAAATTCGAATTAGCAGTAATCACTGACCTGCTGTGCTAACCGCACCCCAGAGGCAAACATTTGCTCAAGCATATTATGAAGGGCATCATTAGGATTATTTGGCTTTAGTGTTGGGGGGCAGAAAGATGTAAAACAGGCTGCCACTACTGCTTTTGCTTGCATTCCTGCTGGTCCAAGCCAGCCAAAATCTAGATGGGATGCCAGCACCACAGCCTGAAGTTCATCCAGCTCTCTAGAAGAGGAGGTGCACTTCTTCCACTGGAGGAGATGATCTTATGCCCATGGAGGAGGAGGTGCTCTTCTAAGACTGGAGGAGGTTTTTATTCTGTCCATGGAGGAGGAGGTGCTCTTCTAATACTGGAGGAGGTTTTTCTTCTGCCCATGGAAGAGGAGGTGTTCTTCTGCACCTGGAGGAGGAGGAATTGATCTTCTGCCCCTGGAGAAGAAGGTGTTCTTCTACCATTGGGGGGAAGGAGGTGCCCTTCTGCCTCAGACTTGGAGGAGCTCTTCTGTCCATGGAGAAGGATGCGCTCTTCTGTACCTGGAGGAATTCTTCTGCAACTGGAGAAGGAAGTTACCTTCTACCTCTGGAGGAGGTGTTCCTCAGACCCTGGAGGAGGAGGTGATCTTCTTTCCCTGTAGTAGGAGGTGTTCTTCTGCCCCTTTAGGATGTATTATTCTTTCCCTGGATGAGGAGTTGATCCTCTGCCCCTAGAGAAGGTGTCTCTCTGCCCCTGGAGGAGAAATTAACTTCTATCCCTTGAGGAGGAGGTGTTATTCTACCATTAGTGGAGGTGATCTTTTGCCCCTGGATGGGGAGGTGTTCTTCTACTTCTGGAAGAGAAGGTGTTCTTCTGTGCCTGCAGGAGGTGTTCTTCTGCTCCTGGAGGAGGTATAATTTTTCCCCTTAACGTGGTGTTTTTCTGGTATCCTTAGGTATTCTTTTACACCTGGAGTGGAAGTCAGAGGAGAAGTCAGAGTAGTGTACACAGTGTTTAGACGAGGTCAGGGTTTAGACCTCATGGAGAGAGAAGTAGTGGCTACTTAGTGACAGGAGGGGCCAACAAGGCCACAGATTAATTAGGCTGATACTGACCAGACCTTTGGGTGTTTAACTCTTGTTTATTATTTGAATGATTTCTTTAACATACGTGGGTCATATTCATAGTGGTGTGTTAAATGTCATTCTTGAAACACTCTAGTTGAACCATCATCATGAACTAACATTATATCCATGTTGCCAACACATCTGCTGAGATTCGGCTATGATTGCCATGTTTTTGTCCAGAGAATTGAATAGGTGCATTCCAAGTAGTGGTCGACCAATATACCGCTGAAGCTGATAAATCGGCCAATATTCTGACTTTTTTAATTATCGCATCTGCCGATGAATTTTCCCCTTTTGTCGATTTGTTTCTTGAGAGCGCCGAGAATAGCCTGCTTGCATGTGAAGCGACTGAGATATGTAAACAACCAGTCATGATTCATTTTGTTGTTACATGCCATCATGTTACTACAATAATAGGCCAGTGTGAAACACGGTGTCATTTAAATGGTTCGCAAATCAGAGCCTTGGCAGACGCGTTTGAACTCATAATGTTAAAGTGCTTGCCTGTTTCATTCTCCCTGTCTCTCCTAAACAGTTCTCTGTAACTTTTAACTATCTTGTCTAATGATAAAAATGCAAATATCAATCAAACTAATATCATATACCGTCTGCAAATATGCACATATCTCATTTAAACAGATGTAATAAACCAACCTCACACAACTTCAGCATCCTGTGGAGCACTTATAAATCTTCCTTTGAAGCACACATTCTAACAGTCTCTCCTCAACAGTTCCCTGTCACTTTTCTAATGATAAAAGGCAAATATAAATAAAACTTCTATTATATACCATCTGCAAATATGCAGATATCTCACTTAAACAGATGTAATTCACGAACTTTACGAAAATCCAGTATTTTCTTCCCGTCGAGTGCTCATCTACTGTCTTCCTCTGAAGCGTGTATTCTGTCAGACAGAATCAAAACTTCAGGATCAGGATCAAAAGTTCCTCTGATTCACAAATCATGACGACAATCCAAGCAGGTGATCCAGGCCGTTTAAACTGTCAGGTGATAGCTGCTCACGCTGGATATGCACGAGCACGTGAGTGCAACCAAAGTCTTTCTAAAAAGTCAGTCCACTGTCGGCCATGTTTGGAATGCCCTCGGGAGGCTATTTCCAGTCATGAAAGTGCAGCTTCTATCTACTTGAATAGAGAAAGACCAAAATCTCCAAAACGGTTGGTCAAGCTTACGACCAAAGAATATATTTTAAATCAGCAGTAAAATCTGCCAACACTGGTATCATAAATGGTGATTCTTTTCCTCAGTTTACACAAAAAAAATTCAATTTTCCAGCTTTTATAGCTAAACGCATGCACGTTTTCAAGTTGATTGACAGGCGATGTCTGTGTCTAAAAGGTGATTGGCTCATTTACCTGTAAGGCGGGACTTCCTATCTACATCCGTTGACTGTTGGCTGCAGTTGGGTGTTCTAATTTTTCCCATTCATTTTAAAAGAAGTGGCCCGTCTCTGCTAAATAGTAATAAATACTTCAAAGCAAAAGCGCTTCACGTGTGCTATAAGTAAATGTCTTATTCACTATGCACTGTATGTGCAATTGGTGTGATTCTGTATTTTTTTGAGAAAATGCGATTGCTAACGTGGACATGCCATTTATGGTTGCTGGACTACTGCGTGTACTGTTACGTCCTTCTTCCTAATATATTAACAATTTCTTCATGTGCAAATAAATGACAAAAATTTGATGACTAAACAGAAATCAGAAGAAACTGATATCTACCATTTAAAATACAATATTAGTTTGTTTTTTTTTACAAAGTTTTGTGTGAAATTGAGTAGATATAGTGCTAAATAAGAGATTATTATTGTTTTTGCAATTTTATGTTTATGTTATTGACCATATTAAATTGTGTTATATATTGGCATTGTATCGGCGTATCAGCCACCCTGCTCTCTGGATATTGGCATTGGCCATTAAAAAAACCCAAATCGGTCGACCACTAATTCCAAGCCAAGACAGAAACACAAATGGACTCCTCGAAGGTTTTTGTTTGGCTTGCATGAGTAACCCACACTTCTCTCAACATCTGTCTTTTTTTTTGGGGGGGGGGGGGGATTTGTCTGAGAAAAGGCTTTGTTTGGGGTCAAAAGCTGGGGGTAATGACTGGCATGCAGTTGGAGTAATTGCCCTGTTGGGGACTCTGACCTGCTAGCCAGAAGACCACACAACCAGCAAGCCCAAACGCATTGGAAGCGTGTTAACTCAGTCTAGGAGTGTTAACTGTCTCTCTTCGCTACTTCAGCTTAGTATGTGTGTGTGTGTGTGCGTGTGTGCGTGTGTGCGTGTGTGCGTGCGTGTGTGCATGTGTGCGTGTGTGCACGTGCACATTGAGCACTTGTTATTGTGGTGCAACCATAGCAGTGACGTTTTGTATAACTGTGTTTTGGTTTCAAACCTACTTAATAGCTCACATAAATACAAAATCATCTGAAGTTTAATAGTAGTACTTAATTTGCTTAAAAATCATTTGTTCCATATACTGTAAGTAGGGCTGGGCCATCTAGCTAAAAAACGATATTATCTTTCAATATCTCAATATTTATATATTATAATTTCAACCTGCTGTCAAACAGTCATTGTTGACAAGGTAGACATGCTGGAACTTCTGTTAGATTTTTTCAGCAATGACACAATGACACTTTTTCAGATTTTTCAGCAATGACAGCAATGACACTAAGCACACTGCATCTACAGTACACGTACTTCCGCAATCAATTAGGGATGCACTTCAAAGACACTGAATCATTAATTTTACAGTTCAATCAATATCCTTTATTTTAAAACATTGCCCACCAAAAATCTACTTAGTTTACTCAATTATCATTTGACTTGTATTACATTAAGCTAACTTTATATTGGCATTATATTCATGCTGTATAGCCCGAGGGTAACTGGCACCCACAGTGAGCCTGGTTTGTCCCAAGGTTTTTTTTTCTTATGGAGTTTTGTGTTCCTTGCCACAGTCACCTTTGGCTTGCTCTCTGGGGGCCTAAAGGCAAATAATTTTAAGACATGATTTTCAATGACGTTTTTCAGTGAGGACTCTAAGATGTGTATTGTGAGAAGCACTATACAAATAAAAATGAATCATTCAGAGTTCGTCATAGTTTTGAGTTGATTCTTTAAAATGGACAGTTTGAACTGAATCAAACAGAATCAATGCCTTAATGGCATTTTTGCAACTGAACTTTAAATCAGAGATACTATTAAAATAACTGTCCTAACACTCATACTCATGAGTTGGAAGGATCACAAAATTTTTATTCTAAAGGAAATTGAAAGGGATAGTTCACACAAAAAATGACAATTCTGTCATCATTTATTCACACTCATGTTGTTACAAACCTGACTTTCTTTCCTTCATGGAAAGGAGATGTTAGGCAGAATGTTAGGGACTGACTTCCTAATTCCCTGCTCACTTTCACTGTATGGAAAAAAGAGCAGTGTCAACATTCTTCAAATTTCTCCTCTTTTGTTCCACAGGAGAAATAAATGTATTTGGGTTTGGAACAAGAGGACAGAATTTTCATTTTTGGGTTAACTAACCCTTTAATGTCCAAATAAAAATCACATTAAAATCTTTGTGATATTCATGATGTTGCTAAATTAAAAATCACCAGCAAAATAATTACAGATAGATTATGAATATTTGATAAATAACCTAGCCCTAACCTCAAGTATATATTCCCCAGTGCTGCCTGTGGGTGATGCTCTGTAAAATTGGGAGAATTTGAGTGTACAGTAATTAGTTATACTGTATTTCTTCACATCTGTTTTCCATAATTGCTCTCCCACACTTAAAGCAACATCAGGTTTAAATGTTATCTGCAGACCTTTACTCTTCTAGAAGATCCTTCTCTTTTCCTAAGTGATCTCTTTACTTCTGACATCATGTTGCGCATGAGCCAATCAATTACATACCTAAAATGCAACACTTGCTGTTATGGTGCATGTGAAGAGCAGTTTGACAGAAAGGTCATGACCTTTAGCTTGTGAATAGACTCCCACTCATTTGTCATGAGCTGTTGATGAGAAGTAGCTCTTAGATTGGACCCAGTAAATGCTTAGGTTTCTTATTAGACATAGACACAATATGCTTGTTCAAGTAAACATAAAATCAAAATTTAACCTATTTACTTTCTTAATGCATGGACCTTGAAAAAAAACCAGGAAACTGATCAGGAAAACACCCAGTATAAATGCCTTCCAAGAAGCATTTGAGACAGATAGGAATCTGATCACTCAAACCTCTGGAGGTGGTTTGATACACATACAAGACGAGACCCAGTGCAATATGGAGCGAACAGTAACACAGATATAAACAAAATTATCTCTGAAACATAGCAAAATTGCATTGCCTTTGACACAGTGGGTGTGGTGTCAAGTCTCGTAAGGCGTTTATTAAAAATAATAAACATAAAATCTAATCTAGGGGGAATGGTGTTCAAAACATGGAGAATAGAAGCCGGCTCCCTGAGAAGAGGCACGCTTTACGTTTATTTGGCAGCGGTGATGAGGCTAAACACACAATCAGGTGTTCCTCATTCCCCCCGCTGCCCAAACAAGACTTATTAATTATGTGCCTCTTCTCTTCTCATGCCCAACTACTGTTGTGGACCTGGCGGAAGGACGGCCCCAAGAGGCGGGGCGACGATGACAAGAGGGAGTGGTGGGTTGTTCTGCCACACCTTGCATTGGCAATGTCACAGAAATTACAGTTATATTTGCATATAGAGCAGGAAAAGTAGGTCAGATTTATATACATTTTGCAGAGAAACATTTACTGTAGGTGGCCAAGTGTAAATGTAATGTGCATACCTTATCGGATAGCAATCTGATCAATTATGGCACATGAACTGACTAAGCATAAATTGGCCCAGGAAGGTAAATAGGGTTGCAAAAGTTATTTCATGTTGACTTTAATTATCATCAAATAATGTGTACACATTAGTGAATGGAGTCTTTTGTGCAGTACACTGTACTGTATTTGTGTGGCTTTCCTTGTGTCATCCTTGAAGTCTACTGTGGTTGCTCACCCATTACTTAATAGTTCTCTAACAACATTTTAAATGTCATGAAAGCTTTATCACGAGGTCAGAACTAAGCTACCTAAATAAGTTGAAGAAACAACAACAGACTTTTGAATAAACAACAACTATAAGGAACCTGGCAAGAGTGTGTAATGGACCATTTTAGTTCAGCCCTCACCTTGGAAAATGCATATGATGGTAATGTCACGGGTAATATGAAGTGCTGACAGTAATAAAAAAGGGGCAAACAAGCCCAAGAGCGCTGAATGACAGTGCTGCAAAAATACTCCAGTGAGGATACGGCAAAGAGAGTGTCATGGAAAAAGTGAAAAGAATAACACAACACAACAGATAACACAACAATTCTGTCAGAATATTTTGCTGCAACGAACACCTGAAATAAGAAGTATAAATCAGGATAAAAAGCAGAGAGGAAAATGTTATCGCTCAATGGTGGCTCTTTTATAGTTTAAGATACGCAATATAGTTCTCAACTATGTCTCATTTATGTGTCAAGTCAACTTTGTCTCAGATGTTTCTCAGATTTGTTTACGAAAATTTTTTTTTACACAAATGAGACAATTGTTTAGATACAGTATGAATAGAGCAATAAAATTAATGTGGATAGCATAGTTTAGATAATTTGTTCTTGGAAGAACTTGTCTGATAAATGTTTGAGTTCACATTGAAATCTCTGACTTCTCTGAATGCAGAAATTGGTATCTTGGCAAATCCTTTGTTTGAGTCATTGTTGAAACTCTATAGGAGACATGTGTGATTTTGTACTGAGGAAAAACATCTGAGAAGCAGTAGACCTAGCAAAAGTGTACATTTGCAGACTGATCACACTATGAAATCAGCAACAATAGGTTGAAAGTCAGTCTGTGCTTACCAAAATTCCAATCACTGCCCCCAGTGGCCAAAGCTGGAAGTGCTGTTGAACGTATGCGCAAGCTCCAGTTTCCAGTTCAAATGTCCACAGGGTGGCACCAAAAGTGAGTTGTATTTTTAGTTGTAAATTATGTAACAGTCAACAGTTAATAAGTAATGTTAGAGGGAAATGTATTTACAATTACATTAATGCAAAAATGTCTAAAGGGGATAGCACTTGTCAGTAATTTTGCTGAATGGGGCTGATTTCAGTGTGCATGAAATTTCGAAGCAACATGTTGATTTCTCGTGTGATCATGTTGACATTTGCTTACCATTTAATCTCACTGCGGTCAAGGAGAAAAATTTAGATATCATCATTAAAGAGATATCATTTGTGATATATCTTTTTAATGGGTCTGACCATTTGCACAAATCCAGGCTCACCCTGCTGCTCAAAATTAGTAACTAGTTACAGCATAAGATTATCAATTGTTCATGTATTGTAAATGGGAGGAGTATAGGTGTGTTGAGAAAGTACAGGTGATGTAACTCCAATAGTTGAGATAGAGAATAGTTATATTATGTTAGATATTTTTGAGTATGCAGCTGTTTCTGACACATTTGTTTCCCAATAGTTTAATTTATCAGAGATGTGTTAAAGCTAAAGTGTGTAATTTCTGTGCCACTAGCGGCACAAAACTAAATTCAATTTCAAAAATAAACATTGTTTTTAAACAGCTTTCCTGAAAACTAATCCGTCTGCTGCTATTCGAACTAACGGATAATCACGCCCCAAACTCACACCACTGGTGAGTAAGGGTGCTTTCACACTAGCACTTTTGGTGTGCACCCAGGGTCAAATGACATCAAAATTAGTTTTGTTTGGATGATGTGAATGCTTTTTTCCGAACTTAGGTGCACACCCACAAACCACACCCAGGTCTGCTGGAAAAGGTGGCCTGAGGTACAGTTCATGTGAACTCTTGTATGGGTTGCTGCTGATATGAATGCAATTGTACCAAATCGCAGAAGTGAACCGCTTGTGATGACGTATTAATTTGCATCCTTGCAGGCTCGCGATCGCAGTTTTTGTGGTATGATATATTTCTCATACATGTTTGTGCCCAAATAAATCCCCTTCAGAGAGCAGCTCACATTCTTCACATCTCTTGCAACGCATCCACGGGCATGCAACAGACAAACGCTAATATTCATCACATCATTGCACATTAAGTGCATCCGCGGAAGACAAACACAAGTGTCCTTTTGTGCATGGAAAGTTTTCATGGTAAATCCAAAGAGACAAAACTTAACTTAAAACAGTGACATCTACTCGAGTTGTTACAGTGGTAAACAGCTACTGCTTGTACTCACATTGATGAAGTAATTGGACCTCGGTTCGGACCCAAAAAATATGTTGTGAACAGAGACCGGAGGGGGAGGAAACGAACTCAGGTTCTGTCCAAGCAATCGAACCAAGTGTGAAAGCACCCTAAATGTAATTGTATCGAGCTGGATGGGCCGCTCAATCAAATAAAGCAAATTTTACTGAATCTTGGGTGTTTCAAGTTTGGAAGCTATTCATTTATTGGTTTAGGAGCCCAGCTCAACCTGGAAAACTAGTTTTGTATGGCAGTTGATGATTTAAACTCTTTTTTTATCATGAACTTCAACAGACAACAGTTTAGGACAAGGGTGCTCAGTCCTGCTTTTGAGGATCTACTTTTAGATCTATTTCTAGGTTGTGTCTAGATGATATCCCTCATTCTGCAAAAAGTCTCACAAGATTCATATGTGACATTCATACACTGTGTTTATTTATTGTCCCACAGCAACCCTACATAACCCTGACCTTACCCCAACCCCAACCTTGATAGCAGCAAATGTGAATCTCAAGAGTTTCACAGAACAAGGTTTAACATCTAGACACAACCCTACTTTCCTGAAATGTTTAATTCCAATTCTAATCTGACACACCTGAACTAGCTAGTCAAGGTCTTTGAGTTCACTTGGATATGACAGGCTGGTGTGTTAGAGCAGCAGGGTTAAACTAAACTCTGTGGGAAGGTATATCACTAGGAGTAGCATTGAGCATGCCTGGTTTAGAAGAATTCGAGACCTCATCATTTACTCTTCCCTATTGTTGTCATGCTAAAATAGGCTGCCAGCTCAGTTTCAGGGCCTTAAGACTAGAATGTACTTCACCTTGTCTGATGACAAGAAGACCTTAATGTAGCTCCTGGGCATGAGTATTGATGAATGGAATCAGCCTCGACAGCAATGACAGCCTATAGGGATTTGACGAATGGCATCACTCACTGCCATGTTGACATGCACACAATGATTTAGAATAGTCTGAATGCTGATGTTTGCCATTAGGTATTGTACTACAATGTCTGTTATGAGAAACACACAATTTAAACAATTAGATCAAGCAATAGGCAAGTGTTACAGATTATATTACTGATCACAAGGTCAGAACCAAGCTCTATTACTTAAATAGTACTTATGATGCAATCTTATCAAAGATAATATTAGTAAAGTTTTTTGCACAAAAAACAGTCATACATTTGTAAAACATTATCATTTTCCACGGAAGTGATAAGGTAAAGTAGGCGTTCATGTGTCATTGTGGAGGCAGTCAGATGCAAATGTCTACCAAAGTGTGAAATCACAATGTGGAGGAGGTAGAGAATGTCATATTTTGCAGCTTGCTTTCAACAAATGCTCATTTTGCAGTAAGGAGAAAGTTTTGAGTTCTGAATCTTATAGTAAGTTTTTGTAGCACAATGACCTCTTATATGTAAAAAAAAAAATCAAGTAAACATGTATTCCTCATTGGAGGGTGAGTGAATACAAAATTTTAATTTTTGGGTGAACACTAGAAGTCTCTAAACTTAAATGTAAGATTTATTACTAGTCTGTATTGATGTAGACACTGTAAGCAATAGGGCTGTCTATCAAATCTATAGTTTTGGAAAAAGAGTACAAATAAAAGTTCACACATAGCTGTGGTGACTTCATCTTTGAAAAGCCTGACTATTTGAATGCTCTCCATTCTCACACATCCAGGCTTGCCCTAAAGCACTCTGGGTAAAAGGCTAAAAATACTGGGCTGTAAGCCATTGCCAGTAGCCCAAGGATTAGTGGAGCTCAGTATCTCTGGCAGCTCTCCAGTTCCATAGTAGCTTTTGTGTTGCAGATAGAAGCACGTCTCAAAGCCTTCTCAGAGGCATGACATGAAATTTCTCTTTTGTTTCTGTGAGGCCTTTCAGTTTGTCCTTAGTTTCTGAGATCTTACAGCCCAACATGCCACTGGTCTGTATGTTATTGGCTGATAATGACTTAGGGGTTTTTAAAGGATTGAGGGGTGAATGCTGTTAATTCCTGAGTTTTACTAAGGCTTTCAGAGCAAAATGATCTGAGTCTGTGAATAATAATAAGTAATCTGTGACTTGCATTAAGCCAGAAATATACTTTGCGCAAGTACGCAAACACAGCAATGAATGTTTGGCAAATGCATTACAATCCCATTGAATGTTTTAACTTAACGTTTGCTATTGCGTTGCTCTGGCTGTAACAAACCTTAGTACTCAAGGGGGCAATAGAGTTACCTTCTAATGTGTGTGTCATTAAACCACATATTTGCATTGCATTGTAATTGGCATTTGACATATTTTTGGAACACGATAACGCATGAAATCGAGCTTGCGTAGTTAGAAGTGCATAGCTACATATAGCTAAATGTAAAAGCACTTGCATTCATGCATGCACTCTCGCAAAATATGCTTCAGGCCTCATACAACAATGTCACCAAAATTTCAGGTACTTCCATTTGGAATTCTTTTAAATAAATCAACACAACCATGACAAATACATCCATTGTAAAGGTAGCAGCTTCACTTTGTGTAATCAATTTTATAGCTGAGAGAGTGGCGCTTAATGTGATTGATTGAAATCATCATATAAATATGTTGTTGTTTAGAATAAATTTTAGGCTATATTACATAAATGACCTAATTAATTAATTATTTAATTTGTCAAATTAAACGTGGCTGTGTTGCAGAGGGATAAACTCTCACAATTAAATAAGCTATGGACGTGGGTGTTGTAAAGACGTTTTTGCAAGTCTTTGCTTGCCTAGTTTCTGTTTCACAGTTTGTCAATAGATGTCAAATTACCGCTGCTAACAGATTCCTTACACCTAGCTTCAGCTCACAAAGATTGTGATTGTGTTCACTTAAACATGCTATATTTGCAGCCATCTGTTTAGAATTCCCCTTTAGAACATGGAATGAAATTTGTAGATGATGTCGCCAATAACCACTTGCATAATTATTATTTTTGTTATTTTTTTTGGTAAACTGCTGTAATTCCTTGCACTTGATTGCTTCGCTGAGGTTTCGTTTGCTTTGTGCTGTCATTTCTGTTTTATCTATACACTGTAGAAAAAATTGAAAGTACAACATATGACCAGACCAGATGAAGATGTAGGTTGGGTGGAAAGATACACTATGCTAAGGAATTGAACATTCCTTTATGCCATTTCCAGAGAACCCCAGAGTGTGATACATGTTGAGGGAGGTCTCGCTGTGAGCCAGCATATTACAGGATCACACACTGCAGCCACAAGCATGTCTAATGTCCTAATTGGATTATGCAGTTATGGTTTCTTGACAGCATATTATTCAAACAACCAAAATGCCTCCTTTTTGAGAGGTCTTTTCTCTAGCTATGGTGAGAAATAGAGTAAGACAGTGTTTTGGCATAGGCCTCAAAAGTAGGCATTACCTCACCTTACTAGGTGGTACAGAGAACAACGATGGTGACTATGAAGTAAGTGTCAGTGTTGGAACTAACTGAAAAGAACTGAAAGAAGAGATGCTACTGACTTAACTAAATTTTTTATAGAACCCTGATAGCACACGTACATCACCTAGACGTTTATTTGATGTGTGTGTTTACATCTGGAAGATGTATTTTTTAGGTTCTTTGCTCATCTGCAATACGTCTAAAAGACGTTTCGGATATTTATGATGAAGAATGTTTGTAAATCTGATCTTTTTAAGATGTTTAGCAGATGTTATTTAGAAATTGATGCTTTGCAGATGAAAAGATCTAAAACAGACATCTTGGAGATGTACGTGTGCTATCTGATTAGCGTTACAGAAGTTCAGTTTTTTTCAAAATTGTGTAGCTTTTCAAGGAACAAGTTTATTTTCCATTTGTGAGTAGATGTGTGGTCAACATAACACTAGTTTGCTGTTTTTTACTTCACATTGTATTGCAAGCCTGGTTATGGGGTTCCTTGCATGTATCGTAGCAGTTCAGAGGTAAAAATGTCCACTGAGTGGCCCTAAAAGCAAGTTAAATGTTCTCCCAAACAGGCTTGGGCTCTACCCATCTACCTACCCTCAATTATAAACCTAAACCTAAACCTAACCGATAGTGTCATACAAAGCAAATGTGACTAGAAAAACACAATTGCCAAAATTTGTAACCCAGTCCTTTGCATTGCAAGTACAACTCTCTATCAGTTGAGCTACCTTGCAATTTGATGGTGCTGGAACAAGCTTGTAAATGTATTTGGTTATTTAACCCTTACAAAAATCAACTTGCCACAAACTTGCCACTCATTATTTTTACATGCAAATAAGCTTGTGATTCACTGCAGATGTTTACCAGAAGTTCAATGCTCTTCACCGGTAGTGGTGAACCTGCAGCAAACCTTTGGCTACAATGGACAATTTGCCGCAAGTTTGCCGCAAAGTTCATTTGCATATGAATATAATCAGTGGCGAAATTTGCGGCAAATTTGCTATGAACTCGTGAAATGTAGTGCCTTACAAGTCATGTGCTAAAGTAAAAGTGTTTTAATGCAACAAGATAGCATTGTGTAAGGAACAGGGCAAAAAGTAAGTGTTTAAGAACTGATAATCTGCCACTGTACTTGTGATTTGTGTGAAAAAAAACACAAATTGTTGTTTTAGCACTTCTAGTGTTTATTTCACCAGGAAAATGTAAAACGTAACGTAACGTGATTCTATGAGATGGTGTATTACGCATACAACTTTACAGCTCAGCAATCTGAGGCAATCCAATGCCCTCTCCTAAACGGTCCTCTCTCTTTCTCTCTCTCTCTCTCTCTCTTTCTCTCTCTCTCTTGAATGTAGTGTTAGAAAGTTTGATTAATTGTAATGAATTGGTTTGTTGGGGAAAAAACATAAACACGAGTCGTGCCACGAGTACCTGCGTGGCGCAATATTACTTGAGTCTTCTGTTGCATAGCGAAATATTTAGTGAAACACTGCTGTTCATTAATATGTTTTGACTAAGTTATGTTAAACATGTACTGTACATGAACTTATATATTTTTAGTAGCCTGCAGTGTTTTCAAAGTGTTGCTCGACTAGTTCAACTAGTTGAAATTTTAGCATGACTATATTTTCGAAGTAGGTTTCCCGACACTAATAAGTCTCTAGTATTAGTGTGCTACAATGACAGTCCCTTTTGACTGGTTCATAAAGTGTCTGAGAACCTTGTGGTCATTGCTGAATTCCCCACACATTTTCTTGAAAGATTGCTGGGAAAAGTGAGACTTTGCAGGGAATAGCACTTGAAATTACTCCTGAAATCCCCCATTTTGTCAAGTGGACCCCCTTATATTTTCATCTTTGAGCAACTGAATAAACATCAGATTTCATGTGTCATGATTTCCTTATGAGGCAGCTCTTTTTCAACCTCTGGATATACTGAATGAACATTAGGAAATTTAGCAGCATGACATGGCTGTCCTCAGCAAAAATTACATTGAAGTGATCAAGGCAGAATGCTTCTGAAAACCTCCAGAGCTGTCATTAATGTCAATGTTTACTGCTTTGTAGATATATGTCATCTGAGAGCACCCTTGGTTGTAGTTTATAATAGAAAGCACCTATATTAGAAGACAGAAGTGGCAGATTTAAAGGCATAAACTTTGCTGCAATAACATATGTGCTGAAGGAACTGTGTGTTCGTGAGTTTTGCAAATCCATTTATTGCTCTGCCTCTCATTGGATGTGTAAAAGGAACCCAGAAATTACACATAATGAGCTACTACCCTGCCAGTGCTGTCAATTGGTGTGACCAATATGGTCATTAGCTGACAGTCTTGTCCCCTGTATGTGCTATGAAAGTAACACTAGGCTCTCCTCGTCACAAACCACAGAATGCTGGTTAGATGTTCGCCAGTTATGCGGCAGACCCAGTGAGTGTTTGCATGCTCGCATGCTCTAAAATAACTGGCAAAAGAGGTGCTGGCCCATCATATGCAGCCTACACAATTTCTAAAACATGAAAATTTGAGATATTGACTGAAATGCGCCAAACAATTATAATTGCAAAGTTACTCGCTGGGTATATGTGTGGTTCATTGTTAGTTTGCTTGCTGATGTTTGTAAAAAAACATATTGATACGAAAAAAAAAAAAAAAAAACATTCCATAGACTCTCATTGAAGGACCAGAGAATTTCTGGGGACCAGAATATAATAGAGACTTTGGGGTGACTTGAGCCAGTAAGCAACCACCCAAAACAAAATAGCAACCACCTACAGTAGCAATGCCCTAGCAATCACCAAGAACACCTCAGCGACCACATAGCAATGCCCTGGCAACCACTGACACCACTTAAGCATTGTGGAGGTGAATTATGTAAAGAACTGGATAGTAAAAAGCAGGTAAGTCAGAGTTTGGGTTCACACAAACATTAACTTCCAAACCACAATTGTGTTTTCCATGGGGCACTGGATGTTTGAGAACATTAACTAGCATACATTCAGACTACCGACCTGAAAAGACGCACATTAAAAAACGAATTTGTGCCCGAAGCACCGTCATTCATTTTTCCTTTCTGGATTTGTCCAATACTGGCCCTTCCATTCATTGCATTATGTGGTTTTAAAGCAAGAAGTCCAATAGAGTTTTTATTTGTCTGGACTGTGAGGGTATCATATCACATTTACACACACCTACCTGAAAGTGCAATTTTTCGAGTGCTTATAAATCTATAATAACTATTATGAGCATAGGACCCAAATAATTTTAGAATAGTTAACTGTGATATGATATTCCACACAATCAGTGTTATCTGTATCTGTTTGGAAGCTTGCCACTACAAACTATTCAACCCACTGGTCAACTTGTGTAGCTTATCAGCTCATCAGAGTTTAAATTACCCTTACTTGATTAAGAACAGTTCTGTTATTTCAAAGAAAGCATCTCAGGAAAAGAAAATGCATGACTTTGGAACCAGAATTTCCTGTATATGATATCCTCTCCAGTGCTTCCTATTGATTTGTGCTGTACTCTACTTTCTCTCATGAACACACAGCTGTGCATTAAAGAAGCAAGCCATTATGTATGTATCAGCTTTATACAGGGGCGTAGTTTCCAGGGGGGATGGGGGAAGGTAACCCCACTCCAACTCAAAATTCAAGCCAAATCTACACCCTTGGCTTTATACATTGCAAATTCAAGAGTCATGGCCTAGTGGTTTCTAATATATGAATATGCATTGAGTTGAGTTGTGGTGCTTATGCAGGGTGACATGAGTTTGAAACTGGCTCATGAATTGACAGGTCACATCTCCTCTTGTCCTCTTGTATTGCCTTTATTTGTCTTTATTAGTCTGCCTTCAAAAAGAAAGAGAATCCTTTCTTTATGTTTGGCCTTTTGCCACTTTTATTCCTTAAGAAAGTGAATATAGGGCAGGAAATGTAGGGGAAATTATAGAAAAACATGGTCAGGAAATGACACGAGCAAGACTTGAACTTGCATTGGCCGCATGAACACCTCCAATCATGGCTTGGATGTGCGCAAACTGCTAGGCTTGGGGTGGGTTGTTTGTCCAAAATTTTAAGGCCTTTGCACAGCGAAATTCCTTGAATGAAATCTAGTCATCTCAATCAGCCATTTATCTACACAAATTTTGTGTTTGGTAAACTTTGACACGCAATAGGAAGTTGGCAGTGGTTTGTACAAAGCTACACTGAAAATTCACAAGAAAATAATTTTAGTGGTGAGTTTCTTTATAACTTCACACTCCCGGAGTATAAAGTGCAGCATAAAAAGTTTTTTTGCTAGTTTCACACATGCTTTATATCTGCCAAAGCCTTCTTCTCCTGCAGACTTTCGCAGTGCAAAGGTAAATGTGACCACGCCTTTATACCGTGAAATAAGTAATTTTATTGCACAGTAATGGTATTGCCATTCACCAAAACAAAGATTTATATATTAATTAGCCATGTAGAAATGCCTATTTTTGGATAATCCACTGAATTAAATATCTATAAATAAAATATACTCAAAAAGATCTTACCTGATAATTTTCTTTTCTTTAGTGTTTGGAACTTGATGGATGCTAACTGAAATATAAGATTATTCACAACAAATAATGATACATTTGCAATCAGTGCAAAAACAGCTTCTCATTATGTTGGTCTTGAGTTAAACATATGACTCAAAAGAGGAAATCAAATTTTATAAAACAGATTCAGCCGTAATATACACACTTGTGACCGCGAGATCGCAAACCATCTAAACTCTGGTTTGTATTATATCTAACACCCCTAAATAACAACTTATTCCTCATCTTTTTTGGGACACGTCCAGCTCTGCATCTTTGCCTTACTTCATGTTTCTTCATTGCTCTCATGTTTAACTAACATTACGCTAGCCCTACACTATGCCTGCAGCTCCATCAAGAGATTGACTTTTTTAACGATTCCTGGGTGACTTTGATGGTATTTGTCTCCTTGTTTTCTTTCTTGTAGGCTGACAGGTAATGAACCCCTGTCCATTCTGCCACTGAGCTCACAGCCAGATGAGAGGGCGGGCAAGGCGCACTACAAGCTGTGTGATCGACTCAAGCTGGAGAAGAAACAGCGCAGAATGTGCAGACGGGACCCTGGTGTGGCCGAAACTCTGATGGAGGCCATCAGCATGAGTGCCTTAGAGTGTCAGTACCAGTTCCGCTTTGAGAGGTGGAACTGCACCTTAGAGGGCCGCTACAGGGCAAACATTTTAAAGAGAGGTATGCAAATAAGTTAAGTGAAATTTAGTTTGTTAACTTGAAATAAAATACAATTAGTAAAAGTTATATTTTTTAAAGTACAATTAAAAACAAACAAACATTGCTTTGTTAATTTGAGGATCCCGACCAGCTTGACATAGCAACTTTTGCTCAACCAATGGCATGAGTTTGGGGGTTAGTGTTTGTCATTATTCCCATTGGCTGACACAAGTGGCACAGAAATGTCTTTACCTTTAATTTTCATGTAATAAGTCTTACAGAGCCTAAATTGTTCATGTTCTTCACAGGCTTCAAGGAGACCGCGTTCCTCTACGCCATTTCTTCAGCAGGCCTGACTCACGCCATGGCCAAAGCCTGCAGCGCTGGCCGCATGGAGCGCTGCACCTGTGACGAGGCTCCGGACCTGGAGAACCGAAAGGCCTGGCAGTGGGGTGGCTGTGGAGACAACCTCAAGTACAGCAACAAATTTGTCAAAGACTTTCTGGGTAAGAGGTCCAACAAGGATCTCCGTGCCCGGATAGATATGCACAACAGCAATGTAGGAATGAAGGTAGGCTTCTAATATGTCAAATAATAAACTATAGTTTATAGTATAAATTTAGTATGTATATTAGGATTAGCTCGTTATTTTCACATACAAATTAGCTTTTGATTCGCCAAAAATGTTTGCCAGAAGTTTGCAGCTCTTCGCCGGTAGTGGTGAACCTCCAGCAAACATTTGGCAACAATGGACAATTTGCGGCAAATTTGCCATGAACTCTCGAATTTCATAAGGGTTTACAATAAGATTCTATTTGTTAACATTAGTAAATGGATTGGGTATCATGAAGAATAACAATTCTATGAATGAACAATATATTTTTACAGCATTTATTATTAACATTGGTTAATTTTAATTTATACAAAATACAATTGTTCATTGTTTGATCATGTTATTTCACTGTTAACATATAAAACTTGTATTAGCACATGTTGAAATTAACATTAATCATAGGGTAAGATAATTGTTTTTTCTTGTTTTAAGCATAAGTTTACTCTTAAAACTATTTAAAAAATATTTCTCAATAGGGTAAAAAATTATATACAGTATGTGTGTGTATATATATATATATATATATATATATATATATATATATATATATATATAGTCGTAATGTAATTTTTCTTAAGTAAATTTATCTTGCTTTATGAATGTTTAAATATTTCTAAAAAAGGTAAAAATACTGATTAGGAAAATTAATTTTTGAAGTGTACCTATCCTGAATATCAATAGCAAAACTGTCTTTTAAGATGGGGATTATAAATAATGTGGAAGATTTCTGGGTTTGAGAGAAATGTGAATGAGTAATCGGCATATAGTATGAAGCAGTTGGTTTGCATTGTAGCTATCTTAGCTTCATTTCTTTTTTCCTGTTTCTGATCTGGTGGTTAAATGAACGGCTCCATAAATTCTTTAAGGTTACTTAAATAGTCTGTAAAAGACCCAGCTTAAATCACTTTAATTGACTATTTAATTCAGTAATTTATAATAAGTGCCCATTAATCAAGGTTTGGTTTCCCCTTCAGTCTAAATAAGCAGTAGGTTTGTCCCAAATGCAAGTCTTCCATTGTTTTTGGTAAGAGAAGTAGGCGAGGTAATATGGAGACCCTCGTAAGAATAAAAACAAAAAAGAAGGAACAGAAAAAGACCCAATAACACAAAGCCAAAGTAAACTACAGGTCTGGCACCAACAGATTGTCTCATATTGTTCATTTTAGTTTTTAGTATGCATATAAATTACAGCACAGCTCAGCACAGACTTGTCTTCTCTGCTCGGTCCATCTGAACTAGTCGTCCTCAGGCCATTTTGTCTGCGATAAGAGATTTACAGCACTGCATTTAATGTTTCTGTCCATCTGCACATGTAAGGAGGTGTACAGTCTTTGGGGTCAAATCCCATATGGAGCGCAAACTTGGAATGTGCTAGCCTCGGCATCCCCTGCGCTTTAAAGCTGACGTTTCACATTTTCCTCTGCTTCCATTGTGGTGGATTTGCAGTTTCTGTTGAACAAGTTCCCTTAACAGAAATTGTCCAGACAGCGCCTTTTATATACTTATCTTAAAGTTCACTTTCTTACAGAAATGTTGAATGGGTCAAACACTGGGGTTGGTAATGCTTCCCGTATAACGTGAGGTTTAGGCAACTATCAGTGTGAATTGTTCACAGTTTTATTGTGTGGGATCTGAGTGCAGTTAAAACGTAATTCTGTTACAACATGTCCTTATCAGACGCTACAGGATAAATATGAATACTACATGTCCATGTGACTTCTACCTTAAACACCTAATCTTTACTTCTAATGACCAAAATTAACTTTAAAGTTACCATGGCTACTGTAATAATATCTTTCAGAATCAGAATCAGCTTTATTGCCAGGTATGGTTACACATACAAGGAATTTGTCTTGGTGACAGGGGCTCCAGGTGCACAACAATACAGCAACAAGACAGAGATAATAATAATTAAAAATAATTAAAAATGATTAGAAATAGAATGAGAATAAAAATTGGATAGAAAATAAAGTATATATAGAATACACAATTAGACAAAATATACATACATATATAAATACATACAAATATATAAATACAATACATATATATGTATATGTAGTGCAAATACAAATCTGTTATATAAAGTGCAAGGGAATGTAATGGCAGAAGAGGTAGGTTGTGCTGGATAAATATAAAAAGACTAAACTGTGAATTGCACATAATTATTCATCAATGGGGCAGTATTAACTGTTCATGAGATGGATAGCCTGAGGGAAAAAACTGTTTTCTTGGTGATCCCTTACAAATATGTATACACATAATTGACATATTTTAAAGCAGAGCTTTTTTTTTTTTTTGACAAGAGCATTTGATAAAACCATAATTATGGCTATTAGGAAAGAATGAGGCTAATACCCTACCCCTCAATGGGCTGTATTGTCATTCACTCTGTGGTTGAGCAGAGTTAAAGCAATCAAAATATGTGGGAGCATCAAAGTTATTGCCTCAATGTGCTTTTGAAATACTTGTTTTGTAAATAAACTTGCCTATCTGTTTAACTGACCTTTCAATATGAGAGGCAACATAAGGGTTTTGTAAACATCTTTGATGTGTGGCAGCTGAGCTCTGTGCTGTGTCTGCTGATATAATTGGAGACATAAATGTTGATGTTTGGTAAAGTCTTCAGTGTACTGCCTTTGATGTGTGTCGTCTTACCACTTTCAACATTTATCCCGCCCAGGTGATCAAGGCCGGTGTGGAGACCACCTGCAAGTGTCATGGAGTTTCAGGCTCCTGCACCGTGCAGACCTGCTGGAGGCAGCTGGCACCTTTCCATGAGATCGGCAAGCAGCTTAAACAACGCTACGAGACTTCAGTCAAAGTGGCCAGCTCCACCAATGAAGCTACCGGAGAGGGGGAGATCTCCCAGACACGTTCCCAGGGGCAGCAGCCCCCACCGGGCCCACGGCCGGACCCCATTCCCCGCACCACCGATCTTCTACACATCGAGGACTCGCCAAACTTTTGCTGGCCCACCAAGTATTCGGCAGGAACGTTGGCACGCAAGTGCTATAAGGATAAAAACTGTGAGGTAATTTGCTGCGGCAGGGGCCACAACACTCAGAGCCGAGTGGTGACACGGCCGTGCCAGTGCCAAGTACGCTGGTGCTGCTATGTTGAATGCAAACAGTGCACTCAAAGAGAAGAGGTTTACACATGTAAAGGGTAAAAATTGACGTTGGAATAGGTGGATTCCCTTGTCCTGTTTCGGAGAAAGTAAAAAAAAGATGAAAAGCACTTTTGGAGAGGTTTTGCAAGACTTTTTTTTGGTTTGTTTGTTTCCCAAGTGGAGCGGTGTGAAGGCTGTATAATATACCTAGCCTAAGGGAATGGTCCACAGTTTTGAGAGACATCTTGGAACTATACAAAAAACTTCACAGAGTAACTCGTCTGCCAAGACATCAATCAGCAGTAAAAATTCAGTCCTGGACAGACAATTGTTTGTCCAATGATCTGACAGTCTCTGAATAATAGCTTGAAACGTTTCAAGCTGTATGTGCGAGAGTATGTGTTTGTATGTGACTGGGTTAATTCCAAAATAATTCATTCTGAGACTAAATTTGCATTGACGAAACGATGGCATCAGATTTATTCTACATGCACATGTATTCAACACCCACACAAGAGTGTGTGTATGCATATGTACATAGATAAATTACATTATAATTCTATTATATACACCACTTATCGGAGTATGTTCAATAACCACTAACCACACAAATGTTTTATTTTTTGTGTGCTTGCATTCACTTTGTGTTGTAATTCTCTTTGACAAGGCCTTTCGGAAAGCAATACTTTTGATTTGTGTCTTTCTGTGGTTATAATTTATGGAACTTTGGAGGACTATTCCTTTGCAAGGAACAAAAATTATTTGCTTTTTTTACTCTCAATTTCCTTTTATTATTGTTTGCTTGACAGTGAAAATATTTACTAGTCCATTTAAGATTTATCTCTGCCTTAAATGAACTCTACAGATGACTGTTCAGGGAACAAGTGAAACCACTATGAACAATTGGATAGTAAAGAGATACTGTATTGCAAGCAAGAGTATTAGTCTCCATTATTTAGGCCTCCACCTGACGACAGATCTGTCCATCCTCATTAAAAGCTGCTGATTCATTGCTGTTATCGCTGCAGCAGTGTTCTTCAGGCGTTGTTGGTTATGTATGCTATGGTTCATGGCCATTTTATGTTCTGTGAGTTTTACAGACAGTTTGAGGGTGTAACGAAGAGATGAGAATAAACATGACAGCAAATGTGAACCACCAGATTCTGCATTGGAAAAAGCGAAATTATTAGCTTTCTTATTAGAATTTTATTTCTAGGGGGAAGTAGTTAATCTCAGAGCTAATACCTCTTCCGGCATATACTGATGCTGGAGGATTTGATGTTGGAAATTGTGGTGGATGATTTTTGACACCTGCTAGATTTCAGTTGGGGATGGTGGTCAAAGTGGGATAGGCCCACATACACACTTCTTCTGATTCAAGTGATTCTAAATTCTGTCATGAAACTCTACATGGCACATGCTGATAGGTCCTTTAAACATGTAATCTGTTAGCCTGTCAACTTGCGTACTCTCGTTGTCTAACATTTAAATTGCCTCAGATATTTGCAGGTAAGCTGGTTTTACTGCAGTGTGCAACAAGAGTTTTCTCTCTGAAACCCTTCTTCTCCCCAGCACCACTGGTCTAGATCTTTTTCAAGGGCATTGTATGTATGTTAAATTGTGCAGCAGAAGCGCAGTCTTCCATGCTCAACACAGCATGTCTGTGTATGTTCTAGCATTAGCAAGTCTTCATACTTGCTCTGCAAAGGCAGGAGGAGCAGCATAGCAGATCTAGTCTGAAAAAAACAAAACTACCAACTTGTCATATCTATTATAACATGTTACATTTATTCTGAGAGTTGATAAAATACAGTTGTGCTTAATTCCGTTTTGTACACACAGAGTTGTATTATTTGCAGGAGTGACAACCAAATTCGCTCTCGAAAACTTCAGTTAGTGACAACCTAATTTTTGTTATATCCACATAGCATGTACAGAACTGAACTGAACAACTATTTGTTAATGCAGTGGCACCACTTTCTTTTGGACACTCTCAGCTAATCTGATGTGCGGTGCTGGAAAAATCACAGATTAATTTTGGAAGTGACTCCTGTATTCTGTACCCACATTGAACTCTAGTTTAGGGAATTCACTCCCACATTGTATGTGCAAAAAATTGCAGTGTATACAAGGCCAAATTTTACTTCTTGATTGTGGTTCTCCAATCACATTGTTAATCAGCAGCAACTTTCTTTAGAAGTGATTCTTCAAAGGTTTAATTGAACCTATTCACAGTTGTGGAGATCCAAGACAATCTTTGGTTCGTGTTAATTTATATCCTCCTGTCAACTCCGTTAATATAGATTGCCATATATGTTTATGTCCATATGGACGTGGGTGTCCATATATACATATTGTAAAAAGAACACTGAAATATCATATTTTTTTGAAAATTATTTAAAATGACCAAATGACAAGATCTAAGTTTCTGATCGGACTTTTAGTCACTTACAGACTCTGACTCTGTCAACTTAGTGGCGGCACAAATTTTGACAATGTATGACTTTGTATTCAGATCACCAGACTCTCTTGAAATAAACATAGTGTAAATACAAATATATATATATATATATATATATATATATATATATATATATATATATATATATATATATATATGAACATATGACAAAATATATAAATGAATTACAGTATATATGCTTTTTTATTGTTTTAGTTGAGTGTGAATGAACTACTGAGTGAGGGAACGACAAAAAGCAAAATGGCACCATTCACGCACTGAAACTTGGAAACTCTCCCATTAAGTATTTAAAGACTTGTATTTATGAACATATATGTGTTATATATATATATATATATATATATATATATATATATATATATATATATATATATATATATATATCATTCAAATGTTTTTTTTGTTTTTTTTTTCTCAATTGTAAATAGCTAAGGTTATGTTCCTGTGGCATACAGATAAAAATGAGGCACATGCATACCTTTCAAGCATTTGGACAGAAGTTTCCAGATTGTTGATTTTTAGTTGTTGGCAGAACTAACCAAGTAGAGGTACGCTGTTATTGTAAGTTCTAACAAAGTCAAAATTAAACCTATAGTCAAAATAAAAAACTGATTTTACATGAATTTTAAGTGCCAACTTCAGTGCTTTGTAAATAGATAATATATTTACCAAATAATCCCCAGTAAGCACACATACGTCGCCAAGATGTCAGATTTTTTCAATCTATTTTTAAGTGCCTTATTTTTTTTATAAAAATCTTAACACGAGCAAATACACATACATTATAAATCATAAATGTTGCATCAACATCTTCTGAATGTTGTTATAATCATCTAGCAGGGGACAATTTAGTGATGACTTGGTGACTTACATGTTCAATCAGTCAGAGAGTACTCTTGTTCTCCAGTAAAAATATCTTGAATCAAGTTTATTTTTCTTATCCTGCACTGGCAAATAGTTTTGTCTTGTTTTAAGCATAAGTCTAACAAAATTTAGTGAGGTTTTTGGTAAAAAAAAAAAAAAAAAAAAAAAAACTTCACCAATGTGGTAGAAAAGATTAAGACAATAAGCTTAATTCAATATGTATTTTCAGAAAACAAGTATCTTACTCAGATTTGCTTCTCAATTAAATGTGTCTTGTTTAATGGGGGAAAAAAAAAATAGGTGAAGATTTTGATAGCAATAAGTACATAGCAATATTTCTGTCTGAGAAGGGATTCTTTTTTCTTTCTTTTTTTTTTTTTTTCATTTAACCTTATGAGCTGAATTCCAAACAGTTGTGTGATGGAGCAACATGCCAATTAAAGAATGCTTGGAAACATATACATAGACCTTTGCACGCTACATGGAAACCATAATGGCTATGCTAAGTCTCTCATCAGTCATGCCCTCTGCCCACAGCAGAAGTGAGCAGAAAACAGCATGGACATACATACAACTCTCCTCAGATGCCTGCTCACATCTGTTCTAGCTTAGTAAATATGTTCTGTTGACAAACAATGTAGATACCATGTATACTTTTCAAATTTTTGGCATGCTGCATGTTCTCAGTAATCAGTCATATTTTCTTATTGACAGAATGCAGCGTGAGATTACGTTCTCCGTTTTTATTTTTAATGCATTTTTGTCTTTGATACTTCCTAATTCTTACTTTCCAATGCAACCTGTAAAAATCTATTTGGTAGGGAAAAAGGAAACAGAGACGAAATATAAATGTATTAATGAAATGTTTTATGAGCATGTGTTAAGTGTACATTTTGTTAAGTTCAATTTGTTTGTTTTTTTGTTTTTTTTTTGTATTCTGGCTTGCATTTGTCCTTTCTTTGGTATTTGCTTTTTGGGGGGGTTGAGGTAGTATGTTTTAATTCAATGTAATTTCTCCAGGTGGCTAAGAGAAATAATTTACCCCCAATGTAAAGTGCAAACCCTCTCAAATTCAGTACTGCTCCAATGTCTGTTTGCTATTCTCAAGAGCAGAGTAACTATGACCTTGTTTGATTACAAGGAATGTAGATCAAAGAGTGCCAATATGTAGTATATATCATACAACCCACCACACCCATAGTAAAACTATACTGTTTATGTCCCAGCTAGCTGTAGCAATCTCACACTGCAAAAAATAGTGTTTTTCTTGTTTTCCAGTAAAAATGTCTAAACATCCAGGTTAAAACAAGAAAAGAAAAAATCTGCCAATAATTCTCTGAAAACAAGTGTCAATATTTTATGCAATTGTAAATAAATCATCTTTAAAAAAATATATATAGAGAGAGATTTTGACTGGAAAATAAGACAAAAAATACTGGTATTATTAATTTTTTGCTGTGCATCATTTGTAGCATAAAGTCTAATTAATTTTCCTACTACTATATTGATTATGGAATCGAATAAAACATAAATTTCATAAATAGCAAGTCGGTTGATTGTTTTAGACATACACTCATCATTAAGAGTTGATCAAAGACACTTAACACTGACCAAATGGACAGTAAAATTGTGTTGTAAATTCCAATGGCTCTGTCACTATTCTGATTTTTGTCAGGGTTTGTGCAATGCTGTAACTGTTCAAAGGCGTTCTTTTTCTTTTTAGGGTAGAGTTTGTCAGTTGGTTGCCTTTGTCCACTTTTTTCTTGTCTTATGGGAAGCTATTTTCCGCTAAATTATTTTCCTCTACCTCATGTGTATAGCTTGTAGGTATAAACTGATCATGAATGACTGGTAAGAATGTATTTAAGTTATTTAACATCTTTGTATAACAAAGGCAAGAAAATCTGAAAATAATAAAATAATTTTTAAAGAATGTCCGAATTTTGTGTTTCTGATTTCACTAGAAAGCATTCTTCAGAACTGGCTCATGTATTTCAATGAAATGAGATAAAATAAATAAAGAAATTTGATCAAAAGCAAAAAAAAAAAAAAAAAAAAAAAAAAAACCCTCATATTTATTCTTACCTTTTGATGAAACGTAACCAGTATTACTAAAGCCGTATACAAAACACCAAACCATACTCCAAGATAAAGGTGAAAAGTTTAGTGGTAACCTAAAGGGTTAAAAGTGGTTAGAATAATTTAAGTGATCACATTAAACATAATAAGTTTTGCAACTTATAAGTTGTCTGGTAATTAGAAAAAAAAAATTCTATTCATCTTTTATTAAATTTGTTTGGTTTAAACTCTGGAAAATAAATCATCTTGCTTAGCAAAAATAGCCTTTGCATTTTATGAATTAGCAGAGAGTTATTGCAAATGGGTAGTTGATGCACAATATGTCCATGGACTTTTTATTTTTGGTCCAGTGGTGTGACAATTGCTTTTTTGAAAGTGCAAATATTCCATGTAGTCTCTAAATTAAGCATATAAGCTGCAGGCATAGTAAAAAAATAGCAAAATTAGGTTTAATATAGATTTAATATAGAGTATAACATGTGACATGGCAGGACATGTCAACTTCTCAAAAGTATTTCATGTCAACTACCCAAATGTAACATTGGCTTACTGGAAAAAACAGCAACCCTCTAAACGAATGTAAGTTTTATTTCATTTTACTACTTTGGAAAGTAAGCTGATTTTGACTATTTAAAACTGTTTAAAGACATAACAAGGTCTCATTCAAATAAGTTCAATTTTCATTTTTAAAAATGTAACCTATGTTGGCAAATTAATATGTAATACGATCATGCAACCCATTTGATGTATTACTACACAAGCCTGTTAGGATCCTTCACCATCAAGTGCAAAGACATGTCATCGAGGAACATAAAACTGGTCAACAGGGTGTCGGCACAACTTCCTGTTCTTTTCTTTATCCTGTTTTGGTGACATGGAGATTAATTACGTATGGGAAACAGCTGTCTAGAGATGCCACACAGGAGGTTTCCCCCCTATTGACAGTCTGTCTCCGCAATGACAGGCACCTGATTCAACCGGAAAGAAAAATCACAAATTGAGATCTCTTTCATTTCTCAAATGCTCTCATAAACAGCAATGACATTAAATGATCAGTAAATGGAGACTTTTAAAGTCTACCGCCTCTCAGATATTTCACCTGTGATATACGCCATGTTCAAATTGGTTAAGACACCAAAGTCTTCAATCAAAATTCAGAGATCTCAAATATATGAATTAAAACATTTTTCATCAAATTCTTACAAGAGCAAATTATTTGAGCGATGCTATCGACGTTACTTTTATGCCTCTATGTCAATAATTGCCTGTCCGTTTCTATATTCTGTCTATGTAATTTCCCCTATATGATTTTTAAGATACACATCTGAGACAATGCTGATACTTAAAAGAAACATAGGTAACACTTTACATTAATGTTCCCTTTGTTAATGGTTTGTTTCATTGATGACTAATAAGCCATTTACAAATGCATAATAAATCATAGATGTGCAGTTATAACCACATGAATAAAAATAAAAAAGACTTTCATGCAATACTTTCCAAATAGTCTGCCATTTTACATGCTTAATAATACTTATTCAACATTAGAAACCTATGAAAAGGTACCTTAATGTAAAATAAAAACATATGAAGAACGTATTAAGGAGTTGCCAACATTAGGAACCTGTATGTCAAGTTCAGTATGGTTTAATGGGAATTAGGCTTTATTATATGTATATATATATATATATATATATATATATATATATATATATATATATATATATATATATATATATGAATGAGCATGAAGACCTGAAAAGTGTTTTAGGTAGCTAGGCCTAAGAAAGTTGTGACACTACTCAGAGTAGCACCATTCATTTGACTCCAATTTGCAAAATTACATAACCCCTCATTTTAATCTCACTGTAATAATCTATTTTTTTTCTGCATTGTGATATAAATCATGAATTAGTGCATTTTATGTTTTTGATTAATATAAGTCTGAATACGAGTATTTATTAAGCATTTATAACATGAAAGTTAAAATGATAACTTTGGCAAGTTTTGCATGTATTGTCACATTTTTTATTCAAGTTGTTATAACCTCATTTTAAATGATTTATTATGCATTTGTAAATGGCTTGTTAGTCATTAACTAACACCTTTATAAACGCTTTCCAAAGGGAACATTAATGTTAAAGGAAAATTCTGGGTTTAATACAAGTTAAGCTCAATGGGCAGCATTTGTGGCATAATACTGATTACCACAAAAAAATAATTTAGACTCATCTGTCCTTTTCTTTAAAAAAAAAAGAAGAAGAAGCAACAATCGAAGTTACAGTGAGGCACTTACAATGGAAGTGAATGGGGCCGATTTTTAAAGGGTTTAAAGGCAGAAATGTGATATACTTTATACTTTTATAAAATAACACAACAAAGTTTTAAAATTGGCTATAACTTTACAAACAAAAGGTTAGTAAGTGACTTAATCACACTAAAATCATGTTAACATGAATATTGTTTATGTCTTGTGGCTCTACTTTGGAAATTATTAGTACTGAAACCCAGATTTGTGCTTTTTTTAACGAAAAGGAGGGGCAAGAAAAATTTAATTTTTGTGGTAATCAACATTATGCCACAAATGCTGTTGATTGAATTTAACTTGTATTGAACCTGGAATATTCCTTTAAGTGATACTTAAACACAACTAAGAACTCAATTAATAATCCTGAGCAATAAAAAGCAACCCTTAAAGTTTTCATCTGAGAAGAGATTTTCGAGAGATTTTATATATGTATACTGAAGTCAAAAAACTAATTTCAGTTGAAGACATCCGTTCCAAACACCCTCTGGAATAGGATCTTGCAATGTCCGGCTCTAATCTGAGATGGGACTAAATTTTACACCACCAGAGATGTAATTAGTGAGAACTGGTGAACTGCAAGGGGGATACACAGCTGGGCAGATGGACAGGAACTGGACAGGGTAAACAAGTATACAATTTCATCATTTATAACATAATTTTGACATGTCATGACTTATAAAAAAATAAGTAGTAGAGTGATATGCACCTCTCAGATTATGCGTTATTGCAAACCTGTTCCATATCATGCTGACATATCAGCTCAAGAATCTGATTGTGTTGAATCAAAAGTCGAGCAACTTTGCAAGATTATGATACTAACTCCCCACTGAGAATCTTTTATTCGGTCAACAACCTCAAGTTCTTCACCAGCTGTGTGAAGTCTTAGTGAAAGGACTGTTGGGAAAACCGTCCAAATTTCCCAACAGCATTCATGTGCTAAGAAGGTCCTAGAATCCTTCTTAAGAGTGATTTGATATTAGCAAAAACTACTGCAGTCATTCAGCAATTTCACCAAAATATTAAAGGGTTAGTTAATTTATTCACCCTTGCATTGTTTCAAACCCATACAACTATTCCGTCAACCACCATGAATGTTCATGCTATTGTTGAAAATACGTTAAAAGCATAAAGTGACCATGATCTGTCAAGCTCCAGAAAAAATAAATAAAAAAGTAAAGTAATCTATACAAATTGTAAGCTATATTCTGAGTCTTCTGAAGAAATACTTTAGCTTTCTCTGAGGAACAGACCAAAATGTAAGTCTTTATTTACTGAAAATCTTGCCCTCCCTAGCTCTCGGATCTCTGCATCTTATATTCAAATATGTTGCGTGAAGATGTCGCATCATTATGAAGTCAATTAGGCCACATGGTTCTCATGTGTCATGCGAATGATCACAGCGTGGCATGTTATGGTGGAGGGAAAGACTTTCAGTAAATAAAAAAACACAATTTTGGTCTGCTCCTTAAAAAAAGCTATTTTATGGTGTCAAAAGACTTGAAATATAGCACAGAATTTAGAAAGTAACAGGATTACTTATATGGTGCTTTTTTCCACGACTGTGGAGACATTTTTGCAGAATGATATTACGTGTTTCTGTACACATATTATGGAAGTTCGGAGGTAAACTATCCACTGAGGTTTTTAACAGAGAAGCTGACCTTCTTACCCTAAACCTTTAACCTAAACCAAACCAACAGTGTCATAAAAGCAAATGCGAGATGAAACCATTTAATATTCTGGTGCTTCTATGACATAAGTAGACTTGCATGCCCTTCAGGACTCATACCCTGTTCCTTTGCATCGCAAGTGCAACACTCTTATCAGTTGAGCTACTGTGCAATTTGATCACATTTGAACAAGCTTGTAAATGTAGTTGGTTATGCAATGCAAATGTTAAAATGTATAATCTATCAAGTCATGCGATGTAGTAATAGTGTTTTACTCTTAATCTGTGTTAAAATGAAAAAAGTAATTGTTGTTGTAGTGCCTCTCGTGTTCATTTCACCACAAAACCGCCACGAAACGTACAATGAGGCATGTACAAATCCTTGTGCAAAAATTTACTGTAAGTAAAGTAACGTGATCCAGCGTAAAACATTCTGCTAAACATCTTTTGTGTTTCACAGAAGACAGAAAGAATGAAAGTCTTTTGGAATGGGTTTGGAACAAAATACATGCTGTGGATGTGGAGGCTTAGATCTAAAGACTGTTCAGTTTTATTTTTTGGTAGCTAGATCATAAGAGCATAAACCCTGTGATATGTCTGACACGTGTTAGAGAATTACCAGCATTAGTGTGGCTGCCCTCGCTGTATTAGATTTTCCTCCCTCAGGCTGCTCTCATCTCGCCCTGAGGAACTGTACGGCTAGAGTATTCCCAGCACATCTCACCCTGTCTAGCTTCCTGCTCTAACGCCAGCCGTAACTGTGCGGTGTGCTGTAATCCTGCAACGTTTTGACAGCTGTTACCATTGAGGAAGTGGGTGCAACTAAAGCAAAGACTGGAGAAAAAACGCCAACCAGTCCCCCCAAACACACAAAAACAATCAGTTTCCTCTGTTCTCATCCTTTCATCTGCTAAGCCCCATAACAGGGTTGACGTGGTCAAGGAGGGTGGGAAAGTGAGATAATTTGTCAGTCAAAACCGTCTTGTGTGCTGAAAACAGCACAAAAGTACACAGCAGTCCCCTCTCCGTCCTCCCGTAGAGTAGAACTGTATAGTTGCTCATTCCACAGAAGTTTTGTGCTGAGGAAGGCTTCATTTTGAGGTTATATGTGAAGTCAAGGGTTGCGAGGTGAAGAAGCCGCAGAAATGGAAGGCTTTGCACTGCAAGTTAACAATGTTTACACAGGTAGTGCTGCTAGGCAACTAAGAGAAGAGGTTTTGTGAAGAAACCATCAAATCACTGAAACCATCGCAGTTACACCATATACGTAAGATGTGTATTTCCTTTTTTCTGAGGAAAATTTACATATTACACATATAATAAATAAGCCACATAACACTGTATCAGCATGCTTTGGACTGCCTACATGGGTAGGAAGAGACTGTCTGACTGACATATAAAGCAACCAACCACAGTTGTGCCATTAATGGGCAGATTAATCTGGAATTGATCATACAAGCATTATAGACTGGATTTATAGACAAGATTTGGTTTAATCAGAGCTCTAATACATACAAGTGTAAGGATGAGGAAAGTCAAGATTTAGTTTTACCAAATTATTATGTGTGCATTAAAGGCCCCGACATACTTTCAGAGAAGTTTTTATTCGTTCTTCATTCAGGGGTAAAAAGAAGTTCTAAACAGCCGAGCAACGGTATACTGTTTGCGAACATTCAGACAACGGTCACACCACTGTGGGAGGCATTTAGAAGTACATTTAAGTATGAGGATGCTGAAACCTTAACTAATGTGACATTAAAGTGTGTTATCAATTACTTTATGCCTCATTCTATGAGTAGAATTCACATGAGGTCAGTTAAAGAAGCTGTTTTAACCACTCAATGATGACTTAAAGTAATATATATGCAGTAGATAATGTTTAGTTTGTCTTGTTTACATTCTGAATTCATGATGCTAATGTGCCACTCTCTGCCCCCGGATATACGGGTATAAAAGGAGATGGCGTGCACCACTCATTCAGATTTTTTCTTTGGAGCCGAATGCATGCTTGTGTTCGTCCTCTCACCTTTCGCTTACGCTACTGGACTTTACAGTGCATATCAGCAGACACCCTCTCATGGTCGAGTTTTGTGCTTCTCCTGAGCACTTCGGCGGCTGAGTCCGCAGGTGCTAAAAGAGTATATTCAAAAGAGTATATTTCCTTCTAAAAGAGCTCGCGTAAACGCTTGGCATCTTTTTAAAGATGTCCTTCCACGTTTGCACTACTGGATGTGGCCTTATCTCTCCCCTCTGGACAGCCATGAAATCTGTCTCTGCAAGAGTGTTTGGGGCACCAGCACGCCGAGGCAGCTTTCGTGGAAGGGTTGTGTTCTCATTGTGAGAACATGCCCATCAGAATGTTGCGGTCGCAGCTCACTTCCTTCTTTATGAAGCAAGGAGCCACCATGGCTGCTCCCCAACCTGCTCCGTCCTGGGATGATGCTCAGCCGGCCGGGTCGGTAGGCACCGCAGGCGATCTGGATGTGGATATGGGAGCATTTTCGCCAGCTCAACCCCTGCGGACCTCCCATCTCCCAGCATGCTTGTTCTATCCGGAAGAGCTGTTGAGCGATACAGGCGGTCCACCTCAGGGCGGATTTAATGTGTCATTCACGGTGCGCGACAAGGATGAGATTTCGATCGCAGCATCGGAGGGTGGGCTTCTGCTGTCGGAAGCGGACGAATCTTCTGAGCTCCCGCCCACGGGTGGTAGAGCACAGGATGAGGCGGACGCTGAGATGGCAGCCGTGCTTGCCCGGGCAGCTGCGAACATCGGGCTGAAGTGGAACCCTCCACCCTGCCCTGAGCGTTCGTGGCTAGATGATTGGTTTCTGGGCTCAGAGTGCGACTCACGGCCACACCCCACCCCGGTGCCTTTCTTCCTGGAAGTGCACGAGGAGCTAACGAAGTCGTGGAAGGCACCTTTTTCAGCCCGTACTCACTTTGCAGGCTCGTCCATCCTAACTATCCTCGACGGCGGAGCGGCTAAGGGATATGTCAAGCTCCCCCAGGTAGAGCGTGCCGTAGTAGTGCATTTATGCCCGCAGGGTGCAGCCACCTGGCACGACTCACCAAGGCTCCCTTCCAAGGCCTGTAAGTTGCATAAGGACTTTAACAGCCCTTATTTTATCGTGCCCAAGAGAGGGAGAGGGTTGCACCCAATCTTGGATCTGCGTGCTTTGAACAAAGCCTTACACAGGCTTCCATTCAAGATGTTAACGCAGAAGCACACCCTGGCGTCAGTACAACATCAGGATTGGTTCGCGGCCATCAACCTGAAGGACGCATAATTTCACGTATCGATCCTTCCTCGACACAGACCCTTTCTTCAGTTTGCCTTCGAGGGATGAGCATACCAGTACAAGGTCCTCCCCTTCGGTCTGTCCCTGTCCCTTTGCATCTTTACCAAGGTCGCAGAGGCTGCCCTGAGGGAGAAGTGCATTCGCATTCTCAATTATCTCGACGACTGGCTAATCCTAGCTCACTTGAGAGCTCTATTGTGGGAGCACAGGGACCTTGTGCTTCAGCACCTCGACCTACTCGGGCTTCAGGTCAACTGGGAGAAAAGCAAGCTCTCCCCTGTGCAGAGCATCTCTTTTCTCGGTATGGAGTTGGACTCGGTCACTCTCAAGGCACGTCTTATGACCAAATGTGCTCAGTCAGTGCTGACCTGCCTGAAGGTAGTGGTAGTGGTGCCAGTGAAACAATTTCAGAGGCTTCTGGGACATATGCCATCCTCTGCGGCGGTTCTCACCCTTGGGTTGATGCATATGAGACCGCTTCAGCACTGGCTACAGACTTGAGTCCCGAGGTGGGCATGGTGCCACGGCACCCGGCGTGTGATCATCATGCCACAGTGCCATCAGACTTTCAGCCCTTGGTCGGACCTGGCATTTCTATGGGCAGGTGTTCCCCTAGAGCAGGTCTCAAGACAAACACCTCGAACTCGGGCTGGGGCTCCGTGTGCAATGGGCAGGCAGTCTCAGGGCTCTGGACAGGGCCTCGACTCCTTTGGCAGAGCATCAATTGCTTAGAGTTGCTGGCGGTATTGCTGGCCCTGCGGAGGCTTCGGCCGTTGATTCAGGGCAAGCATGTGTTGGTCCGGACTGACAACACAGCGACCGTAGCATACATAAACCGCCCGTGTCCACTCTTCCATACATTGTGACACGGTTCAGCACCTGTGGCATTTCCTATAGGAACCCATAGTGTCACTACATCGACACAACGTTGAGTGAGTGACAGACAGGGAACGTCTTGGTTACTGATGTACCCTCTGTTCCCTGATGGAGGGAATGAGACATTGTGTCCCTCCTGCCACAGCGCTGAACCGGCCGCTGACATGGCCGGGACTCTCTATCGGCTCCTCAGCATAAATCTGAATGAGTGGTGCACGCCATCTCCTTTTATACCCGTATGTCCTGGGGCGGAGTGTGGCATGCAAATTCCACTCGCCAATTAAGCAAAGGTGATTGGGGCTCTCAAGATCGAACCCCTAGTGTCACTTTATCGACACAACTTCTCATTCCCTCCATCAGGGAACAGAGTTTACATCAGTAACCAAGACGATATGCAGCCATAATATTCGCCTATTACACTCTGTTATTGTAATTTATGATGACACTGAGACTACTGCAAAGATAGGTTTATAAAAGAGTGTTAATATTCACAATACAGACAAAAGAATTGTGATAGAGGCATATCTTACTTTGGGCAGATACTTTGAATTGCTTTCTCTGCAGATGGCACATAAGTGAATGGGCACGTATTTGAGAAGATTTGTTTCCTTTTGTAGACTAAATAAACAAAAAAAATTGCACGCCAGTGTGTTCTTGTTGAATACTGGCTGAAACATGTAAACAATATAGTTGGTGGAGCTTCAGGTCACACCTACCAATGATGTGGACCAATGGCAACAAGGTGTTTAGCATTCGGTTAGAAGTTTTCCTAAAAGTTTGCCCAGGCGAGCTGTTACGAACCACCCAAACGAACGCAAAACCACCTTTTTGGCCAGATTTTGTTCTAAATGATGTCATACCCGTTCTTTCTTCGATTTCATATCAAGTATATCTGGGCCTTAAGGCTGGCAATTTAAAATTTGAAATTTGAATTTAACATAAAAAAATGTACATTCGAAAAGAAAAACTGTGCATTCGAATTTTAGATGTGTGCCAAGTACTTTTGGTCTTTGCGTCTTGCTCTCTTATCAGCTTCTTGCAGCAAAAGGGGCCGTTCACAGAACGGTCCAGTCGAGACCCCTGCATTTAGTTTAAATGTTTTGCGCTGTGCCTAGCTTTTTTAGTGCAAGAACCGGGTATGTATGAATGGCCCCTAAGAAGTGCATTTTAAAACACTGTGTCTAGTTAAAAGGAGCTCAATATCGAAAGTGCATCTCCAGATCCCTGCGTTGTGTTTCTGTTGTGCTTCGTCTAGCGTCCTGTTTAAATAGCCCCTATTGCAGCACTGCGCTCAGGCACATACCGTTATTGTGATGAGGAAGTCTAAGTCGCAAATGGTGCTTCACAACTGATTTTATCAGGCCTTTTGACAGCCCTAGTGTTCTTGGTGTCCTTATTTCTTCAGTCACCTTGATTTCTTTCCACATATTAACAAACAGTGCTGGGTAGATTACTTCTGAAATGTAATTGGGTGCTGATTACAAATTACATAATTTAAATATTTTAGATTACACTTTTTAGGTAATCTAACCTGATTAAAGTGTAATCATTAATTTTAAATGTATTAAGTTCAAATGAACACTCATTTATCATTAGTAAATATACAATCAAATGGAAAAATACTATTTGTCAGTTGTTGAGTAAAGAAAAAGGTGCTTAAAGGGTAAAAAAAAAGTATGTTACTCAGCATAAAATACTTTATTATTGCTTGTATTATTAATTTTAAAAAACTTGTTGTTATTCAGGAAATAATGAATAGGGATTGGACTTTTTATTATCCATCTTTAAAAGTAGTACGATTTGTACCTCCTCATAATAATAATTCATGAGAAGGTGTGGCCTTAACCTATGACAGGTGCTTTTTCTGCCATTCCTAAGCATGGACCAAAGTGCATTTGTATGGTACAAAAGAACAATTTGCATGTGACCAACACTTTTGAAATGTGTTTTTTTTTTTTTTTTTTACAGAAGAGTGTCTAAAATTATGGACAGGCAGGGGTGGATCTAGAATTTTTTTTATGGGGTTGCAAGGGGGTGGCATGCAGACTATGAGGAATGGCAACACCAAAGCAAGCGCCCATGCGTAGATCTTGGATTAAAGTACCATGCGTCATTTTGGAGTCACTATAAAATTTCAAATGTCCATTAATTTGAGATACAACTGCATTTCCACATGAACCACATAGTAAAAAAAATTACCAATCAAAAAAAAAAAATTTTTTTTTTGTTTTGTTTTTTTGCATAATAATTAATCATTATCTCCAGAGCACCAAGACATTGTCTATTAAACACATCTACAAATTCTAAATGTTCCTAAGATTCACATATAGAACCAGCAATCTTGACTAAATGTCACCACTTTATGCAGGCCAAATCTTTTTTATTTTGTTAAGTGCACCCATGGATGGAAAATGCATGCATATCCCATGTTGTTGTCTGATGAACGTATTTCATCAAAAAGTGTGTAGAGGATGTTGTTCCGTCCAAAACAATACAGATCTACCCGAACCAGAAACCTTGGATTAATAGCGATGTTCGCGTGGCACTTAATGCGCGGACCTCCGCTTTTAATTCCAGGAACGAGGAGGAGCATAAACAAGCCAGTTATGCCCTCTGAAAAACTATCAGAACAGCAAAACGCCAGTACAGGAACAAGACTGAAGGACAATTTAACACCACCAACTCTAGAAGCATGTGGCAGGGAATTAATATCATCACGGACTTTAAAGGGAATAAAAACTCCACCGTGAACTGCCTCTCTCCCGGATGAGCTAAATATTTTTTATGCAAGGTTCGAGGGAAATAACACAGCCCTCGCAGAGAGAGCTCTCGTGGCTGAACCTATAGAGGTTAGTTCACTCTCCATTTCTGTAGTGGATGTAACCCGATCCTTCCAACCGGTGAATATCCGTAAAGCCGCAGGTCCAGACGGCATTCCGGGCCGCGTCATCAGAGTGTGCGTGAACTAACTGGCTGGTGTTTTTACAGACATTTTCAACCTTTCCCTCTCTTTGTCTGTAGTCCCCACATGCTTAAAAACATTCACCATTGTGCCTTTACCAAAGCAATCCAAAATCACTTACTTAAATGACTGGCATCCTGTTGCTCTGACCCCCATCATCAGCAAATGCTTTGAGAGACTAATCAGAGATTACATCTCTTTTGTGCTGCCTCCATCACTGGAACCATTGCAGTTTGCTTACCGCAACAACCGCTCCACCGCCATTGCATCTACAATACACACTGCTCTCTCCCACCTGGAAAAAAGGAACACTTATGTGAGAATGATGTTTGTAGACTACAGCTCAGCATTCAACACCATAGTGCCCTCCAAGCTTGATGAGAAACACTGGGCTCTGGGCTTAAACAGCTCGCTGTGCAGCTGGATCCTGGACTTCCTGTCAAGCAGACGGCAGATGGTTAGAATGGGCAGTAACATCTCCTCATCACTGACCCTCAACACTGGAGCCCCGCAGGGCTGTGTTCTTAGCCCACTCCTGTATTCCCTGTACACATATGACTGTGTGGCAACACATAGCTCCAATGCCATCATTAAGTTTGCTGATGACACGACGGTGGTAGGTCTGATCACGGACAATGATGAAACAGCCTACAGAGAGGAGGTGCACACTCTGACACGCTGGTGTCAGGAGCACAACATCACCCTCAATGTCAGTAAGACAAAGGAGCTTGTGGTGGACTTCAGGAGAAGAGAAAGAGAACACAGCCCCATCACCATCAATGGAGCACCAGTGGAGAGAGTCAGCAGCTTCAAGTTCCTGGGTGTCCACATCACTGAGGAACTCACATGGTCCGTCCACACTGAGGCCATTGTGAAGAAGGCTCATCAGCGCCTCTTCTTCCTGAGATGGCTGAGGAAGTTTGGAATGAACCACCACATCCTCACACGGTTCGACACCAGCACTCTAGAGAGTATCCTGACTGGCTGCATCTCAGCCCGGTACGGCAATAGCACCGCCCACAACCGCAAAGCCCTGCAACGGGTGGTGCAAACTGCCAGACACATCATCAGAGGTGAGCTTTCCTTCCTCCAGGACATATACACCAGGCGGTGTGTGAAAAAAGCTCGGAGGATCATCAGAGACTCCAGCCACCCGAGCCATGGGCTGCTCTCACTGCAACCATCAGGCAGGCGGTATCACAGCATCAGGACCTGAACCAGCTGACTTCATGACAGCTTCTTCCCCCAAGCAATCAGACTTTTGAACTCTTGATCTCTCACGATCAATATACATCAGCACTGCACTTTATTAATCTTATTATCTCACACTGGACTGTCATAAATTATATTCTCTTAACATCACACTGGCAACTGACTATCAACCGACAGCCTGAATGTCAGTACAGTACAATACAACCTACTGTACATTTTATATACAGTGCATCCGGAAAGTATTCACAGCGCTTCACTTTTTCCACATTTTGTTATGTTACAGCCTTATTCCAAATGGATTAAATTCATTATTTTCCTCAATTCTACAAACAATACCCCATAATGACAACGTGAAAGAAGTTTGTTTGAAATCTTTGCAAATTTATTAAAAATAAAAAACAGAAAAAAAAAGAAAAAAAAAATCACATGTACATAAGTATTCACAGCCTTTGCTCAATACTTTGTTGAAGCACCTTTGGCACCAATTACAGCCTCAAGTCTTTTTGAGTATGATGCTACAAGCTTGGCACACCTATTCTTGGGCAGTTTCTCCCATTCTTCTTTGCAGGACCTCTCAAGCTCCATCAGGTTGGATGGGGAGTGTCGGTGCACAGCCATTTTCAGATCTCTCCAGAGATGTTCATTCAGGTTCAAGTCTGGGCTTTGGCTGGGCCACTCAAGGACATTCACAGAGTTGTCCCGTAGCTACTCCTTTGTTATCTTGGCTGTGTGCTTCGGGTCGTTGTCCTGTTGGAAGATGAACCTTCACCCCAGTCTGAGGTCCAGAACGCTCTGGAGCAGGTTTTCATCAAGGATGTCTCTGTACATTGCTGCATTCATCTTTCCCTCGATCCTGACTAGTGTCCCAGTTCCTGCCGCTGAAAATCATCCCCACAGCATGATGCTGCCACCACCATGCTTCACTGTAGGGATGGTATTGGCCAGGTGATGAATGGTGCTTGGTTTCCTCCAGACATGACGTTTGCCATTCAGGCCAAAGTGTTCAATATTTGTTTCTCATGGTCTGAGAGTCCTTCAGGTGCCTTTTTTCAAACTCCAGGCAGGCTGTCATGTGCCTTTTACTGAGGAGTGGCTTCTGTCTGGCCACTCTAACATACAGGCCTGATTGGTGGAGTGCTGCAGAGATGGTTGTTCTTCTGGAAGGTTCTCCTCTCTCCACAGAGAAATGCTGGAGCTCTGTCAGAGTGACCATCGGGTTCTTGGTCACCTCCCTGACTAAGGCCCTTCTCCCCGATCACTCAGTTTGGCTGGGCGGCCAGCTCTTGGAAGAGTTCTGGTGGTTCCAAACTTCTTCCATTTACGGATGATGGAGGCCACTGTGCTCATTGGGACCTTCAATGTTGCAGACATTTTTCTGTACCCTTCCCCAGATCTGTTCCTCGATACAATCCTGTCTCGGAGGTCTACAAACAATTCCTTGGACTTCATGGCTTGGTTTGTGCTCTGACATGCACTGTGAACTGTGGGACCTTATATAGACAGGTGTGTGCCTTTCCAAATCATGCCCAATCAACTGAATTTACAACAGGTGGACTCCAATCAAGTTGTAGAAACATCTCAAGGGTGATTGGTGGAAACAGGATGCACCTGAGCTCAATTTTGAGTGTCATGGCAAAGGCTGTGACTACTTATGTACATGTGATTTTTTCGTTTTTTATTTTTAATAAATTTGCAAAGATTTCAAACAAACTTTTTCACATTGTCATTATGGGGTATTGTTTGTAGAATTTTGAGGAAAATAATGAATTTAATCCATTTTGGAATAAGGCTGTAACATACCAAAATGTGGAAAAAATGAAGCGCTGTGAATACTTTCCGGATGCACTGTATATACTATATATACTATTTTTGTTTATTGTATAATGTGTATTCTATATTGTGTGTATTGTATAATGTACATTGTATGTTATTATTTGTATATTGTGTTGTGTGTAATTATGTGTATATTAGATTTTAAATCGTGTTGTGTAAATCTGATGTTTATTGTAAATTGGTATATGTCTCATCACTGTCACGACTGCTATGTTGCTCAGAACTGCATTCAAGAATTTCACACACTATTGCACTTGTGTATATGGTTGTATGACAATAAAAGTGATTTGATTTGATTTTGATTTGATTATTCTGCTAATAAAGTCCTGTAGGCCTATCGCATTTTTAAGAGCAGGAAATAATCCATTTGAATGCGAAGATTAACACAAAGTTAGGTCTAATTAAAAATAAACTGTTCAGAAAATTGTACTGTGTGGAGCAGTGCTGCATGACTCATGAATATGAATTATGCTATGCACAGTAAAAGATTTTTTTAAATGACCTGTTTTGATCAACAGTCATTCTTAATGACCGATTCAAGCACCTAAATATTTAAAATAATATGGTCATTTCATTTCCACATCTGCAACTAACAGCCATGAAACACTGTTTACATAGGGAGGAAACACACTGCGCACCGGTGTGCCCCATCAACAGTCAGCTCACTTGGTTACCACACACATGAGAGTGATTAAGAGAGAGAAAGAGAAAAAGACAACACACGCACACTACATACACACAAACAATACGGCCAAGAAAGTCATCACAGTGGGGGACAGGGAAAAGAGCGCGAGCTGTGGAAAAACCGCCGACACTAAACGACACCTATAACAGCCACAACAAACACTTATCATAACATTCAAAATAACACATTCCATCACCGGATTGCCAGTCAAAACACACACAGATGAAATAGAAACTCCAAGTCAAGAACTGGAAATGTTTCATCTGGATTATACACATATCTGACGAAAGCTATTTCAAAAAGTGGTGAGGACACGTCTCATCCATCTCAACCCATAACTGACAGCGATGTATCTAATAATCATTCAGTGAGTACTTGGAAACAACTGAGAATTTAATCTTTTACCACTTTTTATTCCCCCCCACATATTTGTCCATGTGGTCATTTTTATTGAGGAACTAAGGTCATCAACCCACGAGAGCCCAAACACTGTGCACATGCTGCAGTAGTTGGTAGGTGATTGGTCGATGTTGTGATTGGCCACTGCAGCTGCTGTAAACAATCACAAAATCGGTTGCTGCTGTAATCAATCACGCTATGGGTCTGTAGTCATTTGTGCATTCGGTGAGAGTTTAGGCAGTTTAACATGAATAAACCCCTAAACAATGTCAACATCAACTGAGAGTATACTTACACTGAGTATACTTACATTTATATTTAATACATTTGGATATTTATGTTGGGGTGGCAGATGGGGTGGCAATGCTTTTTCTTAGGGTGGCATTTGCCATCACTTGCCACCCCTATAGATCCGCCCCTGTGGACAGGTGGACGAGGGCTTGTTTGAAATACATTATTTTCGATGCAGGGTGGAAATAAAACAGTTTTGCATTTATTTCTGCATTCATTTAGAAACTACATTTAAAATAGAAACCAAATGCCCTGTGTGTATTTGTGGATTGTATTAAGCACTTTCAATGCAGTGTATCTATTTCAGTAGCTACATGCACACGTGGCTAGATGATACATAAAATAATTATTAAAATACTTTGTATTTAGTGAACATACATGTATACAAATATAGAGAATATTCAGAACCTCTGAATCCTTCTTAAGATTGAATCTGGAGTCTTTTTCAATGGATATATTTTTTGAGAGGCAAAGATTGCATTGCTCAGTTATTTCCCCCCCAGTACAGCGCTGATTACCACAGTAAAAGCATGATACATTTTAGTAAGGATGGTATTGTGTAGTTAGAAAAGCCTTTTATTTTATGTTGGTGCAACATAGAGGAGTGTTGTCTCCTCTTTTCTTCTCCGATGCTGTTTAGAGTTTGTCTAGTCATTTCAGATAATTGACTTCCTTTATAGCGCTTTAAAATACAGCATTCTCTGTAGAATTCATAAGGATTGCATAAGTTTTGTGGTCTGTGTCGTATTGGAGTGAACTGGATGACTCGTACTATCCTATCTCTGGAGCACGCTGTTGTGCCATATGGGCTTTCCTTGTGCTGTGAAGACATTCAGGGACGTTATGTGTATGGATGAAGGAAGTCATGACTGTGTTTAACCAAATGCCTGTACTAGGCGTCCATATTTCTCAGTCAACTAGATTTATTTTCACATATTCTTTATGAGAATGTTGTGAAGATTTAACAAAACATTACACCTTGTTAAGGAGAATCATTTTACACCACAACTCTGTCCCACATCATGAGTGCGCTATTTTTATGCTTCTCTTTTTAATGAAACCTTCTTTCACTCTTTGGCTCTTTTATGTTGGAAAGGGAGTGGCTGGAGGGGTGGCAATGAGCTGGTTTCTGGAAAGTGTGATAGGGCTTTGCGCTGGGCAAATGCAGTGCTCGACTCGCTCCAGCCCTGTTTACAACTGTTTTTGATTGTTGTTAAGTACCTGTCAGACTTCCCACTCGTCCTCGATGCTGGAAAAACTTGTGAGTTCAGGATCCTTCAGAACAGAAGTGAAAACAAAATGCGGCAGGTGGAAGAAAGTGTTTAGGCTTGTGCAGAATAAAATATCTGTGACAGAAGCAAATCTTGCTCAGTTCAAGAGACGTCAATAAAACTTAACGTAAACGTTGAGCTTCATGTACAGCATCAAATCTGTTTTGGGTTGGGCAAGCAATGGAAACATTGATTTGACAGGCCTATTTGCCATATACTGTATCATCTCTCTTAGATAATGTCTGCTGTGAGGTCTTATGTCAGTTTCAGTCTTGATAAAAGTGAGATCTATGGCATGGTGCAACCTTCAAAAAACCTGTCTGATCTACAGAATGGCAAATATAACAAAGAAGAAAATGATATCCTGATGCTTTGGCTTTCACCATATCCTCATCAGGTCCAATGATAAGTTTCCAGTGAGATACGTTTTGTCCGTCCACATTGAAAGTGCAAATGCTGTGTGACACTATAAAATAATAAACCATAAGAGCACATTTGATGTTGTAGATAAGATTTAAGAGATTAGATTTATCGCTTTCTTGTGTTGCACCTGGTTAGGACACAGTGTTAAAAATGGCCATGAAAATAACAACTCATACCCAGACGGACTGCACCGACATACCGTTCCACAAGATCTTTAGTAATCACCTCTAATAATACAAAAACATGACTTGACACTCATCATTAATTCTGCCATAGTCAGATAACGTTTTCCTTTAGGAAAAAAAAAATGCCCATAATAAATAAACAAATTAATCTATAAATAATATACGTAGCATGTGTTTCTTGGATTGACGCACATACTTGCACAGCTTAGGAAAAGCCCTTGAGAGACCATAGCAGGATTTCAAGTAAAATGAGATAAACATGAAGTGAATTTGTGCTTCGGGCCTCAGGTTCTGGCAGTTCTTACATGCTTGCTGTGGGGGAATCAATGTGTTTGCCAGCAGAGGTGCAGGGTTAGCAACATTTTATTTAAAAAGGAAATTCCACCTATTACTCCATTATTCATGTTAATCTCTGGAGTATATGTGATCTTAAAGGCCTAAACAGACATGCATTTACATTAAAAAAGATTTATTGTGTGGGCTACATATCATTCCGTGCTGTAAAGTCAAGTGCACACACTGAAAAAAAAAAAATCCTTAATGACTTTTAAATGATTTTTTTATTATTTGTTTCCCCAGTAAGAATATATTCCCATAGAGACCAACCAATCAACAACCAGATTTTCACATCAATACAATACAGTCTTAGCTAGCCTCCTATCCAACACATTATTTTAAGAAAGGAAACATCAAATGGTTGGTTACATCGATTGGTTACTCATTCCATATTTATTTATGCACTGCAAATGACTGATGTATGTCAATAGCCTGTAATACACTTCCTTCGTCTCGTTCCAAAGCCCAATGTTTGGTACACAAAAGTTATTTTCACGTTAAAATTAGGTTTAGGGTTTGGTTACAGGGTTCGACTTTACTGTTAGGTTTATGTGGAGGCGAGGGCATGGTTGTCTGGAAGAGAGTAAACGGTAAGGGTTCTCACCTGAGATGAATTGCTTGTTTCTGTGTTTGCAGAGAGAGACGGGGGAAATAAAAGGGCAAGTCCTCACTGACAAGCTGTTTGTATGTTTGCCGTTGCCATAATACTGAATGCTGCCTTGAATTAATTCCCCCTTTTGGATTTATTATTATTTGCATTGGTTTTCTTTTTTGCTATTAAGTGTAACAGGTGTTATATTTATTTATTAATTTCACACAAAATCTCTCTTTTTGTTATTATCATTTGTTATATTTATATAATTATTTTGTATTCTGGAAATTCTTTTAATATTCATTTAATTTATTCTTTTAATATTGATTTCTTTTATTTGAGATGTCATGTTTCTATGGTTATATGGTACTTTTTCAGTATTGTTAAAAATGGCGCGTGGCTCCTTTAAGACTTATGTTCCGGTTCCGGTTGCTCTCCTTCAGTTCGCGGTAAGCGCGACTGAAGAGAGGTTAGTTGTGCTGAAGCTCCGTCTAAAAAGTTTGATATGGGTTTTTTTTATTGTAATAAAACATGTAATTTTGCTCTTAAATTCACTTTAATCTTATTCAAACATGTATGAAGTTTGTGTGAATGATATGGAGCATGTATTTTTGGAGAGAGTTCATTAAGCATGAGTGTGCAAGCTCTGTGGCTAAAATAATGCTTTTCACGGACAGGCTGGTGTTCCAGTTGTGAGAGAAGGCCACAGATTCGAGCTTATTTTGATAAATTTGTTTCTTTATTCATGCAGGTATGTTCTCTTTCATGCTTCTGATAATATTGTTTTGAATTTATGTAAAATGCTTTATTTTATTTAGTTTTATTTTTCTATTTTTTTATGAAATATGTTGAACACAATTGATTTTGATTTACATGAAAAGTGTAAAATGTGTTCAGTTAGCGGTAAGCGTGACTGAAGAGAGGCTGGTGTTCCAGTTGTGAGAGAAGGCCACAGATTCGAGCTTATTTTGATAAATTTGTTTCTTTATTCATGCAGAATAAAATCTGGCCAGAGTAATTCCTGTTGCCCGGTCTTGTTCATTTATCCACACAACGCAGAGCTAAACAAAGGCCGGTCACATAAGCGAGCATGCCTTCTGATTAAAAGACAAAATTTGAGCTTGAAAATCGTCATCTCCCACCTCCTCATACCTGTGAAATTGTTACAGTTTAGGTCTGGGGTTCGAGTTAGCGGTTAAACTAAGGAAAAATCATAAGAAAATCTTAACTTTTGTTCAAACCCCAGATGTTTCTCAGTGATTTTACTATTAAAATCATGGTTGGGTTTAGGTCTGGGGTTTGTGTTGGGGGTTAAACTTAGGAAAAATCATAAGAACTTTTGTTCAAATCCCAGATGTTTCTCTTTCCTCTGTGGTACACAGTAGAGCCCAACCAATATGGTGTTTTTGAGACCGATACCGATTTTAGAGGGGGGAAATTACGATTACCGATATGGTGGCCGATATAGTTAACTTTTGAGCTGGAATGAAAAAAGACCTTTTCTATGTGGATTGTGCACCGATTTTGCACCGATATGACTATAAAAAGGTACTCAGAAGGCTGCTTTCTTAAACAAATATTTTTAGAATATTTTACATTATTATTATACATTGTCAACAAATTCAAAGTACAATATTTCCCTCTGAAATGTAGTGCAGTGGAAGTATAATGTAATAGAAAATGCCATGGTAAAACTCTAGTAAAGTACAAGTACCTCTAAATTGTACTAAAGTACAGTGTTCTTGCTTATCAAAACATCATCAGCAATATTTCACTGTTAATGTATAACAAAACAGTCACAAACAATAACTTGTGGTTAGCTGCTGCCGAGTCAAGAGATAAACAATGGCAGCGGTGTTACACCGTATTCCGGTGGAAAACCAGACTTTTAAATATTACATTTTGTAAATGCAATGACTGGAATTGTTTGGTTGAAGGGGGAATCCTGAACAAAACAGTTTGGTGAATACATGTTTACACATTAGCTTCCACTCAGCTGACAAGCAATGAAAGTAGCTGCATGGTTAGCTAGTTAGCTAGTTGTCACAGAGAGTAAAAGATGGACGTTATTTATTTACTTTCCAGCATTGCGCCTCACAACTAGGTAACAACGTAGTGTGAAATCAACACTCAACAGACACAGTGCACCACCGCACCATTGTCTGCTGAGCTGCAAAAAGATGCTCTGATGTTTTCCTTTCAATCTGCAACATTACTGACTGCACTGACAAAATATAGCTGGCTAACGGCAAACAGATGTGATAAACATGAATAACATGGTTGTCAGGGACAGGATTAACATTATATTAGTTATATTGAAAAGGGAAAATGATGGAGTCATTGTTTATTATCTTTCCAGTATGTATTTCACAAACTAGTTAGCAACTTACTGAGAAGACACCACTTTGCACCGTTTAACTCCGCACTGTCTAAATGGAGTCGGAGCGCGCTCTGCTGGACAAACTACGATATGACAACAACTCTAAATCACTCAAGCATTGTTTTCTGCATTATATGTTCTGAAAAAAAATTTTTAATATCTGCGCATATCGGAAAACATTTACGCCGATACCGATGAATCTGTGAAAGGCTAATATCGGTTGGGCACTAGTACACAGTAGTGATTTTACTATGAAAATCATGTTTAGGTTTAGGCTTTGGGTTTAGGGCTGTACTTAATGGTTAGGTTTTGGTTTGGGGTTAAACTTATGTAAAACCATGATAACATTATTTGTTGGTTTGTTTATTTGTCTCCAGTGTTAAAGTCATCTGTTTTTATACGAGAAAACTCGTAAGATTTCTTACAGTTTCGCTAACTTGTAATAATTATTACAACTTGTCATGATACTGGGTTGGGTAAATCATTCTAGTGTTTTAAAACATTTTAAAATTCAAAATCTTCAAAATTCACCTTTAAAAAGAGCTTTGAAAAACATACTTCAAGACACCTGCATTCTGTTCCGGTTGTGCTTAGTCTAGCCTAGCTGTTTTTGATGCAAGAATGTGTTTTGTGTAAATGCCACTTTAGTCTGTAAAGCCACTATAAGTAAGTTTGTTGGCAATACTGTGCCATTTTAAAAATAGAGTTGAAATTGTCCTCTATGAACTCTGTGATCAGGTGTCTGTTATTTGTATTTTAATATTCTGGAATTCCTTTGCATGACAGAAAGGGCAATAGATTTTTTTTTTTTCCATATCTACAGGTGGCTGTCATATGTAAAAAGCTGGACAAGAGACAGTAAATAGCGTGAGTGCAAAAGGAAATATGGTCCACAGAATGACAACCATAAATCTCTCATCAACCCATGTCGAAACAGAGGGAAAATAAGCGAGTTTGGCGTATCTCTCTTGGCCACAGCGCAAGAAGATATTTAAAAGATAGAGGTCAATCCCCAATCCTCCTCCACTTTTTTTTTCCTGGACATTCAGTGTCTCATTGTTTATTCAGTTACTGTGTTTTCAGGTTACCATTTACATAATAGAGATGAACTAGAGCAACAGCAAAATGAGATGACAGACCACCCAGCTCAAAATCATTTGTATTGTCTCTCATGACCTTTGCGTGGATCATTTTGTTAGAGGAATATCAGCGGACATGAAATATGAACACAATGATTGGAACACCGTAATTTTAATGGTATATATTCACATATGTTAGGAAAATATTGCTTTGAAAAAACAATCTAGGTCTGGAAGATTTTTAGTTGAAAGGATCTAGACTGAATTTTTGTATTTATTTCTTGACATCTGAATGGCTTCATTAGTTGTCTTATGGTGGGGATTTCATGTGTTTAATACTGTTTTTATGCTGCGTCACTGTGGGATGTTCCACCCTGAAGTTGTGAATTTGAGTGAAATTATGCTGTAAGGATGTTTGTCTTTATCTTATAATAAGCAGTGTCTATGAGCTTTTTCTTGTTAGCTTTCTGGAGCTCTCCTTGTATCAGGGAAACAAATTTAAGTTGACAAAACTTGATTTAGTAGCGGGGCGGCTCTAACGGGGTGGCATCAAAAAGCATTGCCACCCCAGCATTTGGTATCACAATGTATAAAATATAAATGTAAGTATATTATAGTTGATGCTGACTTTATGTAAGTGTTTATTCATGTCGAAATGCCTCAACTCTAACCGAATGCAAAAATGACTACAGCGGTCCTTGAGAATTGCAACCTATCGCGTGATTGATTACACCAGGGGCCAAATCAGGTACTTGCTATTGCAACTCATGCACGGTGTTTGGGCACTCACGGATTGCGGTTTTGTCAGGGCTTATTTATTGTAAAACGTCATGGTTACTTGTGTAACCTCCATTCCCTGATGGAGGGAACGAGACGTTGTGTCGATGTAGTGACACTAGGGGTCACTCTTGGGAGCCCAAGACACCTTTGGTCTTTGATAAAAGGCCAATGAAAATTGGCGAGTGGTATTTGCATGCCACTGCCCCGGACATACGGGTATAAAAGGAGCTGGTATGCAACCACTCAGGTTTTATGCTGAGGAGCCGAGACAAGGTCCCAGCCATTTCAGTGGGTAGTTCAGCACTGTGGCAGGAGGGACACAATGTCTCGTTCCCTCCACCAGGGAACGGAGGTTACACAAGTAACCATGACGTTCCCTATCTGTCACTCACTCGACGTTGTGTCGATGTAGTGACACTAGGGGTCCCTATTCAAAATGCCGCAACTGGCTGAACTGTGTTACGTGAACTGGCGGTGTGTGACGGGCAGACAATTGTGTGCCTCATAGCCAGCGCACCAGGCTGACACATAACCTCCCCCAACATAGTTATGAGTGTCGAATGGCCCTTTGGGGTCAATTTGACTACCCAAAAGATAGAGACAGGCTAGCCCAGTCATGGCCTCTTTTCCCCTTATTTTTTTTCACTCCCTAAAAAAAGGGGGATTATCCGACTGGGCCAACCAGGTCTAGTCGGGGGGTGTCCCTCCCAAGGGGAGGACACCGCGGAGACCACACCTCACCCAGAGAGAGGGGGGATATTTAAGTGGGAATACGTCACATGGTCTTGCCGAGCTATGTCAGAAGTATGTCATGTGGGGAAGTCTCATGCTAGGTCCTACCCAACAGGGGAGGAGTTACTACAAACATGGAGACTGTGGCAGAGGGGCCTCTGCCCAAGGAAGACGCAGTTTGCCAACAGGGAAACGAATTAGTGGAAGATATACATCACATGGAGTTACCTACAGGGAACCGCCACTTGTGGAGCACCTACCCCAGAACAGGGCTTTTAGTTAGCACGTGTACTGTGCTGGCAGCGAGTCTCTCCGAAAACTCGACTGCCACAGGGCTCGGAGGAAGTCAACCAGGGAACATTGTTTGTGAACACTACTGGGAGTTAATGGCGCACGTCTTCAGCTCAGGGGAGGTGAAAGGCACTATGTGCAAGCGATACACCCGGCCGCTATCCCAGACTTATCTGCTTGTATTGCGTGCCACTACATGGGATGAAACCGGTTCCACCTGGAGGTTGTAGAACCTCGCAAAGGTGTTGGATGTTACCCAGCCTGCTGCTCTGCAAATGTCTGTTAGAGAGGCACCCCTGGCCAGGGCCCAGGAGACCGCTACACCCCTGATAGAATGGGCTCGTAGCCCTACCGGAGGCAGCACGTCCTGGGCGTGATATGCCATAGCTATGGCGTCAATGAGCCAGTGGGCGATCTTCTGCTTGGAGACAGCGCTTTCTTTCCGCTATGCACCAAAACAGACAAAAAGCTGCTCAGAGACTCTAAATCTCTGCGTGCGATCCAAATAGATGTGTAAAGCGCGCACCGGACACAGCAATGACAGGGATGGGTCTCTCTCCTCCTGGGGCAGCACTTGCAGGTTCACCACCTAGTCCCTAAAAGGGGTTGTGGGAACCTTGGGCACATAGCCCGGTCGGGGTCTCAAGATCACGTGAGAGTAGCCCGGACCGAACTCCAGGCATGTTTCACTGACAGAGAATGCTTGCAGGTCTCCTACCCTCTTGATGGAAGTGAGCGCAGTCAGGAGGGCAGTCTTCAAGGAGAGTTCCTTAAGTTCAGCTGACTGCAAAGGCTCAAAGGGAGCTCTCTGTAGACCCTGAAGAGCTACAGAAAGGTCCCATGAGGGAATGAGGCGCGGTCTGGAGGGATTCAGCCTCCTGGTGCCTCTCAGGAACCTGATGATCAGGTCATGCTTCCCTAAGGACTTACCATCCACTGTGTCGCGGTGTGCCGCTATAGTGGTTACATACACCTTCAAGGTGGAAGGGGACAGCTGCCCTTCCCACTTCTCCTGCAGGAAGGAAAGCACCGATCCGACTGCGCATCTCTGGGGGTCTTCCCATCGGGAGGAACACCACTTAGCGAACAGATGCCACTTAAAGGCATACAGGTGCCTCGCAGAGGGGGCCCTAGCCTGAGTGATCATGTCTACCACCGCGAGTGGTAGACCGCTTAGGTCTTCCGTGTCCCGTCCAGGGGCCAGACATGGAAATTCCAGAGGTCTGGTCACAGGTGCCAGATGGTGCCCCAGGGGAGAGTGGAGGGTTCCACTCTAGCCCGACGCTCACGGCTGCCCGGGAAAGCATGTCGTCATCTCCGCGTCAGCCTGTGACTGGGCGACCGCACCCGAAGGGAGGAGCCCAGCTGAGGCTTCCGCATCCGACTGGACGAGCCCGCTCTCTGATGCTGCGCTCGAGAGCTCATCACCTTCGCGGGCTCAGAATAAGAGGTCGAACTCGCCGTGAGACGAGCCGGCGGACTCATCCGGAAGCACGATCGGGGCAGACGAGCATGCTGGGGAACGGGAGGTCCGTGGGGGGACCATAAGTGTCTGCATCGGGGGGTGTCCCTCCCAAGGGGAAAACACCATGGAGACCACACCCCGCCCAAAAAGGGGGGGGGGGGTATTCTGAGTGGAGTACGTCACACGGTCTTACCAAGTCTTGTCGGAAGTATGTCATGTGGAGAGGTCCCATGGTAGGTCCTACCCATAGGGGGAGGAGTTTCTACAGAGCATGGCGACCGGGGGCAGAGGGCCTTAGCCCAAGGAAGATGCAGTTTGCCATCAGGGAAACAATTTTGCAGAAGATTTCACATGGGGTCGCCTTCGGGGAACCAGCACATGTGGAGCACTTACCTCAGAACAGGGGCTAATTAGCGCACATACTGGGCCAGTCAGCGAGTTTCTCTGCAAACTCAACTGCCAGAGGGCTAAGGAGGAAAGTCATCCAGGGATCACAGTCTGTGAACACGACTGGGAGTCAAGAGCACACGTTTTCACCTCAAGGGAGGGGAAAGGCGCAATGCGCAAGCAGTACACCGGGCCAGTTTGTCCCGGAACTTACCTGCTCGTGCCTGCAAATACACGGGACGAGAAAGGCTCAACGTGGAGATTGTAGAACCTCGCAAAGGTGCTGGGTGTTGCCCAGCCCACTGCTTTGCAGATGTCTGCCAAAGAGGCGCCACTGGCCAGGGCCCAGGAGGCCACCACACTCCTGGTGGAGTGGGCTCGTATCCCTGCAGGGGGTGGCACATCCTGAGCCTGATAAGCCATCATGATGGTGTCAATGAACCAGTGGGCGATCCTCTGTTTGGAGACAGCGCTTCCTTTCCGTTGTCCACCAAAGCAAACAAAGAGCTTCTCGGAGCTTCTAAGGCTCTGCGTGCGATCCAAATAGATGCGTAAAGCTCGCACCGGACACAGCAATGCCAAGGCTGGGTCTGCCTCCTCCTGGGGCAGCACTTGCAGGTTCACCACCTGATTCCTAAAAGGGGTCATGGGAACCTTGGACACATAGCCCGGTCGGGGTCTCAGGATCACGTGAGAGTAACCCGGACCGAACTACAGGCACGATTCGCTGACAGAGAATGCCTAAGGTGCTGCTGACTCCAGAGGAGGAGACGGCAGGTGAGTTGTGACATGCAATGGGAGCGTAGACCGCCTTGGCGGTTGATGTACGCTACCGTCGCTGTGTTGTCCGTCCAGACCAACACGTGCTAGCCCTGGATCAATTGCCGAAACCTCCGCAGGGCGAGCAGAACTGCCAACAACTCTAGGCAGTTGATGTGCCTACGCAGCCACGGGCCAGTCCAGGAGCCGGCGGCTGTGTGCCCGTTGCATATGACGCCCCAGCCCGTCTTGGAGGTGTCTGTTGTAACCACGACGTGCCTGGAGACCTGCTCTAGGGGAACCCCTGCCCTTAGAAATGCAAGGCTGTCCAAGGGCTGAAGAGGCGGCGACAGATCGGCGTGATGGCCACTTGATGTGTCCCGCGGTGCCATGCCCATCTCGGGACTCGAGTCTGAAGCCAGTGCTGAAGTGGTCTCATATGCATCAACCCGAGCAGTGTGGCAGAGCTGAGGAGCGGCGGAACCAATGAACCAATCATCGAGCCGCGAGGGTTCAGGGGAGAGCGGAGGGTTCCACTCTAGCCCGAAGCTCGCGGCTGCCCGGGAAAGCATGTCATCATCGTCATCATCATGACGCGGGTCAGCCTGTGACTGGGCGACCACACCCGAAGGGAGGAGCCCAGCTGAGGCTTCCACGTCTGACTGGATGAGTCCGCTCTCAGATGCTGCGCTCGAAAGCTCATCACTTTCGCGGGCTCCGAATAAGAGGTCGAACTCGCTGTGAGACGAGCTGGTGGACTCATCCAGAAGCCCGATTGGGGCAGACGAGCGTGCTGGGGAATGGGAGGTCCGTGGGGGGATATCCAGGAGGTCCGTGGGGGAATACCCGGCGGAGGTGGTCCCATTGGGGTCCCCAAATCGCCCCCAGTGCTAGCTGCGCTGGCCTCATACCCGTGGGTAGAAGGACCGAGGCTGGGAGCCTCTGGGGTGACTTGCTTTCTTACGAAGGTAAGCTGCGACTGCATCGTTGCCATGGATATGTTCTCGCAATGAGTACATGACCCATCCACGAACTCTGTCTCCACGTGAGCAGTGCCCAGACACCAAAGACAGTGATCGTGACCGTCAGAAGGTGAGAGATAACGAGCGCAACCAGGAATAACACACAAAGGAAAGGCATCTTTAAAAAGACGCATCTTTAAAAAGACATTCTGTGTGTATTCCGCTGAAATGCGCCGTCAGATCCAGCAGAGGCGAATGAACAGTCAGCTCAGGAAACATCGACCGTTCGGCTCCGAAGAGAAAATCTGAATGAGTGGTTGCATACCAGCTCCTTTTATACCCGTATGTCCGTGGGAGTGGTATGCAAATACCACTCGCCAATTTTCATTGGTCTTTTATCAAAGACCAGAGGTGTCTCGGGCTCCCAAGAGTGACCCCTAGTGTCACTACATCGACACAACGTCGAGTGAGTGACAGATAGGAAACAGCATATTTACTATGCAAGTTATGCTTTCTGACTAGCATGTAACTTAGTTCAAGTTCAGCTGTTCATTCGCTTCACTGGCTGTGCAGATGTAAGTTGTAATATTATATTTTTTGTGGACATTATTTGTGGCTTATTAAAACAACATATATAGGATTTGTTCGAGTAAGGTAATTAACCAGCTTCTAGGGCGATTCTTGAAGCGATTCTAAAGTGATTTTGCCGGTGTTTAGCTCTTTCTGTTTACACAGCTCACGTGGGGAAATACCAACTGTGATTAGATTATTTGAATAAATTCTCCCTAAGTGTTTCTAAAAAAAAAAAAAAAAAAAAAAAAAACATTGTTAGCGCATTGTTAATATCTTGCAGTATTGATATTTTGTTGATGTATGTAGTATGTTTTAATTAAACTGTTCTCATCTTTGTTATCATTGACAAAATAAAAAAATCATTCATCAACGAACATTTTCATCAGTATTTTCATTTACGAGATTAATACTGATGTACAATGAAAAGCAATGGTGAAGCTGTTGTGAAGCTGTGCTTTGTTATGGTACTAAGGCACAGGTCACAGTTCTTTGTGCAAACAGGTTCAAACGGCAGGTAATCCTCACCATTCGATGAAGGAAGTGTGGCGAATATTTTAAACTGCTAGAAATCCATTCTATAATGGCCATTCTATAAAAAAAAAAAAACCTTCCTATACAATCGATTCACATGTATGATGTGTTGGCTGTCCCAGAGCATATTAAAAAAAAAAAAAACGAAGTTATTCTACAGCACAATAACACACTCATGATAGTGGTATCACATTCTGAAAAGGACTTTAGTGGTCTCATAGGCATACCTCCCATCATCCTAATATAACTGTGAATCAGAGAGATAAAGGGCACAATAACAGGCCACATCATGCACAATTTGGCTTGTAAAGATTCTCCAGCTGTCCAGTGGATAAGCACAGTGATTAAAAGCTTAAGCCTCACGGCACCGTGGCTGGAGCAGGCGCCTCTGGCTCCAGGAATGTGCCATGCCAGGATGGGCTGGTACCATCCCAGTCTCCAGGTCCAGCATTTCAGATCCTCTCCTCTATTCTGAGGGTGGTCCCAGTCTACTGGGGTTTTGAACAAAATCCTGATATAAGGGCTCTAGTTATATATTGATGTTTACAGAACAAGGAAGAACAAGGCACTTTCAGCACTGTGGATTTCTAGAAAATAAAATCTTGTTAAAAATTTTCACTCTCAATATTTTGTTAATCTGTCTACTGACTATGTCCAACAGTGCATGTATATGCATCACAGGTGATTTATGTCAAACAATTGAAAATTCCCACCACAGTGTCACTTCCAGAACATCTCAAATTCAGTATTGTGTTTAATCAAATTCTATGGTGGAAATGACACTAATGGAAATGACTTTTTGAAATAAAAAATAAAATGGCTGCCTCCTTTATCTTGCTACGGCTAATGTCATAGTTAACATTTTATGTATCCTGAAAACACACAATTGTCTCATATTTCATCTCAAGCATGCTCTTCACTGACTCTTTTGTTGACTTTTTTATCAAGTATACTAAGTTTTGAAAAAAAATGTATTATGGGCAAAATTGTTTGGTGTGGCACAGTCATCATTTTTTTTTTTTTTTTAATTAACAGAAATTATTTTCTAACAAAACCATATTAAAACATTGAAATGGCTTATGTTTATTCAGTTTCTTGTTAGATTATCTTAGTTTTAAACATGTAATAATTTTTATTTGTGTAATGAAATAAAATAATATCTTTGTGTGTGTGTGTGTGTGTGTGTTTGTGTGTGTGTGTGCCTGTTTTTGTCTTTAATTGTTGGTTTATTTCATTGATTGACAACCAGAAATAGCATTTGCTAACTCAAATGGGACAATTATCTGACTGTCCATCATCTGATCAAGTAAAACAAGTCTTTGACCTAAATAATAATAATAATAATAATAATAATAAATAATAATCTGCATATTTGTTTTCAGCATTATTTCTGTGAAGATTTGATGTGCAATTTAAGATGTTAAATAATCACTGTGTATTAATATGTTGGGTAACGCATAGGAAAGGTCACAGCGCATGGAAAACACGATGCTTATAGGAAGCACTCTGGGTAATTTGTATCTCTTTACTCAAACTTTGGCTCAAACAAGGGAATTGGAACCCGAGTGACATTTGGGATGACAAACATAGTGACACACTGGCTATGCACGTAGAAGTAGAGCACAGCTGTGAGCCGGGCAAGCAGACACATACACACACACATGAACTCAAATGGGTCTGTGCCATCACCAACAATGTAACTATACTGTCATAGTCAACAACGAGGAATAAGTTTGAAAGTGCTGGTGAAAGCTACTCATACTTTGAGTGACGCGTCTGGCTTAAAGTTTGAATATATTGCATGTTATTTGAATGAAAAATTAACTTTCATGTCTGATGAAGGTAAAAATCTACACCTAAGTCTTTGTCAAAATGTAGAATGGCATTATTAAATTATTTCATGACAACACTGCAATGTATTAGATTGAAATAAATTCCATTATACATAGAGAAAAACACTTAGCCTTCATCTGTTTGATTCACACACTTAATGCATCCTTGCATGTAGAAAGAGAGGTTTGGTGCTCTTGCGATACATCAATCAACTCTTATTGAATATTCCCAAAATAAGTTTTTGACAGTGAAACCATCATCATTTCATCCTTCAATCTGAGACACTATCAGTTATTACTTAAGTGAGAGTTTACCAACAGGCAAATGCATGAGATCTGCAAGAATGCACGTGGTCAATGTGTGAAATGAGACTAGGCAAATGTTTGGGATGAGGTGCAATTGCCATAATTCCATCCACAAATGTGAGACACTCTTCCACAGACAGATACCAACCCATTCTAGTTTTGTCTGCAGTGTTTGCTAACTACACTTAATCCTCTGAGCATCAGGAGGTCTTGAGACACTTGGAAATAAAAACACTTGGTGGGCAAGTTGTAAGCCCTCAGCAAGTGAGGAACCACTATGGCTCAGGTCGGGGGATGGTCAGTTTTCCTAAATTTGTCTAAATACATCACTCAATTGACCTGTACATGTGGACGTACATGTACCTCATGAAGTTTCAAGTTGTCAAGTAATTTCCACAAGCCAACAATAAAGCACAGCAGTAGAACTTTGAAAGTAAAAATCTCTTTTTCATTTAGTTTTTCACACTATGTATGTAAACCCTGGGTTAACATTCTTATTTACATAGTGTTCAGTTTTGTTTTCTGTCTATGCACCTTTTCCTGAACATGGAAGTGTTCCACAAGTTTTCATTTTCTGGTCTCCAGTGTTTTCACTCGCATAGGAGTATGTTTTTAGTGGATAATGTGATGTTAAGTGCATTCAATTTGTAAAAATGGCCAAATTAAAAAAAAACAAAAAAACATCTGGCTCTATAGTGCCGATACTTTACAGAGTTGCAATGGCCGTCTTTTGACAGTGTCTCTCCCGTCAAAGTTTAAGAAGAGGGTAGATAACGAAGTGATGGTCTGAGGTTAGTTACATTGGTATCATTAACTACTTCTAGTTGTTATTACAGCATACAACTGCACAAGTTAAGCCTGAATTAATTTTTCCTCCAACTTGCACTTAAAACGGTTGCTTTTCTCCATGTGGATCACTCTTTTCAGTAGTTTTTACATTGCTTTTTACCACTTAACCATCTAGCGGCATTTAGAATCATCATGGTGCTGCTCTTTTGATTGGAACTTTGGATTAAATGCACTTGACTTTATAGGAAAGTTATAGGATGCTCCCTTGCTCCCTATTTAGTGAATGATTTAACCCCTAGTGTACTGTCTGTCTGCACTGGTCTCAGAACAGTTTGAAATGCACCTTATTGTTATCCTTACTCCATATAAAGCCTCTGAAAGCAAAAATGTTCAGCTTTTGGATGAACCCATTGATTCTGAATGTGATAATGCACAGTTAATATAAACTCAGCAAAAAAAGAAACGTCCCTTTTTCAGGACACTGTATTTTAAAGATAATTTTGTAAAAATCCAAATAACTTTACAGATCTTTATTGTAAAACAATGTTTTCCATGCTTGTTCAGTGAACCATAAACAATTAATGAACATGCACCTGTGAAATGGTCATTAAGACGGAGACGCCGGTTCGAGTCCCGTACGGAGTGGGTAGAACAGGAGTGTCACAATGGTGCCGTGACCCGGATGGGAGTGAGGTTTAGGGGGGTGAGTGTAATGTAAGCCAGCTGATAGATAGCTGTGCAATGTGTATAAACCTCACTCTCCTGACCTCAAGAGTTGCATTAGTGACTGACCTTAGAGGCTTTCACCTCATTGTTAGCGCACCCACCTCCCATGCCGGAGAGGCTGGTTCGAGTCCAGTACGGAGCATCACAATTGTGTCATGACCCGGATGGGAGTGAGGTTTAGAGGGGTGAGTGTAACGTAAGACAGCTAATAGATAGCTGTGCAATGTGTATAGACCTCACTCTCCTGACCTCAAGAGTTGCACTAGTGACTGACTTTAGAGACTTTAGCCTCATTGTTAGCGCACCCGCCTCCTATGCCGGAGATGCTGGTTCGAGTCCCGTACGGAGTGGGTAGAACAGGAACATTACATATTCCTACTAAAATAAGTATTGGGGAGCAACAGCATGCCAACTTTGCTCAGTTTTTGATTGTTATTTGTATCGGAACAATTGTAATAGTTTGCTTGCATGCTTCACAAAAATTGGGACATATAGCTATCAACTACTATCTGGACTGAATGCTTTCAGGGTATTTTGTGAATCGCTTAAACATTTTCATTCTTTTATTCGGGGAAAAAACTGTTTGGCGAGTGTCGGCGGGGGCTTTTATGCTTCAAAAATGTTAGGCAATCATAACACAGTGGACGTGTATATTAAAATCTTAAAGGGGACAGCACAAAAAACTGAGTGTTTCAAACAGAGGGCCAGAGACAGAGTGGAATATGTAATTTAATACTATATCAAGTATAAAAAAGACAACTCTTTACTAACATTAAAAGTGAACCTCAAGGAAAAAAATTATGTAAAAAAAAAAAAATTAAATAATGCATGACATGACCCCTTTAACATTAGTAAATGCATTAGGTATCATGACAGTGAACAAAACAATATATCTTTCAACGCTTTTATTAATCTTAGTTAATGTTAACTTATGAAAATACAACCGTTCATTATTAGTTCATGTTCATTCATAGAGCTTAAATTAACATTAACCAAGATTAATAAATGCTGTAAAAGTATTGTTGATTGTTAGTTAATGATATCTAATGCAGTAAGCTTATGTAAAGGAATACAAACTTATTGTAAAGTGTTACCAAAACTGAATGAGGTAAAGAGGGTGGAATGAGGTCACAGGTCACTAAATAGCAGATGTAGGCATTTAAAGGTTAAACATGTTGCTACAATTCTTGGCAACCGTAAACAACCTACGGTTAAGCCTAGTGTACACTACATGACTCAAGCTCGTCTCTTTTGATGTTTTGAGTCGGCAACGAGAAATCTTGGATCTCACGACGAATGTCTTGTGTGCACTACTACGACAGGCCGAGACGAGTCCCTATGACAGTTTTCAAAACAGCTTGATATATATACGTCTGGTCATCATGTGTGCGTGCACATTTGAAGCTCAATTACAGGTACTGCACTAAAATAACTCTGAATTCTGCTCTGAACATCATGTTTGCGAATAATTAAGAGAAACAGTGCACCGTTTTTTAGTGCATTTCTTTCACTTTTTTACTCTTTTGCGCTTTATTATCATTTAGTAAAATAAAGACGTAATGAATGATGTATGTCCTCATGAAATCAGAGACTCTCTCCTCCAAATCCGAACACAAGTGGTCAAAGAGACCACAAGAAAGCTTGTCTCGCTTGTACATTTGTGATCAGATGACCTAAAACGCATCTTAATACCAGTGTACACATGGACTCATTCGGGGATGGATGTTACACTACAGTCCTAGTGTTTGCACCAGCATGACGAAAAACAGGACTGTGAGTCGCAGGGTGGCGACTGCAAGTCATGTAGTGTAAGCTTGGCTTTAGGCTAATGAACTAAATTACTTTGAGGAAGAATAATTATTTCTGTTATTAACTACTTTTTGAACATTGGTGTATTTTATCATTTTGCTGTTGCTGCCTTTTTGCTTCTTGCCTAATAGCATGTCCTCTCTCATGGTTTATTAGTTTATTTTAATGAAGAATTGTGCTGTACAAGTGAGAATTCCACAGTATTTCATTACGGTAGCCTACACTACCATTGTTGGTTTGCAAAAGGTTTCAAATGTTGCTTCACTAAAGCTAAAGAGTTAAAAAGAGAAACAATCCTGGCAATGAGAAACAAATGATAATGATTTGATGACAGTGATAAGAGCAATAAAATGTCAGACCAAATTCCAGTATCAGACATCTGTGACAGATTGACCATAACACTTTAATTTCTGCCTCTGTGTTGGTTAATGGGCCTGATCCTCATATAAGTGCACTCACCGTGTTGTTAAGGAGAAGGGGGTGACAGGTCCCCTCCTCTCGCCACAGCAAAACGAAGCCCCAATAAAGCTTTTATTGTCAATAAAGATTTGTAATCTCTCTCCATGTAGTCTTCACAGATGACGGCAGGTCAGTTAAGGTGCAGGAGGAACATTTGTCTCTGTCACAGGAAATCTGGTTTTCTTCGCAGGTGCATACTCTTGTTCACTAGGTGCACAAACAGCTGCCAATAAAGCACTGAATTTCTATTTAAATGATGACATATAGATGGTGACAGGAGACAGTAATATACGATGACCTTGCTTGAACAGAGCAGACCAAGAAAACTAAAGAGAATCTGGAAAAAGACTTCCCTTAGGGAAGAAAAATACCCAATGAGATCTCCTTAGATCTCAATCCTAGATAGCATTAAGACTGAATGAAGAGAAAAAAAGAAAGCCAAGATACCAAAGTTTGCAATCAAAAGTCAGAGATTTCTATATGAACTAAAACATTTCTGAGCTATGCAATGCACATTTAAAGCTCTATAATTTTACTGTATGTCAACCATTGACTTATTTGTTTCTATTTCTCCAAAGTACTTCTGAGAAACATTTGAGACAAAGCTGACACATAAATGAAACTGAACTCTATAAAATGTCCAGAGCTAAGTAATAGCAACCTTAAAGGGATAGTTCACCCAAAAATGACAATGCATGTGAATGGTGACCAGACCTTTCAAGCACCCAAAAGCACATAAAGTCAGCATAAAAGTAATCCACAAGACTCCAGTGGTTTAATGTATGTCTTCTGAAGCGATGCAGTCCTTTTTTTACTATAAATCTCTGCTTTCACTTGAAAGTGAAATCTTATTGGTTCTAAAGATATGGATTTAACCACTGGAGTCATATGGATTACTTTTAAGCTGCCTTTATGTGCTTTTTGGAGCTTCAAAGTTTTGGCAACCATTCACTTACATTATATGGACCTACAGAGCTGAGAAATTCTACTAAAAATCTTCGTTTGTGTCCTGTAGAAGAAAAAAAGTCATACACATCTGGTATGGAATGAAGGTGAGTAAATGATGAGAGAATTTTCATTTTTGGGTGAAATATCCCTTTAAGGCAATGAAATTTCTAAAAAAAACTAGTGCTATTATCTTCTATATTCTCAATACTCTATGACATTTTTAAATATAGAACATAATAGGCAATTAAAAAAAAACAACAACAAAAAAAACATTAATCTTTTTTAGACCACCATAATCTTCAACTGCTTGAGTCAGAGCGCTACAGTTTGGAAATCTTTCCATCACTCACCCAATGCAAATCTATTATACAGTTTCAAAGCAAAAAGCAATTATTAATTACAGCTAGATTAAATTGAGCATGTCCCATAACCAACATTCTTAAAGCCCAATAACTGTTCATAGTAAATATGGTGCTTGTAAAAGTGTCCCTGCCGTAGGAGTAAATAGGGGAAATGCTGCAACTTCACAAGAAAAGCAGTGAAGGCACCGCTGGGTTTAAATGTAGGAAACAGTGACATAAGCAGGCTAGCAAACACTTCTGCTGGTGGAGGTGGAGGAAGGAGAGGCTGAGAACCAGGCCGTGAATGTGGCGGCGCTCCAGAAAAACACTTGTGAACAAAAACACAAAAGTGTTTGAACACAGTCAAAGAGCCCCATGGACTGTAATCTATAGCATGGTGCTGCTTGCACTTCACTTTCTAGTTAACTGTAAAAAAAACTGTGAAAGATTTGTGATAATGTTTTTATCCTGCATTCTTAATATTCTTAATCTTAAACAGATGTTGTTTTTAAAATATAATAAATTGATATTTTCACAACACTGCAGAAATGTTATGATGTTGTCAGCACAGAGTCTTTGCAATGTTTAATAAACCTCTTTTCCATGTCCAACCTGGTACTACGTTTGCTGTTACTAAGGCCACATCCACACTAATATGTTTTCATTTGAAAACGCACCTTTTTCTCTGTTTTGGCCTTCCGTCCACACTGGGATGGCGTTTTTGACAGCGAAAACAGAGCTTTTTGAAAAAGCTCTCCCAAGTGGATAAATCTGAAAACTATGAATTTGCGTTGTAGTGTGGACAGGGAAAACAGAGATATCTGAAAACGATGATGTATTTGTTGTCATGTGATGCAGTCATGTGATCCATTCAACCCAAAATAACCAAGATGGCGGCCCATGTTTTAGCGTCGTTGTTGTGCCTGATATTCACTTTGATGGCATTGTTAAAGATAAATGTTACTGTACATTTCTTTAAAGGCAACAGGAAGTTTACTCGGAATTGCTGTCCGGCGATGGAACACGAGGACAAATACGCTGTACATGGAACAGCGATTTTCACATGCGCAGTAAGGGGATTTAAGATATTTCATAAGTTTCAGCGTGGACAAGAAGATTTTGGAAAACGCTTGAAAATGTCATTGTGTACGGACAGTGTTTCGAAAACGAAAATGCTGTTTTCAAATACATCCAGATTAATGTGGATGTAGCCTAAACTCATTTGCCATTTACATCTTTAAAAGTGTTAAGTAAGAATATAAAAGAAGTATAAATGAGCGAAGCAAAGATGAATAGAGATCAAATATGAAACTCGAATGTTGTTTTCTTATATTTCTTAATAACTAATTCAAAGTTTAGAATTAGAATTATGACACAATGTTCTGAATAACCATCATATTACCAGTTATTAATATACATATATATTTTGGCAGTTGGCAGACGTAGTAAATTGCCCATTGTTGGCAAAGATTTGCTTAAGAACTAAGTTATAACTAACTATTTGTAACCTTTTTTGTACAGTTTTTTTAATGCAAACAAAAAAGTTTTACAAATGTTGTAATGAGGCCTGGTTGTATTTTGGTAAAAAAAAAAAAAAAAAAAATACACTATAAACTAAAGGGTTTTCACTGTTTATGAAACATTTCATTTAAATGTTATTTTAAATGTTATTTTAAAACTAGGGCTGTCAATTTAACATTGTGCCATTAATCATGTAAAAAATAACACATAAAAAGAAAATAACGCTATTAATCATTCTTTTCCACTACCGGCGAAGAGCTGCAAACTTCTGGTAAACACACAAATCTAATTTGAATGTAAAAATAATGAGCGGCAAGTTTGCAGCTAGTTTAGATTTTTTGTAAGGGCAGCTACAACAGCATTATCTAGGTCTTTTAGTCCAACTTTGCAAAAATTGGACGTGTTTAAAAAGTTGAATTATTGTTTTAGTCTAAGTGAAATCGAACTTTTGAAGTGCGTGTAAACCAACAGACAGTTTTAATTTGTTTGTATGAAATTAAGACATATTTTCACATCATGGTTTGGCTACATTATTGAAAATAAAATGTAGATGTGGTTTCTAGAACTTTTGTAAAAAGATGTACTATGATAGTAACCAAACTGCAACCAAAATGCAACATTTTGAAAAGTTGTCAAAATATTTTGTGCATGCTAAATTGTGCATCTCCTTTTCTCAAATAGAAAGCAACAAGAAGCACTGAGAATTTGTGAAACCTTGCCAATGTGTTAATAAAGGCCAAGCTTGGTCAAGTGTCTTATTCTCTGCAGGGGGAGGCGAGGTGTGGTTAAGTCGCTGGTCCATGCTGTCATGTTAAGGAGCCGTATCCGGCCCAGGACTGCTGTAGATTAATGTACCACAGGTGCAGCAAGTCTAGACATGGGAAAAAGTGAGAAAGGGAGTGATAGTCAGAGAGAGAGAGCATGAACAAGGGTGTGAAAGAGGTGGAGGAGAGAGTGCGTGAGAAGTAAAGGAAGAGAGAGATGTAGAGAGAGAGGCAAAACAGCACTGCGTGCCTGTGCACTAAACGAAATGTGCAGGTGCATCTTGGTGCAGTGCCAGCTGCAGTGCGTTTTCCCATAATGTTTTCCCAACACCCCAAGATTTGAACAAGCATTCCTTATGTACACTCTCTAGCTATTACATTAAAACACCCTGCAAAGATGAATGCAAGACCCCCAAATTGTAAACTACATAAACCTTACAGCATTTCTAAACTGCAAGCAAGGGATGTAATATGATGCGAAGAACTAGAACACTCCAGTTCCACGAAGGTGACTTCACATGGTAGAATTATATACAGGGTGTTACTGCTCTTAAGAATTCCCATCCTGCTTCTCAGGTTTGTTTCCTGAGGAAAAGACCACCATAATCTCACGTGTCCTCTATAGTTTCAGAAGAGATCTCAAGAATGTTTCAAGCTGTTAAAATTTCAATATGAACTCAAAGATTTGTCATTAAATTCTCCTAAAACAAAATTATCAGGGATATGCTATCTACATGAATTCTATAATTTTTTTTGTCTACATTATTTAAGAAAAGAGAGAGTGTGAACAAGAACCTGGTTGAGGTCCCCCTGGACTTGAACTGGGGACCTTCTTGTTGTGAGGTGATGGTGCTACCCACTGAGCCACCACGCCACGCAACTGACAGTAGTCGGCCAATGCTGCTATGTCGGGCTATTCAGACTCCTCTTTGGAGCCCTCCCAGCAGGTGGTGCCCTAGGCGACCGTCTAATTTGTCTATGCCTAGAAACGGCCCTGGCAAGGAGATTGTATTTGTCAGTTCATGTTGTGTCATGGAAGTCCGGAAAGATCTGCAACAGGTTAGTGTGATGCATAGCAACGCCTAGGCACACAAGTTCCCTGACACACGGGCAGTTCATTCAAGGAATCCTCGAGAGCAACCAACAGGGCAATGGCAATCTGTGGGGTAAACACCACCTCAAGAACTGTGCAACCAACTCCACACTAGACAAGAGACAAACGTGAGTGGTACAGCAAACAATAAACCAGCAAATGTACAGGGAAAACACAAGGGATTAAATAGGGAGAGCAATAAGAGGAGGACAGGCGTAGCGTGTGAGAAAACCATTAATGTAATCATTGTCTCCCGGGAGCGATCAGTGTTCCTATGGAAATGAAGATTACGCTCACCGATTCCACCTGTGACACATGAGGGAGAGAGAAAAACAAACAGAATGAACCTGCAACGCTGGAGCCATGACAGTAAATAACCACAACAATCCTAGGTGTTTATTCAGTACTGTGGCTAAATTGGTTAGGAATAAAGCCTCAGCTGAACCAGATATTCCATCGCAGCACAATAGTAATGACTTCATGAATTTCTTTACTGATAAAGTTGAAATCATCAGAAATAAAATTGGAATTATGCAATCGTCTGTCGCAGTATCTCAGAAAACAGTGTCTTATAATTTTCCTCATGTGCAGCTTCAATCCTTTGCTGTCATAGGTCATGAAGAGCTAACAAAACTTATCAAAACATCAAAAGCTACAAGTATGTTAGATCCAATACCAACTACGCTCTTAAAAGAGATATTTCCTGTAATCTCAGAACCTCTTCTTAATTTTATTAACTCCTCGCTATCCTTAGGACATGTCCCAAGAAACTTTTAAATGGCAGTTATCAAGAAGTTATCAAGTTATTAAGAAGCCATAGCTTGTTCCTGGAGAATTGGCTAATTATAGACCGATTTCAAATCTCCCATTTATGTCAAAAATAATAGAAAAGGTTGTGTCCTCCCAACTATGTTCATTTGTACAGAGAAATAGTATATATATGAACAATTTCAGTCAGGATTTAGGCCCCATCACAGTACAGAGACTGCACTTATCAGAGATACAAATGACTCTTATCATCTGAACGTGGCTGCATTTCTCTTCTAGTGCTTTTAGATCTTAGTGCTGCCTTCGACAGCATAGATCACAACATTCTCTTGAATAGGCTTGAGAATTATGTTGTCATTTGTGGACTTAGTGGATCTGTGGTTTAGGTCCTATTTAGCAGACCGCTACCACTTTGTCTGTGAAAATGAGGAATTGTCAAATCAAACAAAAGTTAAGTATGGAGTGCCACAGGGATAAGTTTTAGGGCCTCTGCTTTTCTCCTCATATATGCTTCACCTCTGAGATATTATCAGGAATCGTGGAACAGACCTATACATTAATGGCATATTTGCTAGCTTCCTCCAGTTATCTGACTTTGATTTACCAAGGCATAACCTTTTCAAGTACCTACAAATAAGACATTGGATTAGAAGTCAGTCATTGGGATCATTCCCTAATATACCTGAGAATCCCCACTGGAAAACCGGTTGCTTGATACCAGACTTACTTCTGCAAAGGGCTTAAAATCTTCCATATACAGTACTCTTATTAATAAACTCCCAGCATACCATAGATCTTCAATAAAGTAAAAATATATATATATATATAAAAAAAAAGGAACTGGAGTGTTCTTATGATGATGGTGACTGGTGTACTCTCCTAGGAAAATCACAGACTGTATTGATATCTACTAAACACAGACAAATTCAGTATAACATCTTACACAGAACATATTATACTCCTTATAGACTAAACAAGCTTAATGGTGGGGTCTCTGCCATGTGTCAGAGATGTAGAATGTCTACCGAGACTCTTCTTCACATGCTCTGGAACTGTCCGGTCCTAGAGGCTTTTTGGAAATATGTTATCGCACTAATTTCTGAAATTTCGAAGACTCATATTGACTTTGATCCTAAAGTTTGGATACTGGCTGATGTCAGCTCACTTCACATGGCTCATCATGAGAAATATTTTATCCTGCTTGCAAGCACTGCAGCAAAAAAATCTATACTTAAAAACTGGAAATCTGAAAAATCCCCAGAGCGGAAACACTGGATCAATTAACTTGTATCCTATAGTATACAAGTTAACTATTTTTTATAGTATAGAAAATACTGTATTCTGTTAGACAAAAACCCACAAACTTTGACTGGATCTGGACCCCTTTTCTTGATATTTTACCACCGTTAGACCCTAATGACTGACCAGTCTACGTATTTAGGTTTATTACTTCTGGACTTTATTATTTTCATTTACTATGTGTTATTTTTCATTGGCAGTGATATTTTGATAGGTGGTGTTTTTTTGTGTGTTTTTTTTTTATTGTTATGATGAAAAAAGAGAATGTGCTGATACTTCTAGTTCATTTGCATATTTCAAACTTGTATGTATATCTCCAATAAATATATCTATACAAGGAATCGTGGAATAAATTTCCACTGTAATTCCGACGATACCCAACTTTATATTTCTTTGAAACCTGATACAAATGCACAATTCTCCAAATTAGCAGAGTGTTTCAATGAAATCAAAGATTGGATGGCTAGAAATGTCCTTCTACTCAATTCCGACAAAACAGAGGCACTAATTATTGGACCAAAAACCTCTAAAAAAAAGCTGTTCAAATATAATTTCACTCTTGATGGATGTACTGTTACATCGTCTTCTACAGCAAAGAACTTATATTTGATAACAATCTGTCCTTTGAAAATCACATTTCCAGTGTTTGTAGAACAGCATTCTTCCACCTAAGAAAAATTGCTAAATTACGACACATGCTCTCTGTTGCTGATGTTGAAACACTAATTCATGTATTCATGACCTCAATACTAGATTATTGTAATACATTACTGGGAGGATGTCCTGCAAGTTCAATAAATAAACTTCAATTGGTTAAAAATGCAGCAGCCAGAGTGCTGACTAGAACCAAGAAATAAGATCATATTAGCCCTATTTTATCTTTGTTACAATGGCTACCTGTTAAATTATTTAATTTTAATTTAAATAAATTTAAAAATTCTGTTAACTACGTACAAAGCTTTGAATGGTCTAGCTCCGCAGTACTGAAGTGACCTTCTTCTAAGCTATATTCCATCACATTCATTACGATCGCAAAATTCTGGCCTGTTAATAGTTCCTAGAATATCAAAATCCACAAATGGAGGTAGATCCTTTTCCTATTTGGCCCTAACACTGTATGGGACGCAGACACACTCACTCAGTTTAAGTCTAGACTCATCTATTTAGCCAGGCATACACCTAATTTATTCATCAACTCACAATTAGGCTGCTTTAGTTAGGTCTGCCGGAACCATAAACATTTATCACGATCAAAAAATTAAATTGCATCTATGCTAATATTATTCTATTTGTTTCCCTGTCTCAACCTCGGGATTCATATCCCAGCCAGATCCAGCTCCGTTCCTGCTTGGTGTCAGACTCCACTGTTACGTGTCTCTGAGTGATGATGACTAAATGCAGCCGGTGCCAGTCAGACATCACTTCAGTCTATTACGATGGACTTCAGAGGATGAACTGATGCCAACTCCAACCATAAGACATGGGATATTTCATATGCCACTGCCTGAACCTTGGATTTACGATAGACCTCACTGAAATGACCTGACGGATGAACTGCGATGCACCTCACTGATCTCTGCCTGCATCACCTTGGTCTAATGATGGACTACGTACATTCTTAAAATGGAATACATAGACTATCAATTAATTGCCAACAAAAGCTTTCATTGGCCAACTAACAAAGGACAGTGCATCTGTGTGAACTGCTGCAGTTAATCCAGGATGGACTTCAAAGACATTAGTCATTAATCTTACAGTTCATACAAAATCTTAGTTTAAACACTGGCTCTTAACACTTACTTAGTTTACTAATTTTAAATCATGATTTGCACTGCACATAAATAACTAATATTGGCATTAAATTCATGCTGTTTAGCCAGAGGGGAACTGGCCCCCACAGTGAGCCTGGTTTCTCCCAAGGTTATTTTTCTCCATTAACCATCTTATGGAGTTTTGTGTTCCTTGCCACAGTCACCTTCGGCTCTAAATACAAGTATTATTTAATTATTTAATTATTTAATTATTTATTTTTAATACACAATTTACTATCATATTTAATCAAACTACACAATAATGACTCTAAATCTTTATAGATATTACAGTTTCATTTTCTGTTAATGCATGATTTTCTGTAAAGCTGCTTTGAAACGATGTGTGTTGTGAAAAGCGCTATGCAAATAAAAATGACTTGACTATTTGTGATTTTCAAAATCAACAATATGATCACTCAGGAATGTGAAATCATGTTACTTCCATGTTGCTTTTCTGTTGCTGAATTCACAGTGTGATAATAAAAAGCATAATTTTTGAAAGCACCAGAGTGTTTACACTTCACCGGAATCAACTAACAAATGGCTTATACTGTAGTTGTCTCTGCCTAAGCTTCAATAGGATAAAGTATTTTAACAAACATAAATACAAAAATCACACACATCAGTATTTTTTTTTTCTACTTCTATCTGAAAGGAGATCATAAATGTTAACCACTGAAAGAGGTCTATCCAATGTAACATTATTTTCCAAACTGTGTTGCATTAATGAACTTGGCTTTGAGTCTGGAATAAGACCCTCACCTGGTTTGTCCATTTAATGATGAAAAGCTGGTGAGTTTGGCTTCCTGGCTGCATTGATATGTCGGGATGTTCGAGCCAAAGTACACAATCAAAAACTCATGAGCCTTAAGAAGAGAGGGCCGACGTCACACTGCAGCAATGAGAACAAGCACACATGATAGAGTGGCATGTTCGACTCTACATAAGCATAAAGAATGTAAATGCTGTCTACTATGGAAGTCAAGGGCACTTCAAGTAAAAGACAGGATTTTTATGGAGCTGTATTGGTTGTGAATGATAGCAGGTAAACTAGAAAAATAAACTGTAAAAGTATTAGATCAACTCTTACAGAATTCAACTGAAGTTGACAGACCTACATTTTGCGTCATTAATGTCAGAAAATAATTTAGTATTTTAGGACTTAGGAATTGATTTTTGTAGGGAATGTTACAGAAACAGCCAAGGATAAAAATGTATAATTTACTCACTCTTATGTTGATCACACGAGGAAATCAAAATATTGCTTCCAAATGGTAATGCACCCTGAAAACAACCCCATTCTGACAAATTACTGACATGCACCATCCCCCATCAGACATTTTTGCATCAATTCAAACATGATCACCTTTCCCTCTGGTGGAACTGATAGCATACCGTAAAAACTAGGAAGTAGGCACATTCACAAAAACAATGGTGAGCGTGATTCTGATGTTGTACTTTTGCTCTTAAATAAAATTTTTACTCCACTGACTTTGGGGTTTTGGTTAGGTTGAATGTTTAGTAAATTATGCATTCCTGTTGACTGTATTACGTTTTACAACTGAAAATACAACTTGCTTTCGCCGACATTAGTGGAAATTTCACCCGAAAACTGGAGCTCCTTTCTCTGTGGTGCTACTGATAGGAAACCTCTGAGACACAGGTTGTGGTCCTGAGAAAACCAGGAAGTAATCACTTTCACATAAACAATAATGAGCTCAATTCGGAAGATGCATTTTGCTCTAAAATTACATTTTTACTTCACTGATGGTTATATTTAGGAATGGGGTTTGGATTGGGGGTAGAGTTAATAAAATATGCATTCCTATCAACTTTATTACAACTAAAAATACAATTCACTTTTGGCGCCACCATGTGGACATTTCCATACAACTTATGCTATAGATGCGTTTGGGTACAAGAAGTGAGAACCACAGCGTTTGGTCACATTGACATCAAACCTGGCACATTTATTCCTTTAATATTAGCAATCATCATACAATTAAATTTCTCTGTTACTTATTTGTAATACATAATATATCGTATTACGTATAATTATATATATATATATATATATATATATATATATATATATATATATATATATATATATATATATATATTCATATACAAACTTACATAGTGGATGTTTCTTCATGAAATTCAAAAATGCAAATTCTTCATGAATACTTTTCTATATTTTTTTTACCCTTTCGATACATCAATTATGTAAATGGTAACTTTCACCTATCAAATGTGTAATGTGAGTGAATACCCTCCCCAGTCCTTTCCTGGCCACCAGCCCTTCATACCTATCCATCACAGGACTAAGAGGATAATGTGTTAGCTGATATCTAAGCCTGACATGGTGTTGACATAGATGAGGAAAGAGTGAGACATGCTCTGTGAATGTTGTGGAGGAGGTGTGGATTTTATGCTTGTGACTGACTACTTTGCTTTCCATTATGGTGCATTAACCTGTTGGCTGATTGGATAAATACAGGGCCAGATCAGCCTGTGCTACGAGTTGACCAACCCTATGTATCTACTACTAGACGACAGTGGTTTTTAACTGGTTGGTTGTTACCCAAAAATGGTAAGCAGATCTGTTCTGATAGAATCATGGACAGCGGGAAACAGATAATGCTTAATGTGAACCAGATAGGTAAAGTTTGTCATGACAAACTTTGATGCTGACCTGACAAACCTTGGCCATAAAGTTTTAAAAAGTTCCTAACAGATTGACAAACAGATAGTAGACGGGTATTGTTTGGAAACAGTAATTATTTTGTAATTTTGTAATTACACACTTAAGCTTTTCGATGACCATTGAATAATGACAGTTTAAGTTAACAGATAGAAAGTTATCCTTAAAGAATTAAACATCGTTAGAATTTAAAATATATGTCCAGTAACCTCATGTCAGTCATTTGATAGGAACACCAGTGCGCACCTAAGAGTGTATATGGCCGAGAGGTGGCTGCGTTTGGGTGAAATGATGCCAGGACGGTTCCCCTCACTCCCCTTGTGCTAAGGCTCCCCAGTCATGGATCACAGCCCTGGAGAAGAAGGTAATAGCCCCTTTTGAATCTGGCCCAGTGCTAAACTCTCCCTTAGCTAAAATTGTTCCTCTTGGGAATCAATGGGCCCATTATTTGGTGCGCTGCAGTTTGCCTCGATGCTCCCAATCTCCATGTGAAACAGTAGACAGTAATGGAGAAACATAAAACATAATACTTGTGTGACCAGCTTGTCATTGGCTCACTGGTGACTGTGTTAAGAATTTTCTGAAGATAGAAGATTGGGCAGATGAAGTGGTGGCAGGGAGCGATGGACCCGGACATTAGCGGGTCATAGATATTGATTCGTTGAGATGCTGAGGTAATAGGGTTGACAAAGGATAGGTTTAGCCATGGCCTGAGATCACAGAAGGGGAATCAGCCATGAAAGTTAGAGGGGCTCATCGGTACATGTGAAAATGGCACCATAAGTGTATCCCTAGACTTGTGTGAGTGCAAGAGTAATATTATTTTATCCTAAAACATTTATGGATGGTCCTGTGATTTATGTAATTTTTTCAAAATCATAATTTCTCTGAACCATTAGGCCTTTTCACACATGCTACCTGGTTAATTGCAGTAAAATCATTGAATTGCCTTTACACAACAGCTATTCACACATGCAATGGTTTCTATCTTTTTTCCGTTTGTGACCATTCGCACATCAGCACCAAAACGGCCTACAACTCAGAGATGTAGTTATTCTATCATTCGATAAATTTCTTTGCACTTTAAGGCTGGATTACACTACATCACTTCTAAAATCTGAACAGAATCTTAAAATACTAGGTATCATACACTTTCCAATTATGTAAATGAGTACATACAAAAATTGGGTATAACATACTAAATGACTATGGATCACTACAGCTGTCAGTGTAGTCTCCATTACAGTTGATCCGAACACAACTCACATTAAAACACGCCCCCATTTTGGAGACTGTGGTATGGGGGAGCGTTGTCATGTGTCAGTCTGCGGGAGAGGGAGAGCAGTAAGGATCATCAGCTGGGTTATGATTACTCTAACACCTGTCTCTGATTATAGAGATGGCGGAGGGAGACCTGAAAAGGCACGCCAGAGTGTCAGAGTGGGGAGAGAGCACCAGGGACGAGCAAGAGACACAAACGACACAAGCATCCCTTTTTGAGTTGGCTAAGCCGTGAAATTATGTATACAATAAAGAGACTGATCTTAACTGTTCACTGTCTCCTGACTCCTCCATTGCCCACGAACATAGAGCCTTTCACAGTGGTGCCGAAAACCCGGCTTTGGAGGAGTATGCCATTATGGAGTCCTCAACGCTTCAAAACCCTCGCCAGCATCCAGCAGACTCAACACCAGGCCCTCATGGATGTACACCTGGAGCAGGAACAGCGTTTCCAAGTCCTGCTCCAGGCACAAGCTGAGGACCGGCAAGTGCTCCGGTGCCTGATCGGCGCTGCAACCTCCCCGGAACCCACCCCACCCACGGCCTTCCTAGACCTCTTTGGTCTGGAAGTGGCCTCTCGATCAGTGGGCGGCCCGTCTATGGCCCTTACTCCGGGGAGGCGCAGCTGGCAGCACAACAACTTCCCGCCGCCAGCCTCCTTAACTATCAACACCTAAAGAAGGCCATCCAGCAACTGGTTGGTCGTAGCCCCGAACAGAGCCATCAGCTCTTCTGGTCTTTGAGTTACAGGAAGCATGGCTGCCCATTTGCTTTTGCTCAAAAGCTCCAGAATGCCTGCCAAAAATGGTTGCTGGTGGAGGGATCCCACGGTGCCGTGGATGTTGTCGACCCGGTGGTACTGGAGCAGTTCATCACCCAGCTTCCACGAGGTATGTCCAAGTGGGACCAGTGCCACCACCCGGCATCGCTGGAGGAGACCGTCCAGCTGGCAGAGGACTGCATGGCGGAGTTTCCAGGAGGCAGTGATCCAGTGTTTTTCCTTTTCTCTCTTCTCTCTCTGTTCTCTCTCCAACTCCTGTGTCTCATGTTCCTTCCCCCTCCCCCTACCCCCCACCCCGTCCCTCCCAGTCCTGCACAGTTCTGGCTCCCCGGAAGTGGGGAGGAGCCCCGCCCAAACCCCATCCCCTGTCCAGGGGACCCCTCAACTTGTCTGTCCTTCCTACTCCCCCTGTCTCCCTCCGCTATCCCCCCAGGTCTGCTGGAGCTGTGGGAAACATAGTCAGGATCGTTGTCTGGTGATGGAGGTGGGGACACTGGTCTGGATCCACGACGCTCCACAGGCTGCCCCTGATCAGGCAGGGGTGTATCGGATACCGGTAAGAATAAAAGGAGATACACATCAAGCTTTGGTGGATTCAGGTTGTTCTCAAACCTCTATCCACCAATGCTTGGTGCAAGGCGGGGCATTGGATAGGAATAAACAGGTGAGGGTGAGGTGTGTGCATGGTGGCATTCACAAGTATCCAGTGGTTACCATTTAGATACAATTCAGGGGAAAAAGGCATAGAGTCGAGGCTGCGGTTAATTCCCACCTCACCCATCCACTAATTCTGGGAACCAATTGGCCTGGTTTAAAAATGTATTGAGGGTAATGTGTGTGGATGGGTCCTGCAAAATAGTGTCACGGTGTGTGACGTGCGATGCTATGGCAGGAGAGGCAATGCCAGGGCCGTCGACGTCGACATCTGCTCCACATCATGATGATGCAGACGGGGGAGTTCCCGTACTCAGGGGCTTCCCTGAGGGACATTTCCCTCTGGAGCAGTCACGCGACGAGTCCCTCAAGCACGCCTTTGACCAAGTGAAAGTATTTGATGGTCAACAGCTCCAGCCTAATGTTGCACTCACATACCTGTACTTTTCTATTATTAAAGAGTGGTTGTATCGAGAGACGCAGGACACTCAGACCAAAGAGAATACAACGCAGCTATTAGTACCAAAGAGCCACCGGGAAACACTTTTCCAGGTGGCTCATTATAACCCAATGGCTGGCCATTAAGCTCACGAAAAGACTTTGAACCACATAATGACATGCCGTGAATGCCAGTTGGTGAATCTGCCGGCCACCCCAAAAGCGCTATTGTGCCCTCTGCCATTGATTGAGGTCCCCTTCGAGGGAATTGGCATGGACCTCATCAGACCATTAGAGCGGACTGCATACGGGCATCGCTTTGTATTAGTTCTGGTGGACTATGCAATGCCATATCCGGAAGCAGTGCCTCTTCGCAACATCTCAGCATGTAGTGTTGCGGAGGCACTCTTCAAAATTATCTCCCGAGTGGGGATTCCCAAGGAAATCCTCACTGACCAAAGCACAACATTCAAGTCACGTACACTACACGAACTGTATGAATTATTAGGCATTAAATTGATTAGCACCAGTATTTATCACCCGCAAACTGACGGGTTGGTCGAACGATTTAATAAGACCTTGAAAAACATGATTCGTAAGTTCATACATGAAGACACAAAAAATTGGGATAAGTGGCTCGAACCCCTGTTGTTTGCAGTACAAGAGGTCCCGCAAGCCTCCACAGGGATTTCTCCATCAGCCGCATGGCGTGTTCGACATCATACGGGAAGCTTGGGAGGAAGGACCTTCGAATAGCAAAAAACAAATTCAATACGTTCTTGACCTTAGAGCAAAACTCCACACTTTGGGGCAGGTAACACAGGAGAATTTGCTCCAAGCGGAAGAACGTCAATGCCGACTGTACAACAGGGGCACTCGACTATGGGAATTCACACAGGGAGATAAAGTGTCTGTATTGCTGCCCACTTCGAGGTCCAAATTACTTGTCAAGCGGCAAGGACCCTTTGAGGTCACACGACGAGTCGGAGATCTCGATTATGAGGTTAGGCGAACAGATAGGGGAGGGGCACGTCAAATCTATCACCTCAACCTCCTCAAACTATGAAGGGAGGCGGTGCCTGTAGCCTTGGTGATGGTAGTTCCAGAGAGGGCGGAGATCAAACCAAATTCATTCACCCCGGTCCCTTGCGGAGACCACCTCTCACTGTCGCAGCTTACAGACATTGCCTGGTTGCAAGCGGAATTCGCAGATGTGTTTTCACCCCTTCTCTGTCGCACGAACCTCATAGAGCACCATATTGAGACCACCCCGGGGGTGGTGGTTCATAACCGCCCCTATTGTCTTCCTGAACACAAGATTTTTCAGGAAGAATTAGACGCCATGCTTGAAATGAGTGTAATACAAGAGTCACACAGCAATTGGGCCAGCCCGGTAGTTCTAGTACCGAAGAGCAACGGCTCGGTCCGGTTCTGTTATGACTTTCAGAAAGTGAACATAGTGTCCAAATTTTACATTTATCCAATGCTGCGAATTGACGAGTTACTCGATCGGTTGGGCGTGGCTGAATTTTACTCAACGCTGGACTTAAAAAAGGGTTATTGGCAGATCCCTTTAACTCCAATATCCTGAGAACAAACGACTTTTTCCACACCGTTTGGATTACACCAATTCGTGACACTTCCGTTTGGTTTGTTCAGAGCCCCGGCCACGTTTCAGCGCCTTATGGACAAGATCCTCAGACCACACACGGCATATGCCGCTGCATATCTGGACAATATCATCATTTATAGTAATGACTGGCGGCAGCATATGCAACATCTGAGGGCTGTCCTGAGAGCGCTGCAGCAGGCAGAACTCACGGCCAACCCGAAGAAGTGAGCAATTGGGCGGGTGGAAGTTAGGTATCTGGGGTTCCACTTGGGCCATGGGCAGGTGCGTCCACAGGTTAACAAACCTCAGTGATCGCAGCCTGCCCGGCACCCAAGACCAAAAAGGAGGTAAGGCAGTTTTTGGGGTGGCTGGCTACTACTGGAGGTTTGTGCCAAGCTATTCTGATGTCACCAGCGCGTTGAATGACCTTACTAAAAAGGGGGCTCCTGATCCGGTCCAGTGGACAGAGTCATGCCAACAGGCTTTCCTTAAGGTAAAGTACGCACTTTGTGGGGGGTCGCTTTTACATGCACCTGACTTCTCTCTCCCCTTTATTTTGCAGACAGATGCATCTGACAGGGGGCTGGGCACGGTGCTCTCGCAGGAGGTGGGAAGGGAGGAACGCAAGCTCTCCTTCAGGGAGACAAAGTATAGTACCATCGAGAAAGTGTCTTGCGATTAAGTGGGCTGTTCTTACCTCTGCTACTACCTGCTGGAGCGGGCCTTCACCCTCTGTTCCGATCACGCTCCTCTGCAGTGGCTCCACTGCATGAAGGATACTAACGCACGGATCACCTGTTGGTATCTGGCTCTTCAGCCCTTTAAATTCGAGGTGGTCCACAGACTGGGGGCGCAGACGGTTGTTGCTGACTTTCTCTCCAGAAATGGGGGAGGAGTAGGCAGGCCGGATGTTGCCCCGGCCTGAGTCGGCTGTGGGGGTATGTGGCATGGGGGGTGTGGTCATGTGTCAGTCTGCGGGTGAGGAAGAGCAGTAAGGATCATCACCTGGGTTATGATTACTCTAATACTTGTCTCTGATTATAGTGATGGCGGAGGGAGACCTGAAAAGGCACGTCAGAGCGTCAGAATGGGGAGAGAGCACCAGGGACGAGCAAGAGACACAAACAACACAAGCATCCCTTTTTGAGTTGGCTAAGCCATGAAATTTTGTATACAATAAAGAGACTGACCTTAACTGTTCACTGTCTCCTGACTCCTCCATTGCCCATGAACATAGAGCCTTTCACAGAGACGCATGACAGATATAAACAAACATGGAAGTACAGGAGTGCTGCCATTGATGTGGCTGGTACTCTGTTCCAAGTCAAAAGAAACGGGCCGAGCTCATTTGGGTGCAGTCTTGGGTGGAAAGACAGAGACTGCGACGTGAGTTGAAGGTGAGTGGCATTAAATGTTTTCTCCACTTTGAGCACTTGTTTGACATCAAAATCTTTTCATGGTCCAGTGTTTTGGCCGCACGCTGTTGATTTCCTTGTGGCTGAAGTTTGGACACCCCTGAAGTACACAAACTTTTGAAAACTTTATGGTCTATGGGGCAAAATGTTTAGTCGTAGTGGAAATGATGAAGTAATTAAGAGGCAGTAGTAATTTTTGCAAAACTTGATATAAATAATTTTCACACATTAGATATTTATTGAAATAGTTTAGATTATCATAGTTTTTTAAATGTAATATACTGTATTTATGTTCATATTTTAAGACAAAACATTAAAATCTATACATAAAAATGAAAGCAAAAAGATAATATGTTGATATCTGCCAGTTTTAATAAAAATCAACCCATGGGACATAAAAGTTGAAGAAACACCCTAATATTCAGGCTTAGCTTGAAATGGGAAGACTTTCACACTGCTGTGCCTGAAACAAAATAAGTGACCTACAGAGAATTTGGTCCATTGCTAGTCTCTTCCAAAACTGCAGGGAACACAGTTACAACCCTCTCATGTAATTTCATAATCTAGCCCAGTCATACTCCTCATTTTTCATGTTGCGGTCGACTATGTGCCTTGGAATAAAAGATCAAAGATGAACCGCAGATCTTGCCCCTCTTCTCTTTCTGATCAGGCCCCGCCAAAGTTTCCAATAGATCAGAACTGCCTGGAAACACAAACATATCTGGTTTTGTTCAAACTTTACCATTAGGCTGGGCTCTGTCTGTCTGCTGATCTTTTCTCTCAGTTCTCAGTTCTGTTCCAGAGAGTAACGCCAGTCACCCCGAACAGCCCTGCCTATACCCTCACCACACCATCTCCGCTGTCTCACCACACAAACTCTGGTAACGTATCAGACTCATTCCATAATTCCTTGGCTCCCAGGTTCATGAAAAGGCAAAAATATTAACCAAAACATGTCTCAGACAACATGTCACAAGCACAAAGTTGAGGAAACTTTGGAATTGGGTGGGAAGAGTAGCCACGTTCAAACTAGCTATGGTGGAGTTCTCATTAAAAACAAATAAAACATTAAAGACCCCATGAAATCACGTGACAAAACTTTGCTTCTGGCTGGTCCATTGCAGAAGGAGGTACCTTCTCATTTTAGAGAGCATTTACATAGACAAAAATCTGTGTGGTGCAGCAGTTTTTTGTTTGTTTTTATCCAAATGTATTGTTGTTCAAAAATTAAATCAAAACAATTACTTGAATACACCACTTCTGTGATGAACATGTTTTCAAAGTAAAAAATGTAATGTGGTGTAACCATCCGAAAAAATAAATAAATAAATAAATAAAATAAAAAAATTATAAATACTGTAAGTAGTTTTATTAGGGATGGGCATTTTGTTTTAAAATTTTATTAATAAATGAATAACTTTGGTCACCCAAATCAAAGTCAGGTCGTGTAATGAACGTGAAGGTTGCCATTTTGTTGTATAAAAGTGAGGACATAAAACCCCTTTAGTTTGTGAAGTTTAAAAATAAAATTAAAAACTGATATTTTGACATTTTTAAATTTCTTGATATTCTAGATTAAAAAAATTATGTTATTTGTAAAACAAAAACAAAACAATGGTGAGTCTGTGAAGCAAGTATGGATGGCTGCATTGCAGCGCATCTTAGAAATATGAGCTTGTCAAGAGTAACATTGCCTAAGATACTATATTATACTATATATTTTCCACTTTCTGAAATGTCTGTGTTAATGTTTAAAACCTCACTCGTTTCTCAAGCAGGCAGCATGCTGTGTGTGTGAGTTGAGGGAAAGGTGAAGATTCTGATCGATAAGAGCGATTTATTCCTAAAACAAAGCAAATGCAAAAAACCTGCAAAAAAACAAACAAACATGGACTGTTGTATAGGGCAGATACAGATAATTTTGCATTGCAACAGAACAGATACAAACACATACAGTATACAGATAACCACTTCGCTGCACACCCATAATTTTAATACCTTTTACACCCCATTAACTCATTAAATCATTGTGTTATTTTGTAGTTGCTGTTAATGTTTTTCAAAAGTAGTATGGACACAGAGATGACATATTCTACTAATTTAACGTGTGTTTTAAACTAGATTTTTTTGTAAATTTCTCATTTTCTATTACCTCAGACAACCTTATTTGTCAATGATGAAGACAGTTAATATTTTTGATCTGTTTTCCTGGAAGAGAAATGCATAAAGCAGCGAAAAGTTTATTTTGTCTACATTTAAGGGTACACTAACATATAAATTACCTCAAAGCAAACACACATGGACTAAAACCCATAAAACTCAAATTTTCATTTCATGGTGTCTCTATACACCAAGAATCAAGTGATGATGTTATTGAACTCTTGGCTGAATTTTCTGTGGTCTGAGGAATTGAACGGCTCACGCCGGGTGGCACAGCACAAATTAGAGCCGCTTTAGACACCAATGGTAGAACTGCAGTGTAAAGTACCCAAATCAGCTTAATATAAGCCTAAATTTTTACAAATCAGATGGAGTGGATTATTCCCTGGCAGTACCATCTCTCTGGATGTCAGTGTGAATGTGAGGTAATAAGAGATGGCAGCGTGCCAGCTATGACCACAAAGGCTGGTCATATCTGGGAAATAAAGTCTCTGCTAAGCCCAGGCTTGACACAGTTAGCAACATTTAGCAAGATATAGGCTATAGTAATCTTGTCTGTTAGCTCGTTCTTACCATATAATAGCTAGATTTTTTAGGTGCAAAGTGAACTGCTTTGAATGCTTTAGGGTGTTCTGAGTGATTGCTAAGGTGTTGCCATGAAGTTGCTAATGTGCTATGTGTGGTTAGAGTATTGCTATATGGTGTGCTGCATGATTGCTAAGTAGTTGCTAAACTGACCCAATTTAAAGAGCCCACTCCCAATCTTTATAGTGGTGTCCCAAATGACGCCCTATAAAATGTGCACTTATACACTATGCACTCTGCCATCTAATTTATCAATTTTCAGTTTTCAAGTGTAGTATCTTAAATGGAACATAAACTTTTTTTATCTACTGATGGATTTTTTTAGCTAACGGAAGTGATGTTTCAAACGCACACAATGTGTTGCTGCTAAAATTGAATTTCACACCCATTTTATTGTCTTCCTGATGACAACAGTCCAAACACTTATTAAACAAGTAGCACAACTCTTCTCAACAAGCTGAATGATTTGAAATATCATCCATGTTCACAAATGGCATGGGACAAGTAACACACCGAAGTTTAATACTTAGGATTAGGGCTTTGAAAAACAACTTAAATTTTAGTTGTGTAAAGTGGTTAAGTCTTTAACTGCACAACCTTTTCTAGTAGTAGCCTGTACTTAGCACTTTGTATTTTATCCTAAATGCAAGTTTATATAAATGTAGATGCAAGCGTAATGAAATGTTAGAATGTACACATGCTGTTTAACCCTTCTGTTTTGAAGAAAATTTCCAAACAACATTTTTGTTTGGGTCAAAAAAGACTAGTTAGAGTACAGTAGATATACAGCAAACCTCCATTTAGATTATAAACAGCATTTTTAAAGGTGCATTTGTAACCGGTCCTACTCGACCCACTCTGAAAGGGATTCGACTCCGGCATGGGAGGTGGGTGTGCTAACGAGGAGGCTAAAGGCTACAGCCTCTAGCGTCAGTCGCTAATGTGCTTCTTGAGGCCAGGGGAGTGAGGGTTATATACTGCACAACTACCTACCAGCTGGCTACTGTTACACTCACCCCCCTAAACCTCACCCCCATCCGGGTCACAGCACCACTGTAACCAGTCCTACTCAACCCACTCCAAACAGGATTTGAACCAGCATCTCCGGCATGGGAGGTGGGCGTGCTAACGAGGAGACTACAGCCTCTAGGGTCAGTTGCTAGTGTGCCTCTTGAGGCCAGGGGAGTGAGGTTTACATACTGCACAGCTACCTATGAGCTTGCTATCGTTACACTCAGTCATTTTTTCCTCATTAAAATGTTTTTTGTTCATAAAGAAATTAATAGTCTTTTTGAAACATATGTATAAAATCATGACCACTCTTATAAAAGCTGTTTAACTCTACATGGAGAGGGTCCGAGCATGGGGGCTGCCATGTTAGAATCATATGACCAGCCACATACTACTCTCTTAAAGGTGCTGTAAGTGATTTTTTCATGGAAAGGTATGCAAAAAATTGTCCTACTCCCTGAAAGATATTAATGAAATAAGTATTGTAAGAAATCTCACCTGTCTCTGTAACAGCTCTAGACACTGTAAACAGCAAGCAAAAATGTGTCAGAGGTCTGTGGACAATGACGCTTTCTGCCTATCAATCATTTTGCGCGTTTTCATAGTATTGTAGTTGCAGCAAATTATTGAGGCAAAATGCATTTTATGCCACGTTGTTCATAATAGTTGTCAGTTGTGGGTGCTATTTTGCAGCTGTTGTTTTTAACAGGATGGGTTAACCTCCTCGTGGTCGCTATAATGTGGTCGGTAGGGCACATGGTGAGTTGTGTGTGGATGCTGCGGAGAATAGTGTGGGCCTCCACACGCGCTATGTCTCCGTGGTAACACGCTCAACAAGCCATGTGATTCGTCCTCTGAGATTCGTCCTCTGTCACCCGGATTGTGGCGTGTCACTATGTCACCACGAGGACCTAGAGCACATTAGGAACTGGGCATGCCAAATTTGGGAGAAAAGGGGAGAAAATCCAAAAAAACAAAAACAAACAAATCTCAGTAATTGCCCTGTTATTGGATACTTTCACTCATGGCTTAGATTTATCATGGCTAACTGTGAATAGTGATTTTCTACAATGGCATCAGTAACTGAAAACTATTGAGTTTGAATGAATCTGCATCCAAGCCGCTAGGTGTCAGCGCAACATATTAAAAATTTACTGAGTGCATCTTTTGTTTTTCTCAATAAACACAACCTTTTTAAAATAGCAGTTCATCAAGAAAGCATGTCACCTATATATCAAATGTGGTACTATTATTTCACAGAATATATAAAGAATACCTTTCATTTTTAACTTAAAAAGATAATACTGACAACGTTCACACAGTGAGGGGCAGATTCACTGAAAATGAATTGCACCCGCTAAAAGCACCATTTTTTTCACACGCTATCTGCGCTCGTTTAGCGTCCAATTTACTAAAGGAATTATGCAGATCAAGCAATGGTGCAAACGCACCCACAAAATTGCTGCTGAATGCAATTTGTATGTGCTATTCTTATCTTGCGGTCCGATTCTGAGCACAATATAGCCGAGGATGCCGCAGACCACCGTATTTGACCCACCATGCCGGGACAGAACAGCATTACTTTGATCCAGACACCTGGATTTTCTCTTAAAAATGCAGAACGTGTGCTTGACGAAACCCCGCATCTGGATATATGCCAGGTTATAACGCTCTTCAACATCATTTGATGAGTATTTGATTAATTACTGCTAAAATTAATTTTACTGCCTACTTTGCAAAAGTGGCACAACTGTTTAGTGAATCTGCCCCTCAGTATTTGGGATTGACAACCGCATATACTCACAAGAGTAAACTTTCAAGTGAGTCTTGAAATGTCCTGTTCATATAATAGCTTACAGTTGCAGCTCGAATTCTGTCTGTATGAAAGAACAACCGAAGTCACAACCGTATTCTAACACCTGTAACTATAGTGACAGTGACTAAAGTAAATATCAAAGATGGCGACGTTCGTAACACCAGCATGTCTTATCACAATTGACGCTGCGTTATTAAACAAATGAGTCTAAACGAGGTGCGAGTTCATCCCAGCTTTGAATGCTTTTTAATCGAATGCAGAGCACAGATGACTCGCAGCTCATATCTTCGTCTCCGTAAATTAACAAAACTTCTCATGATTTGCATGTGACATGCACAACAGTGCAGCTTGGCTCTCACATTACATGACATGACTAACAACTAGTTGTCCAGTGCGGTTCAGTTCACACAGCACAGGTTTACCGTAAATGCGTTTGTGAGTCCTGAAAATTTGCCGGTGTCAGTTCAGTTATAGAATGCAGTTGTCACTCTCGAAAATAACCGAAATGTGTGTGAAAATGACCGTATTAATCACTCAGATACAGGACTGACAACCGTATTCTGCTGTTGTGTGAATGTGGCCAATTAGAATACTTACAAATTGTATCTGTTTGAAACAAATACAGAATCATGGTTTTAATTCAAAAACATGGCAACGCTTTACAATTAGGTTCTATTATTTAACATTAAAAAGGGCATAAGATATCGTGAACTATGAACAATCTTTTTTTTTTTTTTAACAAATGGTCCTAAAAAAACAAAAACAGATTTAAATGGTCTCCACACATACAGTATCTAGGGATCAGGATGTCATAGAGACTTGAGGATGGTCTCTTTTTACTTGGGCCAGTAAGATACCATCTAGCAACCATTTAGTAATGCCCTAGCAACCACCTAGAAACACTCTAGCAATCACCTAAAACACTCTGACATTGCATAATATAAACAAGTATCATATCATAAATAAAATTATTTATGTATTCATTGTATGTGAAAATCCAAAGGCATTTTTACCATATGCAAGATTAAGATTTGTTTTTCACTGTTTTCAACTCTTAAACTGGTCAAAAACGACCCAAACATGACAAGACTCTACATAAAAAAAATGTAAAAACTTTTTATTTCTATACTATGACTCAACGTATTGATTGCTCGTTTACCAGAAGAAAAAAACAATTAGCTATTTTTTAGCTACAAAGTTACTCTTTGTGACAAGGAGGAGGGTGTGGCCGGGTCGAGATGTGCAAAGCCGGCGCTGAATCAGCTGATCAGCAGGAGAGCGGGATAAAGGGGAGCCGAAGACACCAGTTTGAGAGAGAGAGACGCATGTGGCCGCACTGCATGTGTGTTTGTCTTATGTTTTATGTTCTATGTTGATTTAAGTTCATTTATTCCATTACATTTTACGTTGACTGTTCAGCCAGTTCCCGCCTCCTCCTTGCCCATCCTTAAACTGTTACAGTGGTGCCGTAACCAGGGTGAAGAGGGATGCGCTGTCACGGAGTTCTCACAACTGCCATCCGCCAGGGGAGAAGCCGCGGCCATCTGCCTGGGGACGGAGGAGTTGCTGCCGACCACCGAGAGTCGGAGGAACCGCTGCCAGGGGCTGGAGGACTCGTTGCCATCCACCGGGGGAGGAGCGAGCTGTTGTCCGCCAGAGGACAGAGGAGCGGTTGAGCACCGGGCAACAGCGCATCCGGGAGCCAGTGAGCAAGTTCTTCTCTCTCTCTCTCCTTTCTCTCTCTGTGTCTCCACTTGCCCTTTTCCTCTTCCTCTCGTCTCTCCCCCAGATTCACAGAAGGCGGGGTGGACAACCGGCTGATGGAACGGCTGGAAGAGCAGCATCTCCCCTCCGGATGTGGTGGGGAGTAAGTCAGCCCAGTGGCGCCCTGGCCTGAATCGGGCAAGGGAGGAGTGTGACGAGGAGGAGGGCGTGGCCGGGCCATGATATACACGGCCGGCGCTGAATCAGCTGATCAGTGGGAGAGCGAGATAAAGGGGAGCCGAAGATGATATCTCGCAATAAAATGCTCTGTTAAATTTTTGTTTTCTGATAAGAATCAAATATGACCACAGATGGCTGCGAAAAGCACCACTGATGCTCTCATATCCTCATAAAATATATTGTTCCTTTCTCTGCATTATACTGCTCTGCCCCTGATGGTTGGGTCTTGTTCTTGGTTTGTCTTATTTGGTTACGATTACTGAGCTTTGGTTTGGATTTGAAGGGAAGCTGATATGAGTTGTAAGCAGAGCCTGTCGCTACATGAGTCCCAGGAAAGGTCAAGCACCAGTGCTCTGTTTTCCCTGGACTCCCTGCGGTATACTGTGAAAGAATTCTACCTGTGTGCAACAAGAGGAAATAGCACCCCTGCCAATCGTTCAATTAGAAAGAAAACAAAAGCTCCTTTATGGCGCTGCCAATCTGACGGACATCTTTGAAGTGGGGGGTGTGGAGCAATAATTCATACCTGTTTGATATAAGACAGGGTAAAAGCAGCCATGGCTGATAAATCACAGAACAACTTCAGTTTATATTACAGATAACTAACATGGAGCTGGTTGTAAGGAACAATTTTAGGGCTGCTTGCCTATCTAGGCCAGATGAGGGCTGTTTATGTGTAACTAGTGTTCTACAGTGGCTCCAAATCATATTTGGATACTTAAGCCACACATATATTAATGTATTTGTATTATATAACAAATTATAAATCCTAAAAAGTATCAATGAGCTATATTTGTCTAATGCAAATTAATGAATACATTTTAACTTTAGCTTAAGTGTCCAAAGTCGGCATGTTGTTTTTGAAAGTTCCAGTACCCTAGTGTCAGCCGCATTATGCCGACTCACTGACAAGCGGCATCTCATATCAGATATTTTTGCATTGGCTCCAGTGTGTTTACCTGCCCTTGTGGCGTGACTGGAAGCGTGTTGTGTCTGCAGCGTGGGAGACCTGGGTTTGGATACTGTGTTGTAAACAGGAAAAATTACATTTGCATAATCAAATGATGAATGCAATTCGGAGGTTGCATTTTCCTCTCTAAAATTAAATTTTTACTCCACTGATGGCTAGGGTTAGGGGAGGTTAGGGTTTGGGTTAGGTTAGGATGTACAGTATTGTTAGTGAGCAGTTTTTATCCTCACTTTTTATCATCCTGTAATTTTCAGTAAACATCATTTAATTAAATTCAATAAAAAACAAAAAAGTTTTGCCAACAGCATGAATCCCATGTCAAAATGTAATATTATATACCTTAAACAAAGACAACTACAAATAAAGGTTCCAAGCAAAGCTGAAATATGCTGTAGAACAAATGGCATTGCAATCGAAACATAACGAAATCCAGTTGTGGCCAGAATCATTGGCACCCATGTACATTTTCTGATTTCTGAACATTATTCCAGAAAACTGTTCCTTTACACTGGAAATGAATTTACTTGTGTATGCAATATAAAATATCACTCAACCAGTCTGGAATGAGAAAATGATTTATTCTCATGTACCACAGTGAGCTGAGATATGAGAAAATAATCCAGAGAAATCAATGGAGGTCGGTCACAAGGATGTAGCCAAACTATCTCAAGGCCAGAACCACATCTCTTGAAACCTCGATGTTCCTGTTTCCACCATAAATAAAATTAACAGGTAGTTTGAGGCACACTGAGCTGCAGTACACCTTCCTGAAAGTGACTGCAAGAGACAACTAGATTTGACGAATTGTATCAAAGAATTGCTTGAATGTTGGAAAATGCACACCAGGAACTGGCATGCCGATTTGAACTGACTTTCAGACAAAAGATGCAATGGTTTCAACTCACACAACCTCTCCCAGACTCAGTGAAGAGATGTTTATGTGGTAGGAGACCCAAGAGCAAACATCTGCCCAGCGAAAGACATAAGAGAGTAAAAGCACTTTGTAAAATACTGACTATGCAGCCTGATCTCATGAAAATTGCGTGACTTTGGCAATGTTTTTGCAAAATGGCATTACGTTATTCATCACATGAATTGCTTCAGTCCTGAGGTGAAATTTCCACTGAGTGGCACTAAAAGTGAGATAAATGTTCTCCCAAACAGATGAGTTTTTTAAGGTTAATGTTACATCAAGTTTTAAATAAACAAAACTGACCTCCCTACACTAAACCCTAAACATTAACCTAATCGAAAGTGTCATAAAAGCAAATTCTAGATGCAAACCGCAATTGCTAATGTAGTTAATGGTGCTTCTATGACACTTTCAGCTCACATGTCAACTCTTCAGGACTCATACCCTGCTATGGTGATCACACTTCAACAGGGGTCGGCAACCTTTTTGACATATAATGCCATTTTCTTATTTTCCTGGTCAATGGCTGTGCACATGTATGTGATTTTCCTAGTATGTATTTCGCATTTTTCTAGTTTAATCATTTGATTTCATTACAAATTATATTATCAGCATCGAGTTTCATTTAACAAGGTTTGGGAGGAGCAAGTCATTTAATCCGACCAATCACACTGCCAGAGTAAGAGTATTTAAACTGCTGCTTACCTCTATGTGGCATCGAGTCTTCTGGCATCCCTCCACCTCCCCTTCTCCTCCTATCTATCCATCAATAACTAATCTAAGTCATACATTTTTCAAAATAACGCAGAGGGGTAGTCACTAGTACGCAAGCAACAGCGAGAGAGGAGCAGGCTATTTTATTTATAAGAAGTTTTTCGCACATGCATTCCAGTCTACATCTTGATGTAATTCATTTTCATCAGCTGAATGGGAGACTAAACACTATTAAAGTGTGACGAGACTCACGCTCCACGTGCAAGCCATTCGCGCATCACAAGTCGATAAACTATTTAGCCCTTTTCGGTGAATCGCACCTACAAAATCCTAAAGCTTTATTTCCAGATTTAATTAAAATTTTGAATAGACTCAGATTTTTTAACCACATGATGTGGGTTTATGTTTTTATTTTAATCATTTAATGTAATTTTGAGTGTGACTATGGTTAAAGGAGGGTGTACCTGTATGCTGGGTAGTGATGGGATGCTCATGAACGATTCGTTCATTTTGAACGAATCTTTTATGTGACTCAGAAGAATGTGTAGTCTCAAACAGCGATTTGTTCATTTTGTGTTGGCCGCGCATGCGCATTGCGCAACCTCCGTTCATTTGTTACGTGAAAACTGCATAGGCGCTATACAGGAAACAGAAATAATTAGTTCACCTTTCAACTCTTTTGGTCCGAGTCCTTCATTCTTTTGTCACGGGACAGCCGTATACGCTATGCATTGTTCACACAGGAAACAGAAATGATTAGTTCACCTCCTGAGTCATCTAGTCCGAGTCATTTGTTCTTTTGTCATGTGACAACTGTATATGCTATGCATTGCTCACACAGGAAACAGAAATGATTAGTTCACCTCTCGAGTCTTCTGGTCCGAGTCGTTCGTTCTTTTGTCACGTGACAGCCGTATACGCTATGCGGACAAGATTCCAGAGGTGAACTAATCTTTCTGTTTCTCATAATTTATCCTTGGCTGCATTATAATTTTTTCCTTATAGGGACTATAATCAAAGTTTGCATAAGTAGACGTGAAAGGGGGGATTTGGCTATTGAAAATGTAACATTTTAATTTAATTCTTTTCAAATGAACGAAATGACTTGAATAAAGATTTGTTCATTTTGCTGAACGAGACTCAAAGATTCAAGTCAGTAAAATGATCTGATCTTCCCATCACCAATGCTGGGATGGAAACCTCAAGGATTAATAGTGGTGTTTTCCTAATTACATCACGTATTGTTCTGAAAGCAAAAAGCAAACTTGCTTGTTTTGATTATCCCCTGGGGGATACACTAGAGTAAAAGTTTTTATATGTCATAAGATAGCATTGTGTGTGGAGGTGATTGGTAACTGCATCACATCGGTTACATTGCCCTAAGGATGGCCCTGACCCCTTAAAACTATCACAGATGTTCCAGCAAAAGAAGATCCTTACTAAGTCCCCCACTTAAATATTGTTAAAGAGGCCACTGATGGTGTTAATCAGGGTTTCTAGCACCAAAAATGTCATAATTTACATTATGTTATAATACAAACATTGCAGCCAAGATCATGAACACCATAGATGTTGTTGATGTGTAAATATGGGTGGTCATGAGTTACTCTATTCAACTCTGACATCAGTACTCAAACAATTTTGGAGTTGTTTTTTTTTGTTTGTTTTTTTTGTTCTTTATGATGAAGTTTTTAGTTAAGGTCCTAAGTCTGACATGTACATATGTTTATATAACTGGTAACATTTTACAATAAGTTTCAATTTGTTAACATTAGTTAATGCATTAGGTATCATGAACTAACAATATATTTTTACATCATTTATTAATGTTATTTAATTTTGTTAATGCTAGTTAATACAAATATAATTGTTCATTGTCAGTTCATGTTAGTTCATAGTGCATTAACTAATGTTAACATATACAACTTTTGATTAAAAAAAATTATTATTTTAATTTAACAGGATTAATAAATGTGTAATGATGAGTCAACGGAGTTGAGATCCATGTGCAGCTTTAATAACAATAAACGTAGTAATACAGATAGGCAGGGGTCAATCACCAGCAACAGTAATATACAAGGTAATCCAGAGAGGTAGTCAATTAACAGGCAAGAGGTCAGGGCAGGCGGCAGACAATCACAGGTTATATCCAGGTAAACAAGGCAGTAATAGTAGGCAGGCAGCAATGGGTCAAAACAGGGTAAACAGTCCAGGATCATACACAGGAAATACAATAAACTCAGAATGCTCAGAAATGTTAGCCAGGGCAAAACAAGACTTCGCAATGATAGCGAATGAGAGTGAGACTTAAATAGCTGAGTAGATGAGGAACAGGTGAGCAGGTAATCAGTGCCAGGTATGGGGATTATGGGAAATGGAGTTCAGAGTGTAAAAGTCAATCTCCAGGAGATGGAGCCCTCTGGTGGTGAGTGGGAGGAACAAAGGCGGGATTCATGACAGAGACCCCCCCCCCCCACGAGCGGCTCCTGAAGCGAGGAGGCAGGCGATGCCGGAGTCCAAAGAAACCTGGGCAGATCAGGTAGACGACCAGGGAACCAAGGAAACCAGAGCAGATCAGGCAGACGGCCAGGAGACCAAGGGAGCCAGAGCAGACCAGACGGACAGCCATGAGACCAGAGATACCAGAGCAGGTCAGGTGGATGGCCAGGAGACCAAGGGAGCCAGAGCAGACCAGACGGATGACCATGAGACCAGGGATACCAAAGCAGGTCAGGCGGATGGCCAGGAGTCCCAGGAGACCAGAGCAGATCAGATGGATGACCAGGAGACCCAGAAGACCAGAGCGGATCAGGCGGACGTCCATGAGACCAAGGGGACCAGAGCAGATCAGGCAGATGGCCAGGAGATCCAGAAGACCAGAACAGATCAGGCGGACAGCCATTAGACCAAGGGGACCAGAGCAGATCAGGCGGTTGGCCAGGAGACCCAGGAGGCCATCTCAGCATAGGGACTGGATCAGAAGGTCAGGAGGCCTGGGTGGTGACCCCAGATTGGAGACTGGAATCATGGAAGACTCTGAGGACAGAGCCGTGGTAGGCGGAGCTATAGGAGGCTCGAGAGGCGAAGCCATGGAAGGCTGAGCCGTGGAAGGTGGAGCCGTAGGTGGCTCGAGGGGCGAAGCCATGAAAGGCAGAGCCATGGCAGATTCGAAGGTTGAAGCCGTGGAGGGTAGAGCCAAGGGAGGCTCGAGGAGTGGAGCTGTAGAAAGCAGAGCCATGGCAGGCTCGAGGGGCGAAGCTGTAGAAGGCGGAGCCGTGGCAGGCAGAGCTGTAGGAGGTTCAAGGGGCGAAGCCATGGAAGGCAGAGCCGTGGGAGACTCGGGACTAAGAGTCCAAGATGACTGGGAAATGATCTCAGTGGTCGTGAACATGAGCAGAGTCTCAGAAACGACCTCTGTGGTCGTGGGCATGGAAAGAGACTCGGGAACAACCTTTGTGGTTATGGGCATGGACAGAGACACGGGAACGACCTCCGTGATCGTGGGCATGGATCGAGACTCGGGAACGACCTCTGTGGTCGTGGGCATGGACTGAGACTCGGGTATGACCTCTGTGGTTGTGGGCATGGACTGAGACTCGGAGACAAAGTCTTGCCGAAGTTGGCAATGCAAGCTATGGGACGGACGAGGCTGGCAACGCTGGCTCTGGGACGGACAAAGCTTCCAGCCTGGCCGTGGCAGGCATGGGTGTTGGCTCGTTGGCCATGGCAGGTGTGGGCCTCGGCTCGTTTGCTGTGGCAGGTGTGGGCACTGACAATTTGTGGGAAAGGGTTTTCATAGCCCTACGCGTCGATATCAGTGACGGATAATTCAACTTGGAGACAAGGTTCGTGAAGGACCTCAAGGCCGGGACCGCGGAATTCAAGATTATAACAAGGCGTGGAACCAACTCAGACTTGACTGGAACATAGTGTGGAGCAGACTTAAACTTGACTGGGACATGGAGTAGGCTGAGCCATGGCTGTAACCTGGCATGGAGCAGGCAGAAGCATGTCTGTCATATGGCATGGAGTAGACTCAGGCTTGGCTTTACATGGCATGGAGCAGGCTGAGGCGTTTCTGAGACGTGGCATGGAGCAGGCTGAGGTGTGGCTGTAACATAGCATGGAGCAGACTCAGGCTTGGCTGTGACATGGCATGGAGCAGGGAGGCATTTCTGAGACATGGCATGGAGCAGGCTGAGGCGTGGCTTGATGAAGAGAATGCAGTTGATCTCTGGCATCTTTGCCTCCTACTAGATGTTCAAACGCAGCACAAAATCATCGGAGGAAGTAACAGAATGAAGGGAATGTTGTTATGTCGCCGTTCCACACCACTGCAATCCAATCTAATGCCTTACCGGTAAGCAGCGAACAAACAAAGGAAATGTGGCTCTCATCAGTGGGGTATAGTGTGGGTTGTTGATTAACAGACAGAGAACATTGGAGCAGAAATCCCTTACATTTTGCTGGTGATCCATTGAATTTCTCAGGAAATGCAAGGCGTGGGTTAGTGGTGAATGTGCTAGGTGAGGCCGGGTAAGCTGAAGGGTTTGGTGTTGGTAAACGGAAGCTTTGCAAAGTTTAAACAAGCTCCTCTGTTAACGATGACAGCTGGTCAAGCTGTTGGTGGTGTACGGCCAATACATCTGCTTGTGCTGAGACCTTGGCGGTGAGTTGCAGAAAAGCCGCTGGATCGGTTTGTGGCGAAGTCTTCTGTAATGATGAGTCAACGAAGTTGAGATCAATGTGCAGCTTTAATAACAATAAATGTAGTAATACAGATAGGCAAGGGTCAATCACCAGCAACAGTAATATCCAAGGTAATCCAGAGAGGTAGTCAATTATCAGGCAAGAGGTCAGGGCAGGCGGCAGACAATCACAGGTTATATCCAGGTAAACAAGGCAGTAATAGTAGGCAGGCAGCAATGGGTCAAAACAGGGTAAACAGTCCAGGATCACACACAGGAAATACAATAAACTCAGAGAACACTCAGAAATGTCAACCAGGGCAAAACAAGACTTCGCAATGATAACAAGTGAGAGTGAGACTTAAATAGCTGAGTAGATGAGGAACAGGTGAGCAGGTAATCAGTGCCAGGTATGGGGATTATGGGAAATGGAGTTCAGAGTGTAAAAGTCAATCTCCAGGTGATGGAGCCCTCTAGTGATGAGTGGGAGGAACAACAAAGGCGGGATTCATGACAAAATATTCTAAAAGTATTGTTCATTGTTAGTTTATTTTAACTAATGTTGTTTACAAATGTATAATTTTTTATTAAGTGGCATCATACAAACATCAATATTTTTTTTTTTTTTACAAACTATTCAAAAGCTCTCTTTTCTGCTCATTTTAGGCTTTAGATAGCACAAGATGTAGCTCTCTCTTGGAAATGAGTTCACTTTTGAAGTGTTTATTTTAACTATTAAATACGGGCCATGCACCCTTTTTCTTTACCCCCTTCTCTCCAAACACACCTTCTTGCTAATTTGCCACTAAATAACAGTTAATGAGCTGTTCTTTTGCTAACATCACTCATGAGGTCATTTCGTCCCTGTGCCATGGCAACACAACATGCAGTCGTGGTGGTAGAACAGCAAAGCAGCCGCTGCGATAAGCAACTCGGATGGTTGATTAACTCTGAAGAAAGACCTACCTCTACTTCAGTAGATTTTATCCCATGCCAGTTGCGCCATTGTAAATGATAGTTGTTGCTGAAGAAACACTGGCAAGGTCGAGGAGAAGTTAACCTACAGTATGTATGTAGGCAAGTTCAATGCCTATGACATCAGAGGGAAAGAGGAACTTATCTCAGCTGTATATTATGGCACCCGACCAGGGCTTTTGACAGATTTGTTTTCATAGCTTGTTCTGATATTTGAACAAGTGCAGGATATATGAAAGGCGTCCAGTGGGCCCAGCTTTAGCATTCAAGAAGGCCTTGCCAAATTGAAGTGTTTCACTCATTTGCTGTTCTAAAACACAAACAGATACACAAAGCTTTGGAAAGTAAGTAAACTTACTGAGCCACAGCCAGCCCAAGACAAGGCACACTGAAAAAAAAAAAACTCTCTTGAGAGAGGTGTACAAAAACAGGTCTGATTCTTGATAATAGCATTATCCTTTCAAGAATTTACAGTGGTAACCCTAGTTTCCACCAAAACCCCTTATTTACTAGTTACTTACTGTTAAAAAGAATCATTTAATTTAGAATCTCTGCTAATCAGTGTGAGAAGCTTAAAAATGCATGTTCTGTTATTTTAGATCTTTATTTTTGTTCTTTTTTTAACCAGTACAAAAAAGAAGGCCAAGATTAAGTTGCCACAGTTTTATTGTTGTAACAATAACGATAATGCCTATGATATGGCGGACACTATTACCATATATTTACCATTTAAATATACTGTCTGCAATGAACCTTGTATTTAAAGTTCATCAACTGATGTGTAACTTGAATTCTGGTCAAAAAATATTTATAGTTATCTCCTTATATTTCTCTGTAAAAATGTTTTCATCATTGTTATAAAAACATCTCTGATTAGATCTACTGTATTTATAACTTGTTATAACCTTGTATTTTTTAACGCTATTTTGATAATGAGTATCTTAATTAAGTTTCGAATGTTTATGTTTTTGTAAAAAAACAAAAAAACATTTGGCATACTGATAGAGGACACTGAACTGTAACTGACCCAAATAGGGTCTCTAACTCATACGCTCTAGCACCACCAACGGTTCAAAGTTGCACTTAGGTTTATGTTTATATTCAAGGACTAGAATGAAAATTATTTTTTCCTCTGATTCCTTGGCTTCTGCCAAGTCGAATGCATACTAGATTTTACGGCATTTAGAATTTTCTGATAAACATACTTTTTCTAACTCCTCCTAGGCCGTAAGTCTGATTTACATGAAATTTTGCACGTATCATCTAGAGACACTCAGAATTTTTTTTGTGGAATTCATGATGATAGGCCGAACTGTCATATATCGCATCAACAAATTTGATGGCTAGCACACCAAAATGGACGTGAGGCTGTGTCTTCGCAATGCTTTAGCTTATTAACACGAAACTTGACCATGTCACAAGCATGACCTGAGGGTACCTGCACAGTTTTGGCACAAGAACTGGAAATATGAAAAAATTGCTATTTTTGCATATAACTTCTGAATAGTTTGACCTAAAATCATGATACTGGTCTCTTTAAATTCCCTGGGGTATACCAAGTTGAATGACACCCAATTTTCCTATGTCAGCCATATTGGGTGTCGGCCATTTTGAATTTTGCCTTAAATTGCTGTATATTACCAAAGTATTGTCGTATCATTATGAAATTTGGTATGTGTCATTGGGGCCATGCCCTGAGGATACCTTGAAAGTTTGGGGCCAGTGCCACCTAGTGGTCAAAAGGCATAACAACATTTGTAAAATTGCTTATAACATTGCTTATGATACAGTATTTTCCATTGTTGGCCATACTTCTTGTCCGCCATTTTGAATTTAATTGAAAACCTACTTTTTCTAACTCCTCCTAAGCCTTAAGTCCGGTCTGCATGGAATTTTGTGGGTGTGATCTAGGGACACTCGTGACATAAAGTAATGAAAAGATTTTGATAAACCAAATAGTTCTCATGTAACACATTAACAAATTTCATGGCAACACATCAATCAGGATCTGAGGCTATATCTTAGCAACGCTGAGCTATATTGACATAAAACTTTGTTATTGTGACCACACCTTGACAGCATCCCATACATTGGTGACAGCACCACCTATTGTTCAAAAGTTCTAATTATTTGTATTGTAATATTAGCAATTCTTAATTTTAATTAGATTTTAATGCTGCTTTAGTCATAATCAGTGATGTCCAGTGATACTTCCTCACATGACATTGGTGTGCTGGGCCCTGCAATTTCGGCTTGCAGCTATATTTTCTACTTGATTTTATGAGTTTTCAGGGTTTCAGTTTCATTTTTTCATAATTAATTACATTTAAAGTGGTCAAAAAATAACAATCAACTTATCATATAAGGTTGTACCCTTTGAACCACTTTAGGCAGTGTTTTCCATTTTTGTGGATTGAAAGTTTTTACAATGTTGGTATACTGAATATTTTATCTGAATGACAGTTAAAAGAAAAAAAGAAAAAAGATATTAGCATTACTTTTATTTCTACTCAACTATCCATCTAGTAAAAAATTTAATTTCCATACAAACATTATTGATTTAATGTGCATTCCTTGATTGGTGTAATGCTGGTGTAACATTAATTCATTTATTGTATAATATAAATCCTAATGGGGGAAATGACCTTTTGCTGTAACCCAGCACTAAATGATGACATCACCATTACATTGTCAGGACTGCTGCCCGAGCTCCATGTTGTCACGGTTGGGTATGTGCTCCTAATCAATCCTAATCACTTTAGTATAAACTGGGTTTACACCTTCATTTGTATTCTGCCTTACTCAAACCTGAACCTATATACAGATGAAAAGATAATTGATGTAAAATGAAATTAATGGCTTACCCAAAATAAGAATGTAGTTATTATTTACACACCTTCATACTACGATTTTTTTATTTTATATATATATATATATATATATATATATATATATATATATATATATATATATATATATAATGTGTGCTTATTGTATACAAAAGAAGATACTTCAGTAAACGCACACCTTAAATTCAGAGGTGCAAGTAATGGCAACAATTTATAGATTTTTTTTTTATAACTGCACAACTCAAAATACAGCCTAATTTATTTACCAATGTTTCAGCTATCAGCCTTTCTCAAAGTATATGTTGGCCTCGATAGTTGAAACTTTGGTAAATAAATGATACTGTATTTTGTGTATTCTATACAATGACAACATTAGTAAAAAATAAACATAATTTTTAAAGATACCCCCCAAGAATTTCTAAATTAAATTTTCAGGTGGTCTCTGAACCCCCTGTAATTGCCGCAATGAGAGGGTGTAAATACTGACTGAGTTTTCATTTCCAGGTGAACTATTTATTTTAAGTGAAAAGACTTAAAATTAGTGCAGCAGACTTCATAAGAGCCGTTGTGCTGATATAAGCACATGCCGAGGGTGAAAGTGGTAGCCGGCAGGGCATGGTGGGCATGTTGGCGCCTGGTGGAAGACCCTGTCTAAATCCTGCCTGCTTTGGATGTAATTATCCTGGAGATCAGGGTGAATAGAGTGCTCTCCCAGCTGGCGCTGAAGAGGAGACAGGTGCCACCAGTAGCTCTAAGCCCATAAGAGCCCAGCATGGGGCCATACTACAGCTCTCCATTCCTTACTCCACAGCCACAGTGCTTGCAAAACAACATGCCAACTCAGACTAGGGCATTAGTGCTTACGGATCAGGCGTTTTGGTTTCTCCTGCTCTGTGGGTGTGCATTGCTTGGCTGCAAGTGCGTGTACAGTTAAGATGGATAGCAGAGTATGATCTAATAAGCATTCATAGGTATTTGTGCATAACATATTGACAGAATCCTAAACATACATATCGTACTGACTGCATATAAAATGCTAATTCTTTAATAAATATGAGTGTTTCTTCAACATCATGTATTGTCAAACTTCTGAATATCTAGAAAGTAAAAATACCCTCTCACTACTTTATTTAATTTGTCCACTAATGGTGCCCAACAATGTATGTACATGCATCATGGGAGATTTATGTAATTGTTTTTAAAGTCATGAAAATTCCCACCACAGTGTAACTTCCAGCACATCTCAAATTCTGTATTGTGTTTAATAGAAGTCCGTGGTGGAAATGACGGTGATTGAAGTATTTAATTTTTTTTTTTTAAGTTTTTTAAATAAAATGGCCTCTTCCTTTGTCTCACTAAGGCTGATTTGAGGTAACATACACTGATGAGCCAAAACATTATGACCACCTGCCTAGTATACTGTTGATCCTCTGCATGCCGCCAAAACAGCACCAATCTGCTGAAGCATGGACTCTACAAGACCCATGAAGGTGGCCTGTGGTATCTGGCACTAAGACATTAGTAGCAGATCCTTCAAGTCCTGTAAGTTGCAAGGTGGCAACACCTTGAACTCTTTACCATGTTCCTCAAACCATTCCCGAACATTGTGTGCAGTGTGGCAGGGCGCATTATCCTGCTGAAAGAGGCCACTGCCATCAGGGAATACCATTGCTATGAAGGGGTGTACCTAGTCTGCAACGATGTTTAGGTAGGTGACATATGTCAAACTGATGTCCACATGAATGGCCGGACCCAGGGTTTCCCAGCAGAACATTGCCAAGAGCATCACACTCCCTCCATAAGCTTGTCATCTTCCCACAGTGCATCCTTGTGCCATCACTTCCCCAGGTAAATGACGAACACATACACGGGCCATCCACGTGATGTAAATGAAAAGGGCACTCATCGGACAAGGCCACCTTCTTCCATTGCTTCAAGGTCCAGTTCCGACGCTCACGTGACCATTGTAGGCACTTTCGACGGTGGACAGGGGCCATCATGGGTACTCTGACCGGTCTGCGGCTATGCAGCCCCATACACAGCAGAGTGTGATGCACTGTGTGTTGTGACACATTCCTCCTGTAACCATCATAAAAATTTTCTTTGACTTTCTGAGAAGACCTTCTATCGGTTCAGACCAGACGAGATAGCCTTTGTTGCCCTCGCGCATAGATGAGCCTTGGGCGCCCAACACCCTGTCGCCGGTTTGTGGATTGTCCCTCCTCAGACCACTGTTGGTAGGTACTCATCACTGCTGACTGGGAGCACCCCACAAACCTTGCCGTTTCAGAGATGCTCTGACCCAGTTGTCTGGCCATGACAATTTGGCCCTTGTCAAAGTCGCTCAGGTCTTTACTCCTGCCATGTTGACTACGAGAACTGATTGTTCACTTACCTTCTAATCTACCCAGATCTTGACATGTGGCCTTGTTAGGAGATGATCAACATTATTCACTTCACCTGTGAGTGGTCATAATGTTTTGGCTCATCGGTGAATTTATCCTAAATACACACAATTAAATAACATTTTCACACTTTTTGCTTAATTTGGCAAAATTACAGCTTGATTGGAAATTATGCCAAGTAAAAATACTCTGATTGCAAGTAAGAACCTTGATTTTTCTTTGCTTTCTTCAAACTTCACTTGTCATATTTAATCTCAAGCATGATCATCTGACACTTTTTTCAACTTGGTTTACAAGCACACTGTTTTATGTGGTGGAAATTATGTAATTTTATTATGCAAACTTAAAATGTTTGGTGTGGGACAGTAGTAATTTTTGAAAAAAAAAAAAATTATGTGGGAAAAAAAGGAAATCTGTTAGTTTTATAAAAAATAAACCCCATGGACATGAAATCCTCTAACGACTGATCAGAACTTAAATTGCAAGAACCTTTGTGAGAGTACCACCACAGGTGACTGATTTCAATACTCATACACATTAACATAGTGGAAGTCTCATTTATTATTAAATTATGGAGAAACGTTGTCTTATAATGGAATCCAGAGGGGCTTTTGCACTCCATCTTTGTATGATGGAGAAAGGTATGAGATAAAAGTGAAACACTGTTATTATTACAATGTCTCTGGATCTGACCAGGCTGCAGAAATCACATTTTACATAAAAATTTAAAGAAAACAATACGATAAAACGTCCTGGTTACTTGCGTAATCTCCGTTCCCTGATGGAGAGAACGAGACGTTGTATCGATGTAGTGACACTAGGGGTCACTCTTGGGAGCCCGAGACACCTCTGGTCTTTGATAAAAGGCCAATGAAAATTGGCGAGTGGTATTTGCATACTACTCCCCCGGACTTACGGGTATAAAAGGAGCTGGTATGCAACCACTCATTCAGGTTTTATGCTGAGGAGCCGAGACAAGGTCCCGGCCATTTCAGCGGGTAGTTCAGCATTGTGGCAGGAGGGACACAACATCTCATTCCCTCCATCAAGGAACAGAGGTTACGCAAGTAACCAGGACGTTCCCTATCTGTCACTCACTCGACGTTGTGTCGATGTAGTGACACTAGGGGTCCCTATACAAAAATGCCACAACTGGCTTAACTGTGTTACGTGAACTGGCGGTGTGTGATGGGCAGACCACTGTGTGCCTCATAGCCAGCACACCAGGCCGACATGTAACCTCCCCCAACACAGTTATGAGTGTCGAATGGCCCTTTGGGGACAAGTCGACTACCCAAAAGATAGGGACGGGCTAGCCCTAGGCCTCTTATCCCCTTTTTTTTCCACTCCCTAAAAAAAGGGGGATTAACTGACTGGGCCCACCAGGTCTAGTCGGGGGGGGGGTGTCCCTCCGAAGGGGAAGACACCACGGAGACCACACCCCACCCGGGGGGGGGGGGGGTATTTAAGTGGAAATACATCACATGGTCTTGCCGAGCTATGTTGGAAGTATGCCATGTGGGAGAGTCCCAAGGTAGGTCCTGCCCTATGGGGGAGGAGTTACTACAAGCATGGTGACTGGGGCAGAGGGGCCTCTGCCCAAGGAGGATGCAGTTTGCCAACAGGGAAACAAATTAGCGGAAGATATACGTTGCATGGGGTTACCTACGGGGAACCACCACATGCGGAGCACCTACCCCAGTACAGGGCTTAGTTAGCACGTGTACTGAGCCGGCAGCGAATCTCTCTGCAAACTCGTCTGCCACAGGGCTCGGAGTAAATCAACCAGGGAACACAGTTTGTGAACACTACTGGGAGTTAACAGCGCACGTCTTCAGCTCAGGGGAGGTGAAAGGCATTATGTGCAAGTGATACACCCGGCTGGCTGTCCCTTACTTACCTGCTTGTGCATGCCACTACACAGGACGAAACCGGTTCCACCCGGAGATTGTAGAACCTCGCAAAGGTGTTGGGAGTTGCCCAGCCCGCTGCTCTGCAAATGTCTGTTAGAGAGGCACCCCTGGTAGAATGGGCCCATAGCCCTACCAGGGGCGGCACGTCCTGGGCGTGATATGCCATAGTTATGGCCTCAATGAGCCAGTGGGTGATCCTCTGCTTGGAGACAGCGCTTCCTTTCCGCTGTCCACCAAAGCAGACAAAGAGCTGCTCAGAGACTCTAAAACTCTGCGTGCGATCCAAATAGATGCATAAAGCACGCACTGGACACAGCAATGTCAGGGCTAGGTCTGCCTCCTCCTGGGGCAGGGCTTGCAGGTTCACCACCTGGTCCCTAAAAGGGATCGTGGGAACCTTGGGCACATAGCCCAGTTGAGGTCTCAGGATCACGTGAGAGTTGCCCGGACCAAACTTCAGGCACGTTTCGCTGACAGAGAATGCTTGCAGGTCTCCTACCCTTTTGATGAAAGTGAGCGCAGTCAGGAGGGCAGACTTCAAGGAGAGTGCCTTAAGCTCAGCTGACTGTAGACCCTGAAGAACTACATAGAGGTCCCATGAGGGAACGAGGCGTGGTCTGAAGGGATTCAACCTCCTAGCTCCTCTCAGGAACCTGATGATCAGGTCGTGCTTCCCTAAGGGCTTACCGTCCACTCTGTCATGGTGTGCCACTATAGCGGCTACATACACCTTCAAGGTGGAAGGGGACAGCTGCCCTTCCAACCTCTCCTGCAGGAAGGAAAGCACCGAACCGACTGCGCATCTCTTGGGGTCTTCGCATCGGGAAGAACACACTTAGCGAACAGACGCCACTTAAAGGCATACAGGCGCCTCATAGAGGGGGCCCTAGCCTGAGTGATCGTATCTACCACCATGGGTGGTAGACCGCTTAGGTCTTCTGCGTCCCGTCCAGGGGCCAGACATGGAGATTCCAGAGGTCTGGTCACGGGTGCCAGATGGTACCCCATCCCTGAGAAAGAAGGTCCTTCCTCAGGGGAATTTGCTGGGGGGGAGGCTGTCGCGAGGAGCGTGAGGTCCAAGAACCACGTCTGGGTGGGCCAGTAGGGTGCTATCAGGACAACCTGCTCCTTATCCTACCTGACCTTGCACAGGATCTGTGCAAGTGGGGGAAATGCATATTTGCGAAGTCCAGGGGGCCAGCTGTGTGCCAGCGCATCTATACCGAGAGGCGCCTCGGTCAGGGCATACCAGAGCGGGCAGTGGGAGGATTCTTGGGAGGCAAACAGGTCTACCTGTGCCTGTCCGAATCGACTCCAGATCAGCTGGGCCACCTGATGATGCAGTCTCCACTCTCCCTTGAGGGTAACCTGCCGTGACAGTGCGTCCGCTGCAGTGTTGAGGTCGCCCGGTATATGAGTGGCTCGCAGTGACTTGAGGTGCTGCTGACTCCAGAGGAGGAGACGGCGGGCGAGTTGTGACATACAACGGGAGCGCAGACCGCCTTGATGGTTGACATATGCTACCGTTGCCGTGTTGTCTGTCCGAACTAACACGTGCTTGCCCTGGATCAATGGCCGGAACCTCCGCAGGGCGAGCAGAATTTCCAGAATCTCGAGGCAGTTGATGTGCCAATGCAGCCGTGGCCCCGTAAATAAGCCAGCGGCTGCGTGCCTGTTGCAAACAGCGCCCCAGCCCGTTTTGGATGCGTCTGTCATATCCACGACGTGCCTGGAGACCTGCTCTAGGGTAACACCTGCCTGGTTTGATTGGTCCAACCTATTTGACATAAATAGGTGACAAATACATGGTTAAAATATAAATGTGAAAAATGCCAGGGGAAACTAGCAATTCCAGGGGACAATTATTACAACAAATATAAATATAATAAAATATAAAAAAGTACTGAATCTAATTAATCCTATTTTCAAGACATTTTAATCAGTGTAATTAGCAAATTCAGGGGGTTATGCAAGAAATCAGTTGTTGTTTCATTTCATTCCAGTATTGGATGATTCCTCAAAAGTCACAGACTGAAAAATATATAATTGCTTTGTGAGAAAAGAAAACAGTAAAATACTGAAGATAACAACAACAACAACAAAAGATAACAAGTATATCTGTGATTAACATAACAGTATTTTATCAGCCTGAACCAATGAAGGGCATAGTGTTTATACTGAGAGAGTGTGTTTGACAGGGAAGGAACAAAAGCATTAGGCCAACTTCTGTGTAAATATCTGGACCAGGGGCGAGGCCAGAAATCTCCAAATGAGAGGACCTTGTTGAAACAGGGTGGACCTCTAATTCTGTGCCTAATTTCATTGTGAATGTAATGAAGTGCGCCCCTTTCCTTAGCCTTTATGAGTCAATATTCGCTCATTTACCTAATACTTAGAGTTGCATAATTACATGTACAATAACAATAATTATTTGTTTTTTAACAATTATTAAGATTATTATTATTATAAATGTACCATAATTTGTCATATTGATGCAATTTTAATGGGGTTGTCTCTGCGTTGTGTTGAATAAAGCACTCGACTGACACCATCTCACGCCTTTGGCGGATTTTATTCTGTTTAAACACATCGAAAAGCGGTGGTCAGTCCCAATAATCATGCTCACGCATGTTCCACCACAACCACTCTCTCGGCTGGTGCAAATCTTAGTCTTTAGCTATGAACAATATAGGACAGGTATACAATAATTACGTGAGGTCAGAAACTGATGTTGATCGATGGGGCCTGACTTACAGTTGCTGTTCCAGTTCACCCCAAAAGTGATCAGTGGGGTTCAGGTCTGGGCTTCGTGCGGGCCAGTCAATTTCTTCCACGCCAGACACAGTAAACCATTTCTTTATGGACCTCACTTTGTTCACAGGGGCATTGTCATTCTGGAACAGAAAAGGGCTATCCCCACACAGTTGCCACAAATTTGGAAGCACACAAAGCCCAAGCCATTACATAAAGAAACATTAAGATTTTTCTTTACTGGATTTAATGGAGTAACCAAATCCGTTAATTAGAAGGGGGTGTCCACAAATATTTGGCCATATATTGTATATGTTGATGTTAACCCCCCAAAAATAAGATACAATTTATAGAATGTCACCCACCACAACCACTCTCTCAGCTGGTGCGAATCTTAATGACCCAACCAGAACCAGTTCGCTACACAGCACCAGCCAATGGGTGGAGAGTGCAGCTTACATATAATTAAAGGGTCATACACAAAATTAATTAAAGCAATTGGAATCACCTTTCTGACTCTGTTACACAAAGAAAAATGAAATGGCCATTGAAATAAATACAATAAGTTAAAATAAGAGATATTGTGATAAACATTATTATTAGACACTTTTCAGACCTCCTGCTTTTCAAAGGTGTTGGCTGAGTTTCCTGAAGCACTAAGAAGAACGTTAGTAGCACTTAAGTAGTACTTAATCTCTATGGTGCATTTCCCAAAAGCATCATTATCTAAGTAAAAACATTTGTAAATTAACGAGAGCTTTGAACCACTCTTAAGTCCATTGAGTGCAACTTAAATGTATCTTTCTCACATCTTTCACAGTTTATCAGAGACAAAGGGACATGGAATAAATTATATTAATATATTTTGATCATTGGAAAGCCATTGTACACTGTTTTAGAGGATAAAAAAGTGTGAAAAAATCACATTGAAATAAACTGGCAGTCTCCACTGTCTGTGCACGCAACGTGATAGGTCTAAATTAAGTCTACAGATAAATCTAAATTTACATAATACAGTATAATGTTTTATTGGCCTTATTTGAAAGTCATAACTATTATAGCAAAGATTATCTTATTAAATAGATTTCTTTAGACATATGTGAGTAAAGTGACCCAGCATTTTAAACTTAAATAAACAGGCATAAATAAATAAATAAAATATGTTTATCAAAGGAGGTTAGAGTGAGTGCGCAGTGAGAGATTCCTTTCATTCTGTTTAGAAAGGTCTATGAGTAGTTCAGTACTGATGTCCGTCATTTTAATCCTGTTCTTTGTGCATCTGTTCAGTTTCCAGCCAAAGAAACAACACAGGCTATGTGAGATCCCCTTATTATGATGTGATGCTCATTGGATACATTCACGTTACATGCAAACCTCTGAAACCCTGTCTTACCAAAGCCCTAATTATATTTTTTATTGAATTCTGTATTAGTTAATCAATTTTGGCACCATGACAAGGTTACAAACAACTTCCATGTTTGTTAGTTTTTCCACATTATGGTGTTCGGGAGGAGCAAGGTCATTTAATATGACCAATCACACAGCCAGAGTAAGAGTATATAAACAGCTGCTTACCTCTATGTAGCATTGAGGGTTTCCGGCATTCTGCCCTGCCCATTGTCCACAAACAGACCCATGCAAGTGACTCGGATCATCGGATTGCCACTGCGCTGCAAAGCATTCGCCTTCATCAGAACAGCTCTTCTGTCTAAATCATCTCGTCTCAACAGAAGCTGCCACAGCAGCTCATTCGTTGCACAGCATCAACTGCTACCACTTTAAGTGCTACTTTTACTCTGCCTTTCCTCCAAATCTCTATTTGCCAGAGCAGATCATTACATGAAGCTGCTTCCACAACTGGCTGCTTCGACGCTGTACACATGTGAAACAGCTCTCTACGACTGCTCATATGTTCTCTTATCTAAATTTCCCACCCGGAGCGGCCGACTGCGTGCAGCTGCTTCCGCAAACTGGCTGCTTCGGCTCTGTATACATGTCAAACACCTCTCTACGACCGCTCATATGTTCTCCTATCTAAATTTCCACCCGGAGTGGTTCATTGTGTAAGCCTGCCTCCGTGAATGGGCACTGCTCTGGCTCATGCCTCTCAAATTCTATTACAGCTTAATTTGAACGTGAGGGAAACAAAAGATTAACTATTTAATTCAATCATCATTCCAACACTCTCCAGCGTTTCAATCTGGTTCTCCCGCACAAGTGATTCCTGTCAGCCTCATTACCTCGCTGCGCAGCTCGTTTAGGGCGTGATCCATTCAGCGATTCTGTTTGTCAACTTCTAACTTGAATATCATGATTGTTCTTCCCTTCAAAGTGCCCTTCAGAGTGCAGTTTATTCCATCTGGAACATAGGGGCAATCATGCAACTGCGAACTCCTTCCAATTGACCGATACTCTAATTACAACTTCTTTTCAAACCAACACAGACATTTTAACGCGAGTTCGCTGCTGCGCAGCACTCTCTCTTACCATTACACAGCACACTGCAGTTATACACAACCTCTGTCCGAACAGACACAAGCCGAATTTGGCTCCGCAAGAGGCAGCTCACGCACCGCGTAAAACGTATTCATAATCATTCTGCAAACTCACCTCGCCTCCTCTTAGCATTCAAGCTCGCCTCGCCGCGCAGCCCCGATAACACGATGCTAGCGCGGCTACAAACTTCCACTCATCTCTACACTATAACATCACTTTCCCTCCTCCAGTCAGGACAAACGCTTCATGCAGGTAAAATCAATCTATTATTTTATTTTACAGACAGTCTTCTCTACTTTTGCCCAAATCATTGGATTACAAACTTTTATTTACAAGCTTGACCATACAACATAATTGCTGCATGATTTTAAAAGTGTTCAACAATCTGTCATAATTTTACACTCCACCCAAGTTTAAAGTAACCGGTTTAAATAAATACCGAACCATTCAACTTGGCACCTTACTTTATACTCCAATATTTCAGTTTTTCCATAGAATTTATTAAAAGTCATCAATATAAACAATTTGTTTTATTCACCACACTACTGCAAAAGGTGCTCTTATAGTACCTATTAAATCCAACTCTTAGGCACAAACTCCTACGATTTCATATGTCCTCGTAAAACAAGATGAATCACCTGTGCCAATAATACAGAGTTATGAAATGACTCGCATTACGTTGGAAAACAATCTACAAAGCTCCAAACCATACTCTTAAGTTAATAAACATCAGACTACGGTATTCATCTGGGCACTCAGTTTCAGGTGCCTTCTAATTTCATGACAAACCAACTTTAAATGACATTGTTCATATTCACACGCAAGCATGTTTCCACAAGCAAAGCAGCACTAATGTGCTGTCCAGGTGCCACAACTGCGGCGTCTTTCGGGCTGTGCGACTAAACCGCCCACTACACTGCAAACAATGCAATGCGCCGTCCAAGCACCATAACTGTGGCATCTTTAGGGCAATACGACAAACTCCCACTACACGGCAAACACCGCACCGTCCAAGCGCCACCATCATTCATGTGCCACAACCACAGCACATCTTTCACACCATGCGTCTCAGCCTCCATGGCTCCGTAACCCATATTATGCCACTCATACCAAATGAACCATCACCCACCAAGCAAATGACAACAATCAGGCTGTTTCAGGTCTTCCCTAAACAGTTCACCATAAGCCTGCATCTCTGCATCAATCAATTTCATTTGAACATAGCCTACCATATGCCCTCACGTCAAATGCTGTGCTCAACCCATTCGTACCGCAGAGTGAGTTCTTGCTCATTTGCAGCATAAACTTTTCACATGAAAACATGGGCTCTTCCTGTTATACTCTGCGTGAGTCCGAAATCAAGTATTCATCCCGTTCATCCTACCATCAAATGCTGTGCAGGCCCATGCCTGCGGATCCAGCTGCTCGCAGCTTCGTAAAATTCAGCATAAACATTCTCACACTAATTGTATGCTCTCCCATTGAACGCTGTGTGGTCCCGCACCTGAGGATTCAGCCCGTTCATATCACAAATACTCACGCAAGCACGTAGCCTGACATTGCCTCACATACTGTATGTTCCAGATGCCTTCGTTTTTCCATGCAACATATTCTCTCTGCCAACAACCATCCCTCACCCATTCCTATCCATGGGCCTCTAGAGCGGATTCTCACATGAGGCTACCTCCACTGGAGAACCCCGTTCCAGACCCATTCCCATCTTCACTTTATCACCCTCCCTTCTACCATTTTAATCTCTCCTACTCCGGAACCGTTCCCTGAACGAGGCTGCCTCCACAAGCGAACGTTGTCCCAAATCCCTCCTCAAGAAAAACAGAGCTCCACTACACTGCAAACAGCACACACACTGTCCAAGCGCTGCAACTGCGGCATCTTTCGGGCTGTGCGACCAAACCTCCTACTGCACTGCAAACAGTGCAAATACGCTGTTCATGCACCGCAACTGTTCACGTGCCACAACCTTGGCACATCTTTCAGACCATGTGTCTTAGCAATGATGGCTCCGTAACCCATACTATGCCACTCATACTAAACTAACCATCACCACCTAGTGATTGACAGTTGGGCTGCTTTAGGTCTTCCCTAAACAGTCCGCCACAAGCCGGCATCTCCGCAACAATCAATTTCAGTCAAATATCGCCTATTATACACCCTCATGTCGAATGCTGCGCTTGACGACCCAACCCATTCGTATTGCGAGTTCTTGCTTATATGCAGCGTGATCTGTTTACATGAAAACTCAGGCTCTTCCTGTTAACGCCGTGTGATCCCGTGCATGAGGATTCAGCCCTTTTCACATAGGGAGTTTCCTTAAATGCATCATATATCTCTTCCACAAGAATCTAGTGTCCTACCGTTGAATGCCATGTGGGCCCACACCTATGGATTCAGCCACTCGCAGCTCAGAGCAAGCTCAGTATAATATTAAAATATTGTATACTAAAATACAGTAAAATATTCTAACACAAATTGCATGCTCTCCCACTGAATGCTGTATGGTCCCGCGCCTGAGGATTCAGCCTATTCATATCACAAATGCACATGCAAGCATGTACCCTGACTTTCCTCTAACAAAGGCATTTATTTTCATTTTCAATCTGCCAAATCCCGTCCAGCCCTTCCAATCGCTAGTACACTATCTCCATTACAGAGGATCCCACTTAAATCCGGCATCTCAGAATACTCGAGCCATTCCTTCCGTATTGGCGCCACAACCACAACAGCTTAAAGGCCTGCCTGAGCACCAAATCCACTCACTAGGCCGGTGGTCATCTGACGCATTCAATAGTTACATACCGTTCGGATGCTGTGAGGGTCCAGCCCAGCTGGCCCAGAAGCCCTCCCTTCCGTACCGCTGAGAGGGCCCTCCCACATAAATACACTATATTGCCAAAAGTATTCGCTCATCTGCCTTTAGACGCATATGAACTTAAGTGACATCCCATTCTTAATCCATAGGGTTTAATATGACGTCGGCCCACCCTTTGCAGCTATAACAGCTTCAACTCTTCTGGGAAGGCTTTCCACAAGGTTTAGGAGTGTGTTTATGGGAATTTTTGACCATTCTTCCAGAAGCGCATTTGTGAGGTCAGACACTGATGTTGGACGAGAAAGCCTGGCTCACAGTCTTCGCTCTAATTCATCCCAAAGGTGCTCTATCGGGTTGAGGTCAGGACTCTGTGCAGGCCAGTCAAGTTCTTCCACACCAAACTCGCTCATCCATGTCTTTATGGACCTTGCTTTGTGCACTGGTGCGCAGTCATGTTGGAACAGGAAGGGGCCATCCCCAAACTGTTCCCACAAATTTGGGAGCATGGAATTGTCCAAAATCTCTTGGTATGCTGAAGCATTCAGAGTTCCTTTCACTGGAACTAAGGGGCCAAGCCCAGCTCCTGAAAAACAACCCCACACCATAATCCCCCCTCCACCAAACTTCACAGTTGGCACAATGCAGTCAGACAAGTACCGTTCTCCTGGCAACCGCCAAACCCAGACTCGTCCATCAGATTGCCAGATGGAGAAGCGTGATTCATCACTCCAGAGAATGTGTCTCCACTGCTCTAGAGTCCAGTGGTGGCATGCTTTACACCACTGCATCCGACGCTTTGCTTTGCACTTGGTGATGTATGGCTTGGATGCAGCTGCTCGGCCATGGAAACCCATTCCATGAAGCTCTCTATGCACTGTTCTTGAGCTAATCTGAAGGCCACATGAACTTTGGAGGTCTGTAGCGACTGACTCTGCAGAAAGTTGGCGACCTCTGCGCACTATGCGCCTCAGCATCCGCTGACCCCGCTCTGTCATTTTACGTGGCCTACCACTTCGTGGCTGAGTTGCTGTCATTCCCAATCGCTTCCACTTTGTTATAATACCACTGACAGTTGACTGTGGAATATTTAGTAGCGAGGAAATTTCACGACTGGACTTGTTGCACAGGTGGCATCCTATCACAGTACCACGCTGGAATTCACTGAGTTCCTGAGAGCGGCCCATTCTTTCACAAATGTTTGTAGAATCAGTCTGCATGCCTAGGTGCTTCATTTTATACACCTGTGGCCATGGAAGTGATTGGAACACCTGAATTCAATTATTTGGATGGGTGAGCGAATACTTTTGGCAATATAGTGTATATCCAAGGGCTGTCCCGTTCAAAACACAGGAGGGTCCTGCCATTCGGATGCTGTGAGGGTCCACCCCGGCAAGCCCGGAATCCCTCTCGTTCATATTGTTGTGAAGGCCCTCCCACACACATACATCAAGGGCTCTCCCGTTAGAATCACAGTGGGGGTCCTCCCATGCGAATGCTGTGTGAGCTTACTCACATTTATTTGTATCGTGGGCTCTCGTGTTCATACCGCTCTGAGGTCCCCCGTTTGATCGCAGGATGGGCTCATCCGGTCCAGCGGCAGCCGAGCCCCACACACGTGGGGTTAGCCTGTTTGCTGTGCAGGCCCCTCCCGTCGAACGAATTGCATCTGGAGGGACGCTTAAGGTCTGGTCCAGGCGACTCGGGTTCTCCCACGCCTAGATCAGACCTGCCTGATCAGGGGGGCGGCCCCCCTTGCTCGGGTGTGACAAAGCCCTCCAGTTGCAATTACTACAGCTCTCCGCGAGAGCTCATTTTCTATGCAGCCGCAACCGCCACTGTCTTTCAGTGTTTCAGCCTAAATTCACACTCAATTTCCTCCCTATCCTGCACCTATTGGTTTCCTATCCCCCAAGTGGACCCTAGCATGAGGCTTCCTCTGCAAGTGGTTCCATCTGTGATGTTTCAAATGTGAGCTATTTTGTGTGCGACAAAATGCTGTTTCTTTTTATTTGCAAACTGTTTTTATATTCCTGCAGTTTTGATTGGGTGGACCACCTGTCAATCTGTGTGGACTAGTGACACTCTGGCCCTTATATGGCATCGTGCCTCATCCAGACTCCAGCAAATTCTGCCTTGCACAGCTAGAGTTGTAGCCAGTATAGTCACAGTGTGGTTTAGGTGAAAAGGTCAAGGCTTTCAAGATTTGTGGGGAAAATAATATTCTCTCCTACCTCAATATAACTGATAGTGCCAAATTATATTGGATCAAAGAACTTTTTGATAGGAAAGAAACACATTACATAATGGCCTTGCTAATGAACCCTGAATGTTAATTTGAAACTATTTAAAAGCATAAAGGGATTGCTATAACATTTGTGCAGAAAGTTTTCTCTTGAAGCACTCAAATGCAAAAGCACTCTCTTGAAGATCCTTGAAAATTTTGCTGATCAAGACCCCAACAGGAAGTAAATAAATAAACAAGTTTGTAAGTTATGAAGAGGGAGAGTTTTACCTCCTACTGTGAATTTAATTTTGTAATGTTGGAACTAGTTCCATGTTCGTTTATTCAGCCCTGTGGTGACACCTCCAGATTACATTAATAAGCATTACAGATCTTAAAGTTTTACATATGAGTGTGAATACTAGCTAGACTAACTAGACAGGCTAAAGTCCATCTAAAACTACTACAGCATTTTCTAAATTGTATTATAATTATTGTGCATACAGTTTTCATGATCTGATATTAAGGGCCACTGAAATAACTTATTTATAATTAACTGAAAAAAGTTGAGTAAAGATAAAAGTTCATGTCTATGTCCATTTGTCAATTACCCACATTAATGTCATGCCAAGATTAACTTTCAAATGCTCTTTATAACAAATGTTGAGATGTCTTGCTTCCCTGGAATTAATTTAAAGTTCAACCTTTGCCCACATGTAATGAAAAAAGAACTAACACTACAACTTCAAAAGAAACTTGACCAATTTGGGCTTATCCACAGTATGGTTTTACTTAGATACAATTCTGCAGCTCCTTGTTTAAAAAAAAAAAAAAAAAAAAAAATAAAAATAATATATATATATATATATATATATATATATATATATATATATATATATATATATATATATATATATAAAAAAAAAAAAAAAAAAAATATAAGTAAACATATACATGCATTCAGACAAGTTTCCAGGCTTCTGGAAACACTTTTCCCTGTTCGGTTTTGGGTGGCAGCTACAGAGAATGTCAATAGTTTGGGAAAGTGACACGAGATTGTGGTTTTCCAGCCCTGCATGTGTGATTCTCTAGTAGGCAAGACTCTGAAGGAGAAGAGGAAGAGGAAACAGGATACAGGGCTGAGAGGCAAACATATAGCCATTGAAGAACCCAGAGGAACCCCCTTGTGCACTTCCCCTTGTCGCACAGAACACATACACACGAGCACACTAACACTGAGAGAGAACGCTCCAGTCCACCCACCCTAAACTTGACTCATGGTGTCTGGTATCGGAGAAGCAGACAGTTGAGATGTTCCCATGTCATACATTTTATTGTGTTTGGAACTGGGACTTTGCACTCTGTCTCCATTACACTAAGGGAAGTGTCAGCACTAAACATTTGTCAAATGTCTTGACACATGTCTTGATGTAAACATAACTGAATGAACTGAATGAACTGAAATGTTTTTTTATAATACATGTTGAGCATGACAGAATTCATCCCATTGACCTTTGAAAATCAAAAATACATCCTTTTGTTCCCTGTCTGTCACTCACTCGACATTGTGTCGATGTAGTGACACTAGGGGTTCGATCTTGAGAGCCCCAATCACCTTTGCTTGAAATAGAAAAGGCCAATGAGAATTGGTGAGTGGAATTTGCATGCCACTTTCCACCCCCGGACATATGGGTATAAAAGAAGATGGTGTGCACCACTCATTCAGATTTTTTCTTCAGAGCCGAATGCATGTATTGTGTTCGTCCTCTCAGCTTTTGCTTACGCTGCTGGATTTTACGGTGAATATCAGCAGTCACCCTCGCACGGTCGAGTGTTGTGCTGCTCCGGGGCGCATTGGCGGCTGATGCTCCTGGTAGTAGCACCTCCCTGGCGCATTCCCCTGAGGCAGGACCTTCTCACTCAGGGGAAGGGCACACTCCAGTACCCGCTGAAGACCTAGCAGGTCTTCCGCCAGCAGTGGTAAGCACGATCACAGTTCCCCATATCCGGTGAACCCGGGACACCTCTTTAATTCTTAAGCACTGTTCGGTGACGAAATCGGCGGAGGAGTAACGACACCAGGCCCAGTACTCATGGTATGCCCCCTTTCAGGTGAGCCTGTGTGCTCGGGCTCAGTGCTTCATGCATAGTGATTCCCCCTTGGTAATCCCGTATGATGAGTTTCCACTGTTAGGTTTACCCTTAGGTGAACCCTGTGTTTCCCCTCGCCAGAGCTTTCTCTGCCTCAGCCACTGTGGCTGCGTACCCTCTCTGTAGATAGGGTCCTCCGGTGGTATCATTCCATATGTGAACTTCCCCGTTGTTAAGTCCGTGAGAGGTATTCTCCACATGTTAACCTCCCTCCGGTAGGATGTGGTCTCCGTAGTGCTCTCCTTCCTGGAGAGGGAAGAGCACTTCCCAGCACTATTCTAGAAAGTGCTCGGCGGGAAATTGCTTAACAGCAAATCAGGAATGGCACCGCTGGTAGCCTACTTCGGTAGGTGCCTCCTCCCCCCCTTAACGGGACTAGGGAGGCGCATTACCTAACTCGCTGGAAGGTCACAACGTAGTTGAGCGCTCGCTGTGAGGCACGCAGCAGCTTGCCTGTGTCCACTCTTCCGTACCTCATGACACGGTTCAGCGCCTGCGGCGTTTCCTATAGGAATCCCTAGTGTCACTACATCGACACAATGTCGAGTGAGTGACAGACAGGGAACGACTTGGTTACTGATGTAACCTCTGTTCCCTGATGGAAGGAATGAGACGTTGTGTCCCTTCTGCCGCGGCGCTGAACCGGCCGCTGACATGGATGGGACTCTCTATCGGCTCGTCAGCATAAATTTGAATAAGTGGTGCACGCCATCTCCTTTTATATCCGTATGTGTGGGGGCAGAGAGTGGCATACAAATTCCACTTGCCAATTCTCATTGGCCTTTTCTATTTTAAGCAAAGTTGATTGGGGCTCTCAAGATCGAACCCCTAGTGTCACTACATCGACACAATGTCTCGTTCCCTCCATCAGGGAAAAGAGGTTACATCAGTTACCAAGACGTTTCCCCTCTGAAAAAATTAAAGCGTTCCAAAATGAACTCTTTGCACCCAACGCCATCACTTTTGCAAACATTTACCATGATAACCACAGTTTCTTGAATAATACCATAGTTACTTACCACAGATATTGGTCCTAAGGTAAAATTGTGGTAACTTGGTATTAGCCACCACTAATAATTTTTTTTAAAATAAATAAATTAAAATTGGACAAAATGACAGAATGATTATGAAAGTTTGGGTATCACTTTACATTAGTTTTCTGTATATAAAGGGGTTCATTACTCACTAATAGGTAATTTACATATACATTATAAATCCTTGAAATGCAGTAATGCATTTTATAAATGCTTAATAAATACACTTATTCATACTTATATTAACCCTTTAAACTCTGAGGGTGTTTTTAAAGATTTCCTGTTTCAGTGACATACCCAAAATTAAAGGCTTATAAAAAAACAAAACAAAAAAAAACAAAAAAAAAAAAACTTTTTAACAAATTTGAAAGAAAACATTTAAATTTTTTAAAAAATGATATAGATCAGGGGTCGCCAACCTTTTTGACATGGAGTGCCATTTTTTATTTTCCTGGTCAATGGCTGTGCCGAAGCACGCTACATGATCACGAGGAAGGATTACATCAAGATGTAGATTGGAATGTGGGAGCGGAATTTATATAAATAAAATAGTCTGCTTCTGTCTCGCCATTGCTGGCATGCCAGTGATTACCCCTCCACGTGCTAATGCTGATAGGTTGCCATAGGTTGCCGACCCTGATATAGATTATGATAACTCTATAGATGAGACTCTAAAAATCACTAAAAACTTGAGCCAAAAATTTACTTTTTTTTCTTCTGATTTGACATTATATATCTCTGGGTGGAAATAAGGGAGCTCCAAAAAACTGCTTTTGTTGTGTTCCCAATCATGTCACCTGTAACTAAGTAACATTTTGTGTTGGTACGACAAAGCAATCAAAAATTATAGCATAACAAAAGTAATTTAGTTCTAGTGTACAAAAACATCTCCAAGTGTCTAAAAGCCTCTTTAAACAAACCTCTCTCTCTCTCCAAAGCATGCAGACATGAGTAACGAGATCTCATTCAGTTCCATTCTGTGTCATCTGAGCCATCATTGAGTCTGTGTCATGTACTTGGCACCATCTCCTGGTGGCCATATGTAATCAGAGTGAACGATCCTCTCTGCCCATATTTGGATGACTTACACCTCTGGTTGCAGCGATCTGAATCCTTATACAGCTGGTTTAGTATTCCATGATGCTGGACAATGTACTACATAATTTCCAATTAAGTCATCTAATCCAGGAAAGCTAACGTGTTTTTAGCCAGATAGCACATTATGTGCTGTGTGCACATTGTGCTTTGTGTGGATTATCTAATGATCTATGCATCCGATTACGTTATGTGTGGGCTCGTTTTAAAGATAATCATCAGGGGCCTGTGTAGCTCAGCAAGTAAAGACGCTGACTACCACACCTGGAGTCGCAAGTTCGAATCCAGGGCATGCTGTGTGACTCCAGTCAGGCTTCCTAAGCAACCAATTGGCCCAGTTGCTAGGGTGGGTAGAGTCACGTTGGGTTAACCTCCTCCAATCCGCACATCTTATCATGTGGCTCGTTGTGCATGACACCGTGGAGACTCCGCATGTAGAAGCTCATGCTACTCTCCGCGATCCATGCACAACTTGCCACATGCCCCATTGAGAGCAAGAACCACTAATTGTGACCACGAGGAGGTTACCCCATATAACTCTACCCTCCCTTGCAACCGGGCCAATTTGCTTACTTAGGAGACCTGGCTGGAGTCACTCAACACACCCTGGAGTCGAACTTGTGACTCCAGGGGTGGTAGTCAGCATCAATACTCGTTGAGCTACCGAGGCCCCCTAAGACTGTAGTTATTAATATTTTCATAATATTTTTTTTTCTCGGTGGACCCGTCTGTGGGGATCAATCCGGCTCAAAAGGATAATCAAAAACATAAAATGCCTTAATTCATGATAAATCATTATAAGTCAAATTGCAGAAAAACTGGTTATTATAGTGAGATTAAAAAGAGGGATTATATAATTTTGCTACAGTCCGCTTTGTGTTAATATTAATTACTGTAATGTCTTGACACACTTGTGTTGTCACTTTCCATGTCATGTTAATGTAAAAGAATGGTGCTTCACCAAATGGCTACTCATCTCTGAGCAGCTACACTGCAGATTATAATAAGTGTAGGATTATAATGAATCTAACCAGCACAAAGAAAAGTAGAACAGATGTACTGTTGATGACAAAAAGTGTTTGGAGTTTTTCTGGTTGACATAGAAAATGGTCACAGTTAATGTGATGAACGTGTTTGGTTACTTTGCAAGACTGTTGGGGGCACAAATTCATAAATATTCCTACATGTGTTAAAGTCCCTAGCTGTAATAAAATGTTATCCTGAATGTAAAAAGCCCCTAAATGTATATCTATTGGTCCTTAATGTAATAAAGGACCTAAATGTAATAGCTTTTGGTTCTTAATATATACCAATGCGTCAGAAGGGTATTTTACATAGTTTAGGTAAGGTAGTTTGTGTTTGCATATATTATACATAGAAATAATGTTTATGCACTAATTTTTTATAGCTAATTATGAGAAAAATGCTGTTGGGTTATTATAAAGCATATATAAATGTTACTATATTTAGGGTCCTTATTACACTTAGGACTGCAAGTTATTACATTTAGGGCTTTTATTGCATTTAGGACCAAATGTTATTACATTTAGGACCTTTATTAAATTTTTTAGAACCAAATGTTTATTACATTCAGGGCCTTTTTACGTTTAGGACCAAAAGTTATACATTTATGGCCTTCGTTACATTTAGGAACAATTATTATATTTGTGCCCTCTACAAACGATATTCAGACATTTTAAATATAATTGTCCATACACCTTTAGGGGCCACTATATAATTACCATTTTTTTTATGCAGATCAAGGTACAGAGCATTCAGATTAATACTAGAAGGGAATACAAAGCCATGAGAATCACTTAAAGCCACTGACAACACAGATCATTTGTCAAGATATGATTGATTTATTGAAACTGAGATGCTATGAAAGTTTCTTCCTCACACACCAGTATCACTTCCTTCATGGAAACATAGTGCTTGTGGGAAATGCCACAGCAGATGATCCCTCGACTTCTTGTTTCCAACACAAGGTTTTTCAGGAGACAGAAGGAAGAATTCTGACATCAAAATAACCACTTAGTTAATCCAAAAATTCCAGGGAGCCTCCCTTTTTTGATCTTACTGCATCCAAAATGGTCTGATGTCTAATTTGTTTTAAACGCTCTATGTTTCAAATGGTGAATGGCCTCTGTGTATGTTGGAGACGAGCCCATTGTTTCCATGTGTGAAGAGCTGGTATATCTACACAGGCAGCTTTTCAATGGTTTCCTTTAGTGGTTAAAGAGAAATAAAGCAGCATGAAAAAACAAGGTAACGGATGGGCCATTGGATTTATATGGCTTCTCTGACATCAGGCAATGACCATCACTGTCAAACAGGCACCCAGACATGCACTTATAGGCAAAGGGTGCTTGTCTGGTTCCCACATCCCATCCCAGATACTTGTTTTGTCTGGACAATGGAAACCCAAACATGCAAGAAAGATTTTTCCATGCAAATGTGAAACTTATACAGGAAAAGTAGAAGTATGCAGTCTGGTGCACCCCACAAAACCCCGAAAACACCCCTATCTGCCAGCACAACAATCTTCCGTCTGCCTTAACTGACTGCAAGAGACCCAGAGCATTAACCCTTAAATGCATGGGTGTTTTGCCAAACATTATTACATACCTTTATGTCTATCACAAATGGATCTACAAAATGCAAATTGTTTGTGTTTTATTTTTCATATATCAAAGAGAGGATGCAACAAATGGTAGAACGGTATTCATTACTTCCATGCTGAAATTGATGAGACTTAATTGGCTGTCAAATGCATATTGAGCTACACTTTACTTTAAGTTACACATATGTATTTTCTTAGGCACTTATTGAGTCTATATAGACATACAACTTACATAATTTCAGTAGTACACCCAAATGACAATAGCCATATCATACTCTTCATGTGTTGTACTTGCTATAGTTTACTTCTATATTGCTTCTTCGTCAAATAGCAATGTCAAATGTTAATCAAGTCAATCACTGAAACAACAGTGCCACCTTGAGTAACACGTATGTGTACACACAGTTGAGATACTAATAATTCACCACCATTGTGCAGAAAATTGACATGATATTGTATTTTGCATGACAAATTGCTTGCTGTGTTCCTCATTTGTATGTCACTTTGGAGAAAGCGTCTGCTAAATGAATAAATGTAAATTTAGTCATTTGTTTGAATATGGAACTCATTTTTCTTGTAATACACAATAATAATCATAAAAAAAATATTTATTGAAGTGGAAATATACATTGTGATACTATTACATTAAGAGCCAGCGCCAGGATAACATGAGTAGGGGGGTATTTGGAATTTCTGAGGGGGCCACACGGGGCTGACGCTAGACATACCTTGGCGATTGATCTACAGATGGGGGGGTTGTAATGTGAGGTTTTGTTCAAGGTGCCAGGAGATATTCTGTTCATTGTGTATTCTGTGAGTAAGGGACCATTTGAAAAGTCCAGTACTTCGCTAAAACATAGGTGGTCAAAATGTGGTCAAAGTGTGTGTGTGTGTGTGTGAGAGAGAGAGAGGGTACAGCCCCCCAGGTCCCCCCGTAGCAGTGACACTGATTACATATCTCGGGTCACTAAAGACTATAATAATAATACAGTTTTTTTTATTTTTATTTATTATTATTATTAGAAGATTCAAAAGAGAAAGGCTGAAGAATACTAAAAAAGTGGATTCATAACTCCCAAAAAATGGATGAGGTACAGGAGGTGAAATGAGGTCCCGGGTCACTAAAGACCCGAGGTATGCATTTAAACCTTAAAGGCTATTAAGTAAATTATAGTTTTGTTGAACTACTCAGTAATTAATTTATGAATTCATATTTCAGTTTTATAAAATGTTCATTGGCACTTTCTGTCAATAGGGTAACAGGGTCTGAAACTCTTAATACACCAAAGTGTTTGATTAAAGTTTTACACTGAAAGTTTTTGATAATTTTATTTAGAAACAATTGTTAAAAAAGTGTTTTATTATGTCTTTTATTGTCAGTAAATCATTTACACATGCATTAGAATGTACTTCAACATTAAATCTGAATGTTATCATGTCACTGTAGTTTGTACTACATGGCCTAAATTTGATATCAAGCAGGCTCTCTCATGAAAAGTAAAGATGCTCTGAACTTTAACCTGTTGGGTCAATGGCACTTTTGGTAACCCTGAGGATTTCCTGTTATCCCAACATTTTGCTGAGGAGTGACATACTGGTTTTAAATTATGAAAGTCTTTCACTTTACAGTACTTGACCAGAAAATGAAATATTTTTAAACCAAGTCAGTTAAAGAGGTTATTTTTGACATTCCAGCCTGATCTCATTATTATTCATAGAACGTTTGAATAGATGCTGAAACGTACAATATGAGCATATTGGCAGCATCTTTAAAACTCACTGTAAACGTTTTTATGTATATACAGCTTAAGAAAAGTAAAATATTTACAAATCTTTTGTATTATTAATATATTTGTATACATTAACCTTACTCCTACCCCTAAACATAACCACTTTTTAACAATATGGTATCACTTTACAATGAGGTTCCATTGGTTAACATTAGTTAATGCATTAGGAATCATGAACTAACAATGAACAATGTATTTTCTAGCATTTATTAATCTTTGTTAATGTTAGTTAATAAAAATACAATAGTTAACTGTTAGTTCATGTTAGTTCTTAGTGCATTAACTAATGTTAACATGTACTTTTAACTTTTGTTTTTAAAAAAGCACAGTAATACTATATGTTGAAACTAACATTAACCAAGATTAATAAATGCTGTGAAAGTATTATTCATTTTAAGTTCATGTTGTTAACTAATGTTAACAAATTGAATTTTTTATAAAGTGTTACCAACGATAATAATGTAACAGGCAGATAAATGTAGTGACAATAATTTTAGTAATAATATACTATAATATAAATATTTTTGAGCCAGTAATCTGACATGTGCCCCTAAATCTAACCCTAAACATTTCTTAACAATATAAAAAATCTAACAGGTGCATAAATTTAATCACAATAATTTATTCCAAAAAATGGCAAAAGGCAGTACAAAAGTCTGAATAATGTTGTACTGCATTTGAAGCATTTAAATAAATGTGATGGCATTGAACATTTAATGAATCTCATTGATTATCAATACAATACAAATTAACCATTTAGTTCCATAAATTCAATATTCATGATTCAATAACGATTAATAAACATTTGTACGTCTGTATAGTTGTTTATACATGAAATGATTTATGTTTTAGATGCTGTCAATTTTGTATGCTTCAGTGTCTCATTTTAGGACTTATAATTGTTCAGAAATGTAAAAAATACTTACTTGATCATTAAGCTAATTTATTGTTATAATCATATTTCCAGACATTGCCTTGTGTGGTTGGGTGGTGGGTGGGTGGTACACAATGAACAATTATTCTCAATTACAGGGCGTTCATTGTTTGGATTAGCTCCTCTTATATCAGATCAGGGAGATAATGCTCAAAGGGTCCCACATCTATTAGATTTATACTTACATCATGGAAACAACACAATCAACATTTCTCTGACCTCGGCCTGTGGATAATGTTCCAGGTGTTCCCTCAATGTTCTGTTTAAAACAATCCATCTAATGAAGGAGTCTGGAAAATTTCATTAAGGTTTTTTTGATATTATTAGTAAACATTTGCAGGCTGATTGTATCTGTCGGGACGTCCCAGAATGATGAGGACAGGCTGTGGGAAAGTGGCACACAAGTGCTGATCCATCTGCTGATGGAGCTGTAATTGTTGTTCCCTCAGCGATTGCCCTCTTAAACCAGAGTTAAAGAGGGCTCAATGGTGAGTTTTTAAATGTCCATTTGGACAATTTTTAAAGTCACGTCATCTTGTGATACTTTGTTTTATATGCAAATAGAACTGGTTGCTAAAATACTGTTAATAGGCTCAACATAAATTACACCATCTATAAAATTCTGATTACAGCAAGTATAAACATATGACATCATATATACTACTTCTTAATCCTATTTTGATTGGGTTTAAGGTTGATGTCATTTATATTTATATGTTTTTATGCATGTACTCTACACTTACATTTTTATGTTTGGGTACACTCACTAAAGAATAAAATATCAACATATTGACCGCATCTTAAACATAAACCCTTTAAAGTATGTACAACTTTAGAGCAGTACAAGTCTTTTTAAGAATCCTCAGACGACTGGTTGGAACAGAAATTCCAGAACCTTAATGAGGATACCACCGCAAGTGACTGAGTTCAATACTCAGATATAATCCTATAGCAAGACTCTCATTTATAAGTAAAAAAAATCTAAATAATACTTTCTGAATGGCATATTAACTTATGAAATCTAAATGGGACTGATGAAAGTAATAAAAGTCTAATAATTAAATATCAAAGCTTAACTAGTATGAAATATATGGTGTAGCATCAAGGTGTGTTTCACTTATTTACTGATTTATGGGTTTGTGTCTGTGTTTGTTTGTGTGTGCTGTCACAATGGTTCTGACCAGTTTTTAGAAAAAATACAGAACATATTGAAACCATTAGGTAAATGTGTTAACTGTGTTAAATACTGTAAATATGATGCCATTAAATATTTTATAATATACTGTGCATATATACATTTATGATAAATTAATAAAATAAAAAAATGAGACATTTAATATAAATTAAATGTAACCTACAGGAAGTGTCAGTTCTTGCAACTACTTGTAGTGAGATTATTATTATTACTATTTTCCACATTTTAGAATAATTGTAAAGTCAACAAAACTATGGAATAACAGATGGAAGTATGGGATTATGTATAGTGATAAAAAAATAAATAAAAAATAAAAACTGTCTTGATTTTAGCTTATATTTATGTACACTGCCTGGCCAAAAACAAAGTCGCCGATTTAAATAAGCAGATACTTAAGAGCCTATGATTGGATCATTATTGCAGTGATTAATATGTTTCAGCTGGCAACAATTCTTTTATCCATAACTGATGCAGTATATAGCTTCTCATTTCTTAAACAACCATGTCGAAAGATGTATCCCGTGGTCATGGAAAAGATGTTAATGTGTTTCAGAAGGGGCAAATTATTGGCCTGCATCAAGCAAAGAAAACAACTAAGGAGATTGCTGAAATCACTGGAGTTGGATTCAGAACTGTCCAACGCATTATTAAAACCTGTAAGGATAGTGGTGATACGTCAGCTTCGCAGAAGAAATTTGGTCTTGAATGATCGTGATTGGAGATCACTAAAACGCTTGATGAAGTCACACCATAAAAAATCGACAGTAGAACTCATGGCTATGTTTAATAGTGAAAGTAAGAGCATTTCCACACTCACAATGCAAAGAGAACTTACAGGATTGGGACTAAACAGCCACAAGAATGCCACTTGTTAATGAGGCTAATCGGAAAAGAATTTACTTCAATTTGCTAGGGAGCATAAAGATTGGACGGTGGAGCAATGGAAAAAGGTCATGTGGTCTGATGAGTCCAGATTTACCCTATTTCAAAGAGATGGGCGTGTCAAGGTAACAAGGGAAGTGCATGAAGCGGTGCACCCGTCATGCATAGTGCCCACTGTACAAGCCTCTGGAGGCAGAGTTATGATCTGGGGTTGCTTCAGTTGGTCAGGTCTTGGCTCAGCAACGTTATGCAGCAATAAAGTCAGCTGACTACCTGAATGTACTGAATGACCAGGTTATCCCATCAATGGATTTTTTCTTCCCTGACGGCACGGGCATATTCCAGGATGACAATGCCAAGATTCATCAGGGATTCATTTCAATCCCTGGAAGTGAAGCTGGAAGTGTTGTTGAACAATCTCCAGTTTCTGGGCGAAATGTCTACAGAGGGGCACCAAAACCGAGTTGTATTTTAGTTGTAAATGATGTAATACAGTAAACAAGAATGCATATATTATTAACCATACGCCCTAACCCAAACCCCAACCCTAAACCTAACCGTCAGTGGAGTAAAATCATTTGTGAAAATGCAACCTCCGAATTGCACTCACCATTGTTTATATGAACACTATTACTTCCTGATTCCCACAGGACCAGAACCCATGTCTCTTATAGCCTTTTTCTACCGAATCAGCTACAGAGGTCGCAGGTGATTTGGTGTTTGTCTCGAGCATGACTGACTTAATGCCCCGGTTAGTTTGCTGGATGGTCGGTGTCCGAGGACAGAGTCCAAGACATCATTGCTCCCTCCACTGCTGCTTTTGCTTCAGTCCTTCTTTTAGTTCCTGTACTCTCTTTTAAAAAACAAATTTCAATTTCTTTATGATTTGGTCAAACTTCTGATTGAAGCCAGCATGCATAATTTTTTTCTCATAGACTCTTTTATTCCTTTGCGACCCTTCTAGTTTATCATGTATCTCCGTAGAAGACCATATAGCAAATAGAGTGCTTGTTTCTTCCGTGTTTCCTGAACGCTTTTGATGTCATTTTTGTGGGCTTTTTATTGTTGTTATAGAGTGAAGAAGTACTCCTTGCTGCAAATGGTAGCTAGCCAAACTGTTGTTGTTTGGAAAACTTTACCTGGTGACGGAACATTATCCCGCCCTCCACCCTCTGACGAAATCGGTTCCTGCCTAGAGACCAGCAAGCTTTTGGGACTGGAATACGCACCGGCCCAGGAAATCGCCCGAACCATGCAAGTGGAAAAGGTCTATTAGATTGTTCATGTGATGCACTATCAGTTAAGCCACAGAAAGAAACTTGATCAACCTTGAACTGATGCAAAAATGTCTGATAGGGGATGATGCTTGTCAGTAATTAAGCTGAATAGGGTTGATTTTAGGGTACATGAACTTCCGGAAGCTACATGTCGATTTCCTATGTGATCATGTTGCTAGATTACAACTCTGCACACTCCGGGCATTCTCTCAACCAACTTCATGTGCAAAAGGTTTGACTGGTAAATAAAAAAATAAAAAAATAGCATCCTCTCCTTTACATAAGGTTTAGATCCATACGTTGAGGACTTAACCCCATCAGTTCACTGTAGCATGCACACTAGTGTGCACCCCCTTGTGCAATGCTTTATTGTCACAGTCATAAAATGAGTCAAACAGATATTTTGGCAGATGCATCTTTGACAGAGTATAAACTGGTGGATTTGGCCTTGCATTACCTACCACGTTACACTAGAGAATGTTGTGAGAGAGCCACACATTTCCATCTACAGAGACATCAGCATGTACTCCTGCAGTGCAAAAAACAACTCATAGAGCGTGGTGGGGGGTTGGGGGCAGTGCTGATCACTGATATAAGAACCCTACTGAACTCATGACATTTTTTTGTTTTCAAAAACAGAGAACATAATTATTAAAACATGTGTTCTAAAATGTGTATAATGGCACTAACTCCACCCTGCTTTTGACTTTTTTGCGAGACTTTATTTCTGAGATTTAGTGAGATCCTCGGTTTTCCAGAGTCCACTTGCATTTCTGTAAATTAAAACCACAAAACTAACTGTATGACTAACTTTATTCTGATCAAACTTTATTAGCATAAATTTGCATTATGCTGAATAATAGGTTCTGCTTATTTCTTTAGTAAAGAAATAACTGTTGAACCAACTGTATTTTCACAAACACTTTACCACACATTTTTCGCTCCGACTAAATTGATATTTATATAACATACATATTCTGTATTTGATTTCCACAATATTTTTGAGTTCCACTACACATGCAGAGAAACAGGCAATCATGCAACCAACAAACCAAGAGATTTAAGAATGTGGCTTGTACTTGGCGGAAATTTGAGAGACAGTCACGAAATAAGTGTGGGCAGTAAAAAATGAGGCACACACGGAGATATATACTTCACATGCGATGAAACTCTGGGATAGTCTTCACTGGAAGACTCTTCATCTGTAGTCCTTGAGAAAATTCTGACAATGCTCACACACAACAAAACACATAAAAGTGCAAGTCCTTTTAACCTAGTTATAACTTCACATTGAAGCATATAGTGTATATTATATTGGGGCAGTGGTGGCTCAGCAGTTAAGGCTCTGGGTTACTGATCAGAAGATCAGGAGTTCAAGCCCCAGTATTGCCAAGATGCCACTGTTGGGCCCTTGAGCAAGGCCCTTGACCCAATCTGCTCCAGGGGTGCCATATCATGGCTGACCATGCACTCTGACCCCAGCTTAGCTGGGATATGTGAAAAAACAAAAAAAACAATTCACTGTATATGTGCAAATGTATAATGTGTGATAAATAACATTAAAAATGTATTAAATGAATTAAATAAATTTAAATTAAATATTACAGTGCTTGCAAGGCAGAACTTTATTGATATTCCTCAAACATTGTTCTAGATTTTATATTTCAGAAACTTAGCATTCAAAATGTATTCTAGAAAACCATAATATTTCCATAATTAATTGGTCTTCATTTCATCTTTTTGCACACTGCCTTGACTTTCTTGCATATTTTTAACCATCTTTACACTGCAGAGTGACATTATGTTGGTTATAGTGCACAGCCAACAGAAAACAAGACATATGCCAAGTGTCATAAAAACAAAGTGGCTCTGATGCATTATTTAATTAATGCAGAACCAAAGCCTAAATCCTAAGCTTACACTATTTGTGGAAATGGGGGCTTGATTGAGCGACACTCTGTGGAGGGCGAGGCCAGGAGAGGGAAGCGGTAAGGATTACCACCTTTGGGGAATGATCTCTAACAGCTCTTTTGTGTTGCAGGGAGAGAGGGAGAGTGATAAGGGCATCCCAGAGCCACAGATGAGGAAGAAGAGGGACCTGAGTCCAACTGCGATGCTGTCTTCATTATCAGAGATTGTTAATTTATGTTTTGATTAAGTCGCTGAGTTTGTGTTGAGTGTTAGCTGAAAAGTGCCACGAAATAAACACACTGAACTGTGTAAGCTGGATCCCACTTCTTCATTCCCAGAGATTGACAAGGAGTGTGTCACAGTGGTGCCGAAACCCAGGAAATTGAGGAGGAAAACACCATCATGGCATCCTTGCCGCTGGCTGACGTGATCAAGACCCTTGCTGGCATCCACCAAACCCAACATCAGGCCCTCCTGGACCTACGCACGGAGCAAGAGCAGCAGTTCCAGGTGCTCCTTCAGGCCCAAGCGGAGGACTGGCAGGTGTTACGGAGCTTGGTACCCCAGGGGGAATCTTCAACCGTGACCCTGGACACAGCCCTGGCCATGCCCCACACCACACTCATCAAGATGGGCCTTTAGGATGACCCGGAGGCGTTTATTGAGCTTTTCGAATGGACGGCAGAAGCCTGGGAATAGCCCAACAACCAGTGGGCGGTCCGCCTTCTGCCACTGTTGTCTGGGGAAGCCCAACACGTGGACCAACAGCTTTCAGTTACAAACCTCCTGGAGTACGAGGAATTAAAACGAGCCATCTTACAACGGGTAGGCCATAGCCTAGAACAGCACTGGCAGCACTTCCGCTCACTGACATTTGGCAAGCTCGGCTGCCCGTTTGCATTTACCCAACAGTTCCGTGATTCCTGCCGGAGATGGCTGCTTGTAGCAGAACGCGACGCAGTGGCCGTGGTCGATCTGGTGGTACTGGAGCAGTTTATCACCCAAGTACCGAAAGGGATGGCGGAATGGGTCCAGTACCACCGCCCGGCATAGCTGGATGAAGCAGTCCAGCTGGCTGAGGACCACTTGGCAGCATATCCAGGGACCGGAGAGCCCTCTTCTCTCTCTCTGTCCCATTCTCTCTTTTCCCCCACCTCTTCGTCCCGTTCCCATTCCCTGGAAACGGGGAGGCATTCCCCCCAAACCTACACCCCATGTCAACTGGTGAATCCGCCGGCCACCCTAGAAGTGCCATTGCACCCTCTTCCATTAATTGAGGTCCCCTTCAAGCTAATTGGCATGGACCTCGCCATTGGAATGGACTGCATGTGGACATCACTTTGTATTGGTCCTGATGGACTATGCGATACATCTCGGCACAGAGTGTTGTGGAGGCACTCTTCAAAATTATCTCCCGAGTGAGGATTCCGAAATAAATCCTCACTGATCAAGACACTACTTTTATGTCACGCACTCTTCGCAAACTGTACAATTTATTGGGGAATAAATCGATTTGTACCAATGTTTACCACCCCCAAACAGACGGCTTGTTCGAACGATTTTGTCAAACCTTAAAAACCATGGTTCGAAAGTTTGTGCACGATGATGCTCGGAATAAGGATAAGTAGCTTGAACCCCTATTATTTGCAGTTTGAGAGGTCCCGCAAGCCTCCACTGGGTTTTCCCCATTTGAAATACTTTATGGCCGTTGCCCGTGTGGCATGCTCAATGTCCAAAAGGAAAACTGGGAGGAAGGACCTTAGAATAGTAAAAACGAAATTCAGTACGTTCTTGACCTGAAAGCAAACTCCACACATTGGGGCAACTAACACAGGAGAATTTGATCCAGGCTCAAGAATGTCAATCCCGACTGTATAATAGGGGTGCTCGGCTGCGGGAGTTTGCACCAGGAGATAAAGTCCTTGTATTGCTACCCACATTGAGCTCCAAATTACTTGTCAAGTGGCAAGGGCCCTTGGAGGTCACACGGAGAGTTGGGGAAATCGACTATGAGGTGAAACGAACAGATAGAGGTGGATATTTTGGCATATAAACATGCCGGACGGCCCCTGGCCTGAGTCGGGTGGTGGGGGTATGTGGAGATGGGGGCGTGGTCGAGCGATGCTCTGTGGAGAGCAAGGCCGGGAGAGGGAAGCGTTAAGGATTTCCACCTATGGGGAATGATCTCTAACAGCTGTTTTGTGTTGCAGTGAGAGTGGGAGAGAGATAAGGGCAGCCCAGAGCCGCAGATGAGGAAGAAGAGGGACCTGAGTCCTACTGCTACACTGTCTTCATTATCAGAGAGTGTTACTTTATGTATTGATTATTAAGTCGCTGAGTTTGGTTTGTGTTGAGTGTAAGCTGAAAACAGCCACAAAATAAAAGACACTGAACTGTGTAAGCTGGTTCCCGCTTCCTCATTCCCCGAGATTGACAAGGAACGTATCACACTATTCCTTTGCTTTCTTCTGGTATTTCCTTCAGGATATATATATATATATATATATATATATATATATAAAATGGTATTTGGATCGTTATTTAAATTAAAACTTATTTTAAAACTTTATTATTTTAAAACACATGTATTAAAATTAGCTAGTTGTGACACAGATGTAATGTTTTCCAGACAGTAGGTTAACACACTGTAAAGCTGTCAAGGAGCACAACCCTCTGGTGAATGTGAGGCAAATGGCACAAAAGAGTTGAGTAGTTCACACTGGGTGGGTTTATAGCACCTCATAATGTAATCTTCCAAAGGCTCATCACACAATGCTTGATCGCTGTTTTCTTGGCAATGTGAATGATGGCTGACGAGAAATGCAGTCCAGCAGAAATACTAAATGTAATGTAACTTTAATATCCTATTTTAAATAAATAAATAACACCAACTCGCCAGCATGCAAAGTGATTGTAGGAAATGGACTTGAAACCAAAACTGCCAATACCTTTGACATGGAACAGTAGTCTGGTGTGTTTAAAGCAGTAACTGTTTTTTGTTGGGAGTTTTATATCTTAAGACAGTGCAGTTAACCAGCTATGGCACAGTGAAAAATCCTAATAACTCAGGATGCACTTTTGAAATATGTGACAAAAAATGTTAATTTGAACTGCAATAGTGAAACATGAATTAAAACTGTTGTGCCAGATGTGAAGGGGGAGGAGAATTTTTGCGTAAATCAGGTGCTTCAACAACAACAACATCAAAAAACTTCTGCCGTAGGAACCCACCAATTGTTAGACTAAACCAAATTATGAAAACAGACAGTGAAGTTTCACTAAGGACTGGAAGCAGATTACACATTTAACTTTTGCAGAATTACATCTTGAGTAAGATGATTTAATGCTGGATGATCTATTCAGGTCATGCATCACTAGGCCCATCCAAAAAGATGTTCCAAAGAACAATTATCAATATTACAATTCAAAACTATCATTTACGCTCTGCTAAAGTTATGTGGTATGTGGTTGGCTGAGAGCTATAATTTGTTTATATCAACAGAACTTGTCCAGGATGGCATTTACAATGGCCCACAACAACTCAAAAAACTAAAATAAAAAATCTAGCTTTCTCCTTGGGCCTGAGACACCTTATCCTGCCACAGGGGGTGCTGCAGCCTATTCCCTTAACATGTGGCCAGTTAGTACCTGTGTCTTCTGTGTATATGTTTGTGTCTCACTCCTTACCTACATCAAATACTACCGATTGTTTTCTGGCATCAAACAAAGAATGTATAAACTAGTTAGTCCACTTGAGCATTCTCCCAGTTCTCCCATCATTCATTCTTTCCACTTCCAGTGCAACAAAGTGGAAGGGCTAGGTTTTTAGAAGCATCTTTGTGGTAATTTAAAATCCCATGCAGCATTGCGATGTAAACAACATTACGGTGCACATACCAGCAATCACGTTCTTAATCACATCTTATCTATCATAATCAATCATTATAGACATCTTAAAATCACATTATATGGTTAAAAATATTAAATTCCTTCCTCCAGTATGTGTGCTGTGAAGTGTACGGTGACATTTTTTTAAATACAGCGCATATTAAATAACTCACGCTGGGGGATAAGTCAGTAGAGTAAGAACTCATATTCAGTCTCTGGTTATGTCAGTCTCTTGTCTTTTCAAGTCAGTGTATCCCCAAATCTACCTGTAGTTCTATGATCAAGAGCTTATTTACTTTTACCTTCCACAGCAGCTCTGGTCCCCAATTGGCAAGAACCTATCACTTTTTTGATCATCCTGTCCCAAGACACCCAATGTCAGTTTGTCTCTAGATCATCTCTTTAATACTTTAATGAACCTGTGTCTTAATGCAAAAATGCTGATTGCCAGAGCAACCAAATACCTCAATGTGCAAATTCCAGAGCCAACACCTCAAGGATGGCAACCCTTCATTTCTAGATATACCATAGCAATTCACACTTCAAATACAACAGCAGTTCATATTAGCTGATTATTGCAAAGCTCTCAGACTTCCAGCAGGTACTCTTTCTTCATGGTAGCTGGGACCCAGCTACCCAGGAGGCTCTGCCTGGTCTAGAGAGGCCTGAAATCCTGGTCTCCATGTCAGTTCCTGTCCCCTGTTATCTTCAGATGTTCAGTTTGTTGGGCCTCATGTATTCAGATAGAAGACAAAGGCAGGCCTAACAGTCATAAAAACATAACTCAAGCCCCCACCTTCCAAGTCGTACATTTTACTGATAAAAATTGCGCCAAAATCAAACAAAGGGAGTCCAAAACAGACTACAAATCCATGATACCTTGCTCACTGGAGGATCGAACTCTCGACTCCTATTGGATGAGGCACACAACAGAACGTCCCTCGAACATGACATCATCTGGAGTTGAAATAATTCTGAAATGCTTAAAGATTTAGCTTCCAGCGACTTCGTTCACCGAATAGAGACGTAGCTTTTGCTTCTCTCCGGTGCAACCTCGTGGCACAAGGAAGTAATGTCCGACTTGAAACTGTAGCCATACAATCTCCATCCCACTGGACGAGTTGAGATTACTCTGTGTTCAACCAAACACTCTAACAGATCCGAAGGAGACCGCCGAGCAAGTCGCATCTTCATCCGTTCGCCTACAGAAGTGAAGAGATTAAAGATTTCTCTTCCATCTTCAATCAAGTCGACATTTCTGAGTTCTCTGCCAGCCCGCCGAGAATCAACAGCCGTACCGCCCGCCAACAGAGCGAGGAAACGGCCTCCCGTCATCACCCGAGCCTCAAGGAACCGGGTCAAAGTTAAAGGACGGAGGAAAACACATTCTACCTGTGTCCTCATGCGATTCAAGTAAGAGGTTATGTCTGGGCAGAGATAGAATATTATAGTGTGTTATTCTTGTGTTTCAAGGTTTTTGCTTGTACAGTTTACAGACCGCCATGTCCGCTCATTTTTAATACTCAGGGTATTAATTATCACAAATTTGTTTTGCTGTATTATGGTCCAACCAAATTGGATTGTGCAATTTCACCATCGCGGGTGAAACAGAAACTGAGTTCATCCATTAAAGAGTCAAATAATGCAGGACTTTTACAAACCCCGTTCGTAAAACCGCGTCTCTGAGTGATGAACACAGCTGCTTTCTCTCCCGCTATCGCAAAATCAGCTTTAGGGCTGTCACTTAATCGCCTCATCTCTCTCTCTCTCTCTCTCTCTTACTAATCACACACACACACACACACACACTGTCACACACACACCTTATGTGTTATAGGATTATTTTATTTCCATATCTAATCACATCACTGTTTAGTTTGTAGTTGTAAGTCGGAAGTTCATTGACTGCATTGTATTAATTATTAATTGATATTACTGCATAAATAAACTTTGTTATATTACAAAGAGAAGTGTTTTGGTTTTGCATACGCCTGTGTCATGCTGACAGGATGTCAGTGCTCGGATTCAAACCTTCATTCATTGTTTTTTTTCCCGAAAATCGATATTCTTCAGATGTCGATTTTCCTAAGAAAACAATCTAATATTGAGACTGTTTTAATATTTGGTTATTAGTCCCTGATTCCAGGGTGGTGACCCGTCAATGTTAATCCTTATTAATATTCTATCGATTTATATTTATCTATTGATAATTGATAATTATCTTTGATTGAATTTGAATGATCAATAAGCTAGTGTTAATTTTAATTAATGTTTCATCGATGTTAACAATTAACGATTATCTTTGATACTGTTGATTTTAAAGGATTAAAAAAAGCTAACATTGATTCTCATCAATGTTCTATTGATTTTAATAATTAGTAATTATCTTTGATAAATATTAATTATTGTTAATAACCAAACTTGCTCCTAAATGTAGCACACTACATTTATTGGAGCCCCATATGAGGTTTTAATGAGTTAGATCCAATTAATTAATTTAAATATTAATTAATAACTACAGAAATAATTATTAATTATTTCTGATAGTAACACTGATCTAAACAACCGGTAAAGCCCTACAAGTTCCTTGTTTTACAACTCTGTTTACCTGAATCATCAATTCAATGATCCTCATGGCATGGTTCCTCTAGTCTTCTTGATCCTCCTGGACCATTTCATCCACTTAGCTCATTTTACCCACCTGGTCCTTCAGGTCCTTTCATGATTTTGGTCTATATTGTAATGCTCAATCATAGTTTTTGGTTCTCTGACAGGTATTCTTCCCTATCCCTGTTGTCCTGTTTCCTCCTCTCTTTTGGGGAGTTTACCTCTTGTCATACTACCTGCTGGTTAGCAGCCATTCTTGACAATGACCAACATACAGTATTGCGTCTGACAAAATATACTTTGAATCTATGGACTCTTTTGTTTAGCGTATGGAGCTGCCGTTAGAAGGGGGGCTTTGTATTTTGTCTGGGTTATTATTGTTGGTATGATTTCCTGTTTCCAAAAGACTGTTGTTCCTGTTTCCTGTTGTGATTATGACAGTCTGCTCCTTGTTTTAAGTAATTAGTATCTATAGTCCTATATATATTTCCTTGATTTTGATCTAGTGTTCAAGTGGTCTTGATTCATTGTGGGTTTGTTTTGTGGCATTTTCTGGTCTGAGTTTTAATAAATTACTTTGCTACACTGTCCTGGAATCCACCAACTCTTCTTGAAATTCCTTAGAAATAAAGCATAAACTATATTTTTATTTCTTAATGGTCTATAAAGCACGTTATTAATAACAGAATGGAAATGTTTTGTTTTTTCCTTCCAGTGATGGCTGTTTTGACTTCCCTTCAGGGGAGGGCACCATCACAGCTGTGAATACCACAAAGAACACAGATACATTTATTTTTGTTAAATATTTTGTTATTTTAAAGAATTCAAAGAACATCAAAACCAAGTCTTTGACCTCAGATTGCCAGGGTTCCCATTTGATGTCAATGGGTGGGGCCATAACATGCGTTTAATGCTTGAAGAACACAAAGCACCCCCACCCCTATCCCCTGCCATTTAAGCTCTAGTGATCATCTGTTTAAACTCAGTGCTCTCACTGCAATTGGTGACGGCATAAACATGGTATACAATAACAATTTTTTCAACAATTATTGCAAAATGTCAGAGCAGGAGCGTTCATCTGTGTGAGGGACATTATTTGTAAATCTTACAAAACTACACTCAGAAAGGATTTGATTCATCTAGATTAAAGTTACACAGTTTCTTTTAGAGGTTTGCACAACGACTGATTTTTAAAAGTTGACTAGTGGAGCTCATTAGTCGAGTCGAATTTGACTAGTCATGATGTCATTGCACTCCTAAACAGGGATGCGTTCAATCAGGTCATCATACTCCGACTTGAAGCAGTTTTCTAAACTGTTGCCGATCTGCATTATTCAAGGAGCAAACAGCAAACAGGTGAGATGTACCAACACAAAAGTTGTGCTGAACATGTTGAAAATAATGGGTAAGTTACTCTAAAAAAGTAATTAATTACTAACTACTAATTACAACTTCTACAGTGTAATTAGATTACTATTCTAATTACTCTGTCTGAAAAGTAATTGCATTACATATTACTAATTACTTTCTAAAACCCTTATCAACCTCGACCAGATGAAAAATACAAGGGTAGACATGAAACTGTTCTTTTAATTCTTTGAAAAGAAATTATTCATTAACTGGCCAAAGAATTTAAGGGGGTAGTGTTAAATTAGAAAACATATATTTTAACATAAGATGTTAAATTTCGATTTTAAATGTTCTATTGTTTTATATAGAATTGTTCTATAGTCTATATAGTAAGACTATAATTAAGTAACTGTAATTAAATTACTGAAAAATTAATAGTAATCCATTACCTTACTTTATCAATGAAAAAGTAATTTAATTACAGTAATTAATTACTTAGTAATGCATTACACCCAACACTGGCTAGCACCAGTGGGTGCATTTTTAAATGAATATGCATAGGACTACTATTTCTGTTATATTTGAAGGCCAATTTGCATATGTTGCAGGTTACCGTAGCATTTGTGTCATCATTTTAAAAGTAGCCTATGTAATGTTCTGAATATTATCAGCTTCTTTTTTTGTGAGTCCAACAGAACATCATAGCCTAAATTTGAGCCACTTTGCCTTTCAGTGCAGAGCAACTGGGCTTCACACCTGCTGATTTTTTACAGACATCGTTTTATAAATCACACGCTGAGCAACTAGTCGACTTCTGGCTCACAGTGTCGACTATGTTAGCAGTAGTCGGCAAGTTTATAGTCTGTGCAACCCCTAGTATCTTTAGCCAATGTCTTGGTCTCATGTTCTCCATGAACTCTATTGACCTTGTGCTTCTCTGCACTGTTTCAAAAACACTTATCTGATAGGAGTCTGTGATGTCAGATATGTTCTTACATTTCAAAATCTGAAATAATCTGCTTGCTATTTGTCCTTGGGGTGTGTCACATTATGGACTATGAACTTTGCTTTAAAAAACACAGCCAGAAAGTGGAATGAATGACAAAATGCATGACCTGATGGGCGGCTACATTTACAGTGCTTTTACGTATTTGGGTTAACCTTGGGCTATCCATTGCTCTCAGAATCGTATTTCTCAGATCACTGATATGATGTCAACCATTGTTTCCTCTCTCCGATGTTAATGACGCACCCCTTAAAAATGATTTAGTTTCTTCACAAAGATGGCTGACAAATTCAAACATAGAGATGTGTTATATTGAAAATGTATTTTAAATTCTAATTCAATTCCTGAATTTGAACTAAATTTGAATTAAAGTAGGAATAAGGATGCAGAACCACACTTCTATTTTATGGATAAAAAATTAAAAGGGAGGAAATTCAGTGTTTGAAGTGTAGTTTTTAATTATACATATAATTTCACAGTTTGAATTACCCATAAATGTTATCATACACACAACATGGGATATTTTCATAAACATTCCATGATATTAATAATCAATGTTTGAAATGCCACCAATATATATATATATATATATATATATATATATATATATATATATATATATATTTTATACACTATATTGCCAAAAGTATTCGCTCATCTGCCTTTAGACGCATATGAACTTAAGTGACATCCCATTCTTAATCCATAGAGTTTAATAAGACGTCGGCCCACCCTTTGCAGCTATAACAGCTTCAACTCTTCTGGGAAGGCTTTCCACAAGGTTTAGGAGTGTGTTTATGGGAATTTTTGACCATTCTTCCAGAAGCGCATTTGTGAGGTCAGACACTGATGTTGGACGAGAAGGCCTGGCTCGCAGTCTTCGCTCTAATTCATCCCAAAGGTGCTCTATTGGGTTGAGGTCAGGACTCTGTGCAGGCCAGTCAAGTTCTTCCACACCAAACTCGCTCATCCATGACTTTATGGACTTGCTTTGTGCACTGGTGCGCAGTCATGTTGGAACAGGAAGGGGCCATCCCCAAACTGTTCCCACAAAGTTGGGAGCATGGAATTGTCCAAAATCTCTTGGTATGCTGAAGCATTCAGAGTTCCTTTCACTGGAACTAAGGGGCCAAGCCCAGCTCCTGAAAAACAACCCCACACCATAATCCCCCCTCCACCAAACTTCACAGTTGGCACAATGCAGTCAGACAAGTACCATTCTCCTGGCAACCGCCAAACCCAGACTCGTCCATCAGATTGCCAGATGGAGAAGTGTGATTCGTCACTCCAGAGAACGCGTCTCCACTGCTCTAGAGTCCAGTGGTGGCGTGCTTTATACCACTGCATCCGACGCTTTGCTTTGCACTTGGTGATGTATGACTTGGATGCAGCTGCTCGGCCATGGAAACCCATTCCATGAAGCTCTCTATGCACTGTTCTTGAGCTAACACTGTTCTTGGCCACATGAACTTTGGAGGTCTGTAGCGATTGACTCTGCAGAAAGTTGGTGACCTCTGCGCACTATGCGCCTCAGCATCCGCTGACCCTGCTCTGTCATTTTACGGGGTCTACCACTTCGTGGCTGAGTTGCTGTCATTCCCAATCGCTTCCACTTTGTTATAATACCACTGACAGTTGACTGTGGAATATTTAGTAGCGAGGAAATTTCACGACTGGACTTGTTGCACAGGTGGCATCCTATCACAGTACCACGCTGGAATTCACTGAGCTCCTGAGAGCGGCCCATTCTTTCACAAATGTTTGTAGAAGCAGTCTGCATGCCTATGTGCTTCATTTTATACACCCGTGGCCATGGAAGTGATTGGAACACCTGAATTCAATTATTTGGATGGGTGAGCGAATACTTTTGGCAATATAGTGTATATATGTGTGTGTGTGTGTGTGTGTGTATATATTATTTTTTTATTTTGTTTTTGTCTTTTGAGTGCTTTTTCATTTTATTTTGTTGTTGTGTTGGACTAATGAAATTCAAATTCAGCATCTTGTCAGGGATGGGGAAAAGAGAGGAAGGACTCAATTGCAGAAAATAAATAAATAAATAAATAAATGATGGAAAAAAGAAAAACCCGAAGGGCAAAAACACAGTCCAAGGAGCTGGTGGAGACAAGAGCAGACGGTGGGAGATGAGGGTGAAGAGGAGGGCTGGTCAGGTGACTGAGACCACAGTCAGGCATCCAGATTGGGCAGACAGATTCAGGTGGAGAACCAGGTGTGCCAGAGAGGGAGGAGGAAGAAAGGGGAGAAGAGCTAGAGAGCAACAGCCTCCAGGCAGGACTGGAGAAGGAAGCCCTACCAGCCGCATGGGCGAGAGCCACCAGAGACACAGGAGTGAGGCACCATAGCAAGAACCGACAGACAAATCCAACTAGACACAAAGACTAATAGGGAGAACACCAAACTGACACCTTGACAGGGAAAACATCCACAATGAACTGGAACAAGACAGAGGGCAAGGGGTAGATTAAATAGGGGAACAAACAAAAAGGGCATTGAGGGAAACCAGGTAGATATTCCTACTTGATATCTCCAATCTTTGACAATAGAGGCATTCCATTTCCAGATGCTTGGAAGATGAGGTGTAAGCAAACAAAACTGCAATGCTCCTGTTAGCTAAGCAGGGGTTTGACTGTCACCAGAAATGTCTCCTAGCAACACAATTGACAACAATGCTGCAATGCTAGCATTTGTGCTACAAGTGTACGGTTATCAAAAGAGAGGATAATTTACATTTACATTTACATTTATTCAATTGGCAGACACTTTTATCCAAAGCGACTTACAAAAGAGGAAGACATAAGCAAATCATCTTAAGGAGACAGTGGTATGAAAAGTGTCATATTACAAAGTTTCACTATCATCAGAATAGTATTAAAAACAGATTAATGTGCAACAAGATTTAAAAAAAAAAAAAAAAAAAAATTTAATGCCTGGTTAAGTGCTCATGGAAAAGATGTGTTTTTAGTCGTTTTTTGAAGACAGAGAGTGAGTCAGCTTCATGGATGGAGTTGGGAAGGTCATTCCACCAACGTGGTATGATGAAGCTGAAAGTCCGGGAAAGTTTTTTGGTGCCTCTTTGTGTTGGTACAACAAGGCGATGTTCCTTAGCCGACCGCAGGCTTCTAGTGGGCGCGTAGCTCTGCATAAATTACTTTAGGTATGCTGGAGCAGACCCAGTGACTGTTCTGTATGCCAGCATCAGAGCCTTGAATTTGATATGTGCATCAACCGGCAGCCAGTGGAGAGAGATGAGGAGTGGTGTAACATGCACTCTCTTTGGTTCATTAAAGACCAGATGTGCTGCTGCATTCTGGATTATTTGCAGGGGTCTAATTGCACATGCAGGGAGGCCTGCAATGAGAGCGCTGCAGTAGTCCAGTCTTGTTATGACAAGTGACTGGACAAGCAGTTGTGTGGCATGTTCAGAGAGGAAGGGTCTTATCTTCCTGATATTGTAGAGTGTAAATCTACATGATCTTGTGGTCTTTGAGATGTGGTCTGTGAAATTTAGTTTGTTGTCGATGGTTACCCCTAGATTTCTGACCATTTTGGAAGGCGTTACTGTAGTTGCACCCAGCTGCATGGTGATGTTGTGTTCAACAGCAGGGTTGGCTGGAAAGACAAGGAGTTCAGTCTTGGCTGGGTTGAGTTGCAGGTGGTGTTCCTTCATCCAGGCAGAGATGTCTGCCAGGCAGGCAAAAATTCGAGCAGTCACTGTGGTGTCGTTGGGTTGGAAAGACAAGTAGAGTTGCGTGTCATCAGCGTAGCAGTGGTAAGAGAAACCATGTGCTTGAATGATGGGTCCTAGTAATGTTGTGTATATAGAGAAGAGAAGTGGCCCAAGCACTGATCCCTGAGGTACCCCAGTAAGCAGCTGGTGTGGCTTGGATACCTCACCTCTCCAGGCTACCTTGAAGGACCTACCTGAGAGATAGGAATTAAACCAGTCAAGCACAGTTCCTGTGATGCCCAGCGAGGAGAGGGTAGAGAGTAAGATCTGAATTTACCATGTTTTTTACACCTGTTTGTGCAGGTGTTTGCTAAACAAGATTTAGTATAATTTAATGAATGAACTTTGACTCATTTATTGATATTATTTAAAAAAAGTGAATGTTTATCAATTACTTTGTATATCTCCCCGGGTGCCGATATGTTTGTGTGACATCATGCACCTGCATCTTAGCGAAATCAGAGCTGAACATATCTGCACGAGTTTCCAGTTGGAATTCTGACTTCAAGTGGTGTTCCATTGCACTTTTCCTAGTAGAAAGTTGGAAAATTTAACTTTGAGTTTAATAGAAGGCAGCACAATAATCAGACAACCAAGGGGGCAGGATTAGCACTCGAGACAGAACTGACAGAAGAGTACATGAAAAAACACAGACTGAAATCATGTGCTCACAAACAAAGGGACAGAAAACAAGACAAATAAAATGACAATAGCACATGGCAAAATATCACAAACAGGAACCATGTGCTCACACACAACTTGAGAGACATGATGTGGGTGTTAGGATCCTGACACATCCAGTGGGGTGTGACCAATTAAATTCAAATTCCAACTCATGAATTGATGGAGAGCCAATTTTTACATTTATGAAACATTTTGCCAAACTCTACAGTAAATGGGTCTTAGCTCTTGATAAATTTGTTGCTTCAATAGCGTCACAAAGTGTTGAGTGCCAGAAGAATTTTCTCTTCATATGTGTTGAATGCAAGAGAAATGGGAGTGAGCAAAGACCTGAGTGACTTTGACAAGGGCCAAATTGTAATGGCCAGATGACTGGGTCAGAGCATCTCTGAAACGGCAAGGCTTGTGGGGTGCTCCTGCTCGGCAGTGGTGAGTACCTTCTGACAGCGGTCCGAGGAGGGACAAACCGGCGACAGGGTGTTGGACGCCCAAGGCTCATGGATGCACGAGGGCAATGAAGGCTATCCTGTCTCATCCGAACCGACAGAAGGTCTACTGTGGCACAAGTCACAGAAAATTTTAATGTTGGTAAGTGGAAGAATGTGACACAACACACAGTGCATTGCATCCTGCTGCGTATGGGGCTGCGTAGCTGCAGACCGTTCAGAGTGCCCATGATGACCCCTGTCCACCATCAGAAGTGCCTACAATGGGCACGCAAGCGTCAGAACTGGAGCTTGAAGCAGTGGAGGAAGGTCGCCTGGTCTAATGAGCCCCATTTTCTTTTACATCACATGGACGGACATGTATGTGTGCACTATTTACCTGGTGAAGTGATGGCACCAGGATGCACTGTGGGAAGATGACAAGCTAGTGTAGGGAGTGGTCAGTGTTCTGCTGGGAAACCCTGGGTCCAGTCATTTATGTGGATGTCAATTTTAAACGTGCCACCTACCTAAACATTGTTGCAGACCAGGTACACCCCTTCATGGCAATGGTCTTCCCTGATGGCAGTGATATCTTTCAGCAGGATAATGCACCCTGCCACACTGCACACATTGTTTGGGAAAGGTTTGAGGAACATGATGAAGAGCTAAAGGTGTTGCCCTGGCCTCCAAATTCCACAGATCTCAATCCGATTGAGCATCTGTGGGATGTGCTGGACCAACAAGTCCGATCCACAGCTGCACCATCTCGTAACTTACAGGACTTGAAGGATCTGCTTCTATTGTCTTGGTGCCAGATACCACAGGACAACTTCAGGGGTCTTGTAGAGTCCATGCCTCCATGGGTCGCCTCTGTTTTGGCAGCACGCGGAGGACCAACAGTATGTTAGGCAGGTGGTCATAATATTTTGGCTCATCAGTGAATATATACAGTATATATATATATATATATATATATATATATATATATATATATATACATATGTGTATGTGTGTGTATAGTGTGTATGTGTATGTATATATATATATATATATATATATATATATATATATATATATATATATTTTTTTTTTTTTTTGTGATAATTGTAATAATTGGTCAAACAATTATACTTGCTCTCAGATGGGAGTGCTTTTAAAAGAAATTCTGGCAAAACTGTCAACAAATTGCAAACTTGGTGAATAGTAATACACGAATGGTTGTTTGGAGGTTCCATTTTAAAATAGAACAAGGCCACTATTCTGATATTTCTTAATGCTCAATAGGATCATCAGATTGATTTATTTATGAACAAGAGCATCTCCAAATACATGTAGCATAGAAAGATGATGACCAAATCAAACTATTAGTGGTCTTTAAACAGCGTGAATGTCATTGCATTATAGTAGCATTTATTTTAAAGAAAGTGCACAGTCGCTTTTCAAGAAAAAATACGTTTGTTAGGTTTTCAAATATGAAACAATAGATACACTGGTCAAAATGATTAAATTTCCTGCATCTCCCCCTCACCATGACTCATCATTAAATTATTATTCTATCTTTCAAGGTCAAAACATGGAATAAGAAACAGTACCAAATGTCATGGTTACTTGTGTAACCTCTGTTCCATGATAGAGGGAACGAGACGTTGTGTCGATGTAGTGACACTAGGGGTCACTCTTGGGAGCCCGAGACACCTCTGGTCTTTGATAAAAGGCCAATGAAAATTGGCGAGTGGTATTTGCATGCCACTCCCCCGGACATACGGGTATAAAAGGAGCTGGTATTCAACCATTCATTCAGGTTTTATGCTGAGGAGCTGAGACAAGGTCCGGCCATTTCAGCATGTAGCTCAGCATTGTGGCAAGAGGGACACAAGTAACCATGATGTTCCCTATCTGTCACTCACTCAACGTTGTGTCGATGTGGTGACACTAGGGGTCCCTATAAAAAACGCCGCAACTGGCTGAACTGTGTTACGTGAACCGGTGGTGTGTGACGGGCAGACCACTGTGTGCCTCGTAGCCAGCGCACCAGGCCGACACGTAACCTCCCCCAACATAGTTATGAGTGCCGAACGGCCCTCTGGGGACAAGTTGACTACCTAAAAGATAGAGACAGGCTAGCCCAGTCGTGGCCTCTTTTCCCCTTCTTTTTTTATCACTCCCTAAAAAAAAGGGGGATTATCCGACTGGGCTGACCAGGTCTAGTCGGGGGGTGTCCCTCCCAAGGAGATGACACCGCAGAGACCACACCTCGCCCAGAGAGAGGGGGGGATATTTAAGTGGAAAATACGTCACATGGTCTTGCTGATCATGTGGAGAAGTCTCATGGTAGATCCTACCCAATGGGGGAGGAGTTACTACAAACATGGGGACTGTGGCAGAGGAGGCTCTGCCCAACGAAGACACAGTTTTCCAACAGGGAAACGAATTAGCGGAAGATATACATCGCATGTGGTTACCTTACAGGGAACCGCCACATGTGGAGCACCTACCCCAGAACTGGGCTCTTAGTTAGCACGTGTACTGGGCCAGCAGCGAGTCTCTCCAAAAATTCGACTGCCACAGGGCTTGGAGGAAGTCAACCAGGGAACATAGTTTGTGAACACTACTGGGAATTAATGGTGCACGTCTTCAGCTTAGAGGAGGTGAAAGGCACTACGTGCAAGCGATACACCCGGCCAGCTATCCCGGGCTTATCTGCTTGTATTGCGTGCCACTGCCCGGGACAAAACTGGTTCCACCCAGAGGTTGTAGAACCTCGCAAGGTGTTGGGTGTTGCCCAGCCCGCTGCTTTGCAAATGTCTGTTAGAGAGGCACCCCTGGCCAGGGCCCAGGAGGCCGCTACACCCCTCTGCTTGGAGACAACACTTCCTTTCTGCTGTGCACCAAAGCAGACAAAGAGCTGCTCAGAGATCCTAAAGCTCTGTGTGCGATCCAAATAGATGCGTAAAGCGCACACTGGACACAGCAACGACAGGGCTGGGTCTGCCTCCTCCTGGGGCAGCGCTCACAGGTTCACCACCTGGTCCCTAAAAGGGGTCGTGGGAACCTTGGGCACATAGCACGGTCGGGGTCTCAAGATCACATGAGAGTAGCCCGAACTCCAGGCACGTTTTGCTGACAGAGAACGCTTGCATGTCTCCTATCCTCTTGATGGAAGTGAGCGCAGTCAGGAGGGCAGTCTTCAAGGAGAGTGCCTTAAGCTCAGCTGACTGCAAAGGCTCAAAGGGGGCTCTCTGTAGACCCTGAAGAACTACAGAGAGGTCCCATACGGGAATGAGGCGCGGTCTGGAGGGGTTCAGCCTCCTAGCGCCTTTCAGGAACCTGATGATAAGGTTGTGCTTCTCTAAGGACTTACCGTCCACTGTGTCATGGTGTGCTGCTATAGCAGCAATGTACACCTTCAAGGTGGAAGGGGACAGCCGCCCTTCCAACCTCTCCTGCAGGAAGGAAAGCACCAATCCGACTGCGCATCTCTGGGGTCTTCCCGTCAGGAAGAACACCACTTAGCGAACAGACGCCGCTTAAAGGCATACAGGCGCCTCATAGAGGAGGCCCTAGCCTGAGTGAAGGTCTTCTGCATCCTGTCCAGAGGCCAGACATGGAGATTCCAGAGGTCTGGTCGTGGGTGCCAGATGGTGCCCCGTCCCTGAGAAAGAAGGTCCTTCCTCAGGGGAATTCACCAGGGGGGGCTGTCACGAGGAGCGTGAGGTCCGAGAACCACGTCTGGGTGGGCCAGTAGGGTGCAACCAGGACAACCTGCTCCTAGTCCTCCCTGACCTTGCAGAGTCTGTGCAAGTAGGCTCACTGGGGGAAACACATATTTGCGCTGGCCAGGGGGCAAGCTGTGTGCCAGCGCGTCTATGCCGAGAGGTGCCTCGGTCAGGGCATACCAGAGCGGGCAGTGGGAGGATTCTTTTAGGCAAACAGGTCTACCTGTGCCTGTACGAATCGACTCCAGATCAGCTGGACCACCTGAGGGTGGAGTCTCCACTCTCCCCTGAGGGTAACCTGCCGTGACAGCGCATCCACTGCAGTGTTGAGGTCGCCCGGGATGTGAGTGGCTCGCAGTGACTTGAGCAGCTGCTGTCTCCAGAGGAGGAGACGGCGGGCGAGTTGTGACATACAACGAGAGTGCAGACCGCCTTTGCGGTTGACATATGCTACCGTTGCCGTGTTGTCTGTTCGAACTAACACGTGCTTGCCCTGGATCAACGGCCAGAACCTACGCAGGGCGAGCAGAATTGCCAGCAACTCGAGGCAGTTGATGTGCCAACGCAGCCGCGGGCCCGTCCATAAACCAGCGGCTGCGTGCCCATTGCAAACAGTGCCCGTCTCAGGGGCGCTTCGAAGCCTTTTGTGGGTTCTTGGCGGCCACGAGACGGGTGGCGTCTGCTTCCTGCAGTGGGCTCCATGCCAGGGCCGGGCCATAGGGGCAGGCTGCGGTGGAGCCGGTGCAGTCACTGCAGGGGGACGCCCTTGGAGATGAGCAGACAGAGTGGGGGATCTTGAGCCGCGCCAATGCAGGATGTGCCGGATAACCTCTGTCTGCTGCTTCACCGCTGAGAACTGCTGGGCAAAGTCCTTGGTGTCGCCGGACTGGCCAACTTGGGAAATGGGGGCAGCAAGGAACCATGCCTTGTCTTCCTCTCCCATCTCGACCAGGTTGAGCCAAAGGTGGCGCTCCTGGACCACCAAGGTGGACATCGCCCGCCCTAGAGACCGCCCCATGACCTTCGTCGCCCGGAGAGTGAGGTCGGTCGCTGAGCACAGCTCCTGCATCAATCCCGGGGCGGAACTACCCTCGTGCAGTTCCTTTAGTGCCTTGGCAGACTTGTAGGAGAGCCATGGCGTGCAGGGTGGAGACAGCTTGTCCAGCGGCACTGTAGGCCTTGGCCGTCAGAGACGACGTAAACCTACAGGCCTTGGATGAGAGCTTTGGGCACCCGCGCCAGTGGCGGCACTCTGTGGGCATAGGTGCACCGCAAGCGCCTTTATCCACCGGAGGGATTGCCGAATAGCCCTTGGCCGCCCCACCATCGAGGGTAGTGAGGGCAGGGAAGCTGAAATATCGGGTCCGGGCAGTAAAAAGTGCCTCCCACGACCTTGTCAGCTCTTCATGCACTTCAGGGAAGAAAGGAACGGGGGCGGGGCATGGCTTTGAGTGGTGCTGCGAGCCCAGGAACCAATCATCGAGCCGCGAGGGTTCAGGGGAGAGCGGAGGGTTCCACTCTAGCCCGATGCTCGCGGCTGCCCGGGAAAGCATGTCGTCATCTCCGCATCAGCCTGTGACTGGGCGACCGCACCTGAAGGGAGGAGCTCAGCTGAGGCTTCCGCGTCCAACTGGACGACTCCGCTCTCCAATGCTGTGCTCGAGAGCTCATCACTTTCGCGGGCTCCGAATAAGAGGTCGAACTCGCCGTGAGACGAGCCGGCAGACTCATCCGGAAGCCTGATTGGGGTAGACGAGCGTGCTGGGGAATGGGAGGTCCGTGGGGGGATACCCGGCGGAGGTGGTCCCATTGGGGTCCCCAAATCGCCCCCAGTGCTAGCCGCACTGGCTCAACCCGTGGGTAGAAGGACTGAGGCTGGGAGCCTCTGGGGTGGCTCTGGGGTTATCGCAATGAGTACATGACCCATCCACGAATGCTGTATCCATGTGAGCAGTGCCCAGACACCAAAGACAGTGATCATGACCGTCAGAAGGCGAGAGATAACGAGCGCAACCAGGAATAACACACAAAGAAAAGTCATCTTTAAAAAGATGCATCTTTAAAAAGACATTCCGTGTGTGCCACTCTTTTAGAGATATATACTCTTTTAGAGAAATATACTCTTTTAGAGAAATATACTCTTTTATTTCTGCCGATGCACCCAGGGGCATTCTCTGCAGTGCACCGGTGCAGAGGAGGGAGAAGCCGCTGAAATGCGCCGTCAGTGAGTGAAAAGTCGTGGGAATTCAGCTCAGTGAGCATGACCATTCGGCGCCGAAGAGAAAATCTGAATGAGTGGTTGCATACCAGCTCCTTTTATACCCGTATGTCCGGGGGAGCGGCATGCAAATACCACTCACCAATTTTCATTGACCTTTTATCAAAGACCAGAGGTGTCTCGGGCTCCCAAGAGTGACCCCTAGTGTCACTACATCGACACAATGTTGAGTGAGTGACAGATAGGGAACTTGTTACAAGAGTGTGACTGACAATCCTAAAAATGATCAAAGAGAAGAGACTGAGGAGGCCGTTCCACCAGAGGCTCATGCAGCTCTGTAGCAGGTTCATAATTTGAGCAATGGAGGAGTCAGGAGGTAGCAAACTGTCAACGTGAATATTTTATTACTCTTCAGCGTCACTCAAAAACTTAAACAAAAAGGGCTCTGATTAAGCATATAAAACACACAAACACATCTTATTGCTGCAGATGCAGGAACAGTCTCTCTGGTTCCACTCTCTCTATCACTCTGATGCCTCATGCACCTTTTTATGTCTCCCTCCGCCATCACTACAACAAGAAACAAGTGTTAGAGATAATGACAACCCAGGTGACGAGCCTTTCTGCTCTCTCTCTCTCCCGCAGACAGACTCACGACCACACCCCCGTCACCACATATCCCCACCGCCCAACTCAGGCCAGGGCAACATCCGGCCTGCCAACTCTCCACCCCCCCCCACCCCCCCCGCCCCCATCTGTGTTCCTGGTCTGTGGATCACCTCAAATTTCTCCTGTGTTAATCGACCCAAACTGTGGAGTTTTGCTCTAAGATTAAGAACATACTGAATTAAATTTTTACTGTTTGAAGGTCCCTCCTCCCAAGCTTCCCGTATGACGTCGAGCACGCCATGGTCGATGCCCACACAGCAGCTCGAATGGGGAAAACCCTGTTTCATAATTCACGGGGACGTTCGCAAGTGGTGTGCGGCGTGCCGTGTATGTCAGTTGGTGAATCCACCGGCCACCCCAAAAGTGCCATTGCGCCCCCTTCGAGAGAATTGCCATGGACCTTGATGGACCATTAGAACGGACTGGACATGGGCATCGCTTTGTGTTATTTCTGGTGGACTATGCAGCGTGATATCCGGATGCAGTGCCCCTGTGCAACATCCCAGCACGTAGTAATAATAGAATAGAATAATAGAATAATCTCCCAAGTGGGGATTCCAAAAGAAATCCTCACTGATCAAGGCACTACCTTTATGTCACAAACACTACATGAACTATATGAATTGTTAGGTATTAAATTGATTTGCACCATGTTTATCACCCACAAACAGATGGGTTGGTGGAACAATTTAATAAAACCTTAAAAAAATATGATTCGTAAATTTGTACACAAGGATGCTAGGAATTGGGATAATTTGAGCAATGGAGGAGTCAGGAGGCAGCGAACTGTCAGCATGAGTATTTTATTACTCTTCAGCATCACTCAAAAACTTAAATAAAAAGGGCTCTCATTAAGCACATAAAATACACAAACGCGCCGTACTGCTGCAGATGCAAGAACAGTCTCTCTGTTTCCACTCTCTCTATCACTCTGACGCCTCGTGCACCTTTTAATGTCTCCCTCCGCCATCACTACAACAAGAAACAGGTGTTAGAGATAATGATAACCCAGGTGAAGAGCCTTACTGCTCTCTCTCTCTCCTGCAGACAGACACACGACCATGCCTCCATCACCACAAGCTCTTTCTGAAATCATTCCACATCTGTTCTTACTTGCATCGGATTCCATCAGGTGAAGATGAAACAGATAACATGCACTTGTGGCACTGGAACTGTTTAAGCCAATTAATTGCATGTTAGGCCTGTATTCTTTCATCCTTATTTTGTGGAATCACATTGGCAGGAATAATTTAGGCACCATTTCTCATATCAGAAAGGCTCGGAACAATGGCGTGATATGCACAATATTCCAGTGTCATCTGTAAGAAAATTTAACAAACACAGTGTGTTTGAAGTCAATGGAGTGAAGCATCAAAAGCAGCATTAACTGTCACACACTGCTGGCATGGACAAATATGTTACCTTGGGCTTGGCAAGAATGTGTTGAAGCTGCTTAACAGTGTAAAAAACTATCCTGACTATTCTGCTCACTGCTAACAATATTTGTAACAAATATAATTCAAACATACCAAGTGCATGCCGTGTAGCATAATTTCAAGAAGTTGGGATGGTTTACACTGAACTTGCATTGCGAAACCTGCCATGATGTTGATCTGTTATTAAGAGTGGCAAGTCTCTGATAAGCATGTTGGGGTGAGTGGACATTTGAAGCCAGCAGGTTCATTGGCTGACAATAGACAGCACACTAACCAATGAACGTCAAATGAGCTCTAAAACACAGATGCGATAAGAGATGAGTTTTGAGTCTCTCCAGAGCAGTTGTGCTGTCCAGGGGCAGATAAACAGTTTCCTCTTCTTAAAGACCCCCGCACTGTATTGGGATAGGAGCATGATCAGCAAAACACTTTAGTTGAATACTCTCATTTACTTGACAAGTCTGTTTTTTACATGGCTGGGAGCTGCTGTATCAGAGATGGCCTTCAGGGACTGAAATATTGACACACAAACCACTTGTTTCGGAGTGTGTAAGTCATTAGCATATTACTTTCACATAACATTAACAACAGGAGCATTGACTGTAGTGCAACAAGGTTTTTGCTAACATGCTAACATGATTTTTAGAAGAATATCCTGGTTTTTTCTATAAAATGGACACTAGGTCTGTCTAGATCTGAACACCTTTGGAATATATCGTATAAGTCGTGTGGACTACTTTTATGTTGCATTTATGATTCTTTTATATAACTTTTGTTTGGTCAATTTGGAGCTTAACAGACCCAGTTTCCATTCAGTTTTTTTTCTTAGTTACTTGTAGTGTAATTAAAAATCTTTTTAGAAGAGTAACTTGACAGTAGTTAAACTTCTTTAAATTATCAGTAGCTTGTAGCTTAGCATACTACAGTTTTTTAAAATAGTCTCTTCAAAACTACAAGAGACTCAACAAGTTCATTCCAACATTAGCATGTTGTTATGCTACTGACTAAACGCCTCCCACAACGGTGTGGCAGGTGTCTGAATTTTCGCAAACAATAAACCGTTACCCCTGAACGAAGAATGCAGAAGAACTTCTCTGTAAGTATATCTGAGCCTTAAGACATTCAGCAGATGTTTTTGAGACGTTTATGATTTAAATGTTAGAAATGTTTAGTAGATGATAATTTGAATGCAATGCTTTCCAGATTAAACATTTTTAAAAGACATCTCTGAGATGCATATGTGCTATCTGGATTATTCATTAAATAGTGCTTTCTCAGCCTGTCAGACGCATTGGTCGCAAATATGAAATTGCATGATCCAAAAGTAAGAGAGACTCTAAAGCTGACAGCAACATGCTCTTCATCAATAACCAACACCTAGATGCTTGTATGCAACAAGCAGTTTTAACAGGAGAGCTTCTAGGTTCTAGCTGTTTATGAACAGCTGGACAGATTGGAGCTCATTTGAAAGATGTGGTCTGACGTGACACGGTACCATCACAAACACCATTCATCAGTAAATGTGTTGTTAACCAATCTAACAACTTATATTTGTTAATCAACTGCAGATTATAACAGTCTCAAATGTTAATAAAGATGTAAAAGTGCATTCACATATATTTTACATAGCACAAACGGCTTGTCATTTATATGTGCATTAAGTTGCAGATGTAAATTTACCTTTGTTTATTCGTGGGTTGTATTGTGAGCTTACAACATTGTGTATAATCAATTTGTGCATGTTATTGTGTGTGGTTGTTAACTACAGTGTGCATTCGTGGGAAACTTTGATACTGTTAAACTCAATTTAAGCGAAATAAAACTGATTGGATGAGAAATGACAGTTGCCGTGTTCTCTCCCCATTCCCTCACTTCGCTGCTGATCACACCCACTTTATTCCAGATTTTTCAAAACTGTGGACAGAGCTGAGCTTTGCTGAAACAGGAAGGTTCATGACCCTTTAAGCATGCATTCCTTGACCATATTTAATTTAGTGGATATTTTTTTCCCACTTAATAAATCATCTAGTGGTGTCAAATAAGAACCCATCATAAGGTGCCCTGCTTTTTTTAATGTACAGTTGTCCAGAGTAACAGAGCTAAAAAATATTTGAGATGGTTGTATTGAGTTATCATCAGTACTGGACTGTCATAAATTCAACTGGTGTGATGGTTCCAGGTGCTGATGAGGTGACAAAATCCTTATGTTCTAATTATTACTTAAGTTTTAAATCATGTTAAAATTCTAACCATTCACTTTTCTAATTATTGCATTATTTACATCCAAACTGTTTTTTTTTTCACCTTCTGAAATATATTGTTAATGAGAGGTATATAAAAAGACTACTTTTATTGGCACACCCTTGTAGCTTTTTTAAACAGGTTGACACTGGTTTAAAATGGATTCAATGGCATGAATAGCTACAGTAAGTCAGCTGTTCCTCTGGGAGAATTAATGAGAATAATGGTTTTGCCAGCAGATGTAGCAAATAGAGAGCTTAAGTATAATGTGCAATCATTTCTAAGGTTAAATACAAGAGGCAGCTCAATTTCAGTGCATTCTAGGCAGATACAACCAGTCTAGGTAAGGAGTGACTTACAATAATCTTAACAGGAGATAACTAAAACTTGAACAAGCAGCTGTGGGAGTAGGTGTAAACAAAGAGCCTGATATCCCTCATGTTGTGGGGCATGCAGGATTAGGAGGTTAGTGAAGGGTAAATGGTCTTCACTGATGTGTGACCTTTAACTCAGATGGAGAGGGTTTGAGTGGAGGAGGTCTAAGATGAGTGGAAGAGGAGGACAGTTGTGAGTTAGTGAGAGGTGAAGAATTCATATTGATCTGTAAGAGAGGCACCCTGAGATATCTGTGAGGTGGAGATAAACTACTGTACACTACTTACTAAGTTTACTGAGGGAGGAATCAGATATTTCAGATGTCTATTTCCTTAAAAATAAGGCTTTGCCATTTTAATAAAAGTAAAGGTCAGCATACCTGCTGTGCAGTACCTTCTGAACTATGTAGCTTTTAAAATGAATATGTTTTAAGGAAGTATGTACTGTATATAAAATGTATACATGACTTTCAGAAATATGCTCTGGTCAAGCTCAGGCACTTAACTACACCTTGGTTATTTACACAATGGCAATTAAGAGCACTTGCGGACACTCAACATCCGATCACACCAAAGTACTGGAATTATTTAAAATTCACCTTTGTGCACTTAATTGCAAATCTAACTAATATGACTTCCTTCTTTATATTTATATTACAGATCTGAAAAAGGATTGCATAGTAAGAATGACCTGGGAACTGTGTTAAATTAGGGGATTAAAACTGTCATCATAACCACATCCAAGAGACTGAGATATTATGCAATATTCTTTCTGTCTGAAGTCATCAGAATATTCTATTAAGTTGTTATTCTGTGTTCAAAATTTAAATAATGAATGTAATATTCATCACTAGGTTTTTGGAAAAACAGGATATGACATAGTGGCACTTGCGACACTGATACAGAACAATTTGTCATGAAGAGGAAGCTCACTGTCCTGTGACCTTTTAAAGTTTGATAAAAGAGTAGTTACTAAATTTGAGAAAAAAAGATTGTTATGTAAAACAGTGTATTGGAAAAATAAATTACCTAATTATGAGGTCAACATTACATAATTTAAGAAAGAGTCATTGCAAGGTGAGACACCAGGCTGTTAGGTCAACATTTATTTGTTAATATATATAATTGACTTTTATATAAACTCATTGTGGCAGCTGGCATACCACCAGCATTGCTTAAAAACAATTCAGAGTTAAAACAACAACAGAAACAACAACAACAACAACAAAACACAGAGTAGATGTGTCAAAGCAAGTAATTTCATCAGAATTTCTAAAATGAATAGTTGGCAAAGGTTTTATAAGAACTGACAGTAAGTTCTGAGACACCCTTGCAACCCATTTTATTTGTTCATATCAGAGAGAAAACAATTATGTGGGACTTTATTTTATCCATTCAGAATTGATTGGATTGTGAAAATTGTTTTACATACCAAAATCAAGCCAGGTGATTGGAGGGGAGGGCTTGAAAAAGTGACTTGGAGGGAATGGTGTCATCAGCAGTAAAGGAAAGTCCTAATTTGATGAAACATGTTCTCATATATATATATATATATATATATATATATATATATATATATATATATATATATATATACATACACTCACTGAGAAATTTATTTGGAACATTATAGCCCAACATGGTCTTCTGCTGTTGTAGCCCATCTGCCATAGCATTTTCTGTCAGCTCAAACCAGTCTGGCCATTCTCCACTTCTCTCATCAACAAGGTGTTTCCTTCAGCAGAACTGCCGCTCACTGGATTATTTTGGCACCATTCTGAGTAAATTCTAGAGACTGTTGTGTGTGAAAATCCCAGAAGATCAGCAGTTACAGAAATACTTAAACCAGCCCGTCTGGCACCAACAATTATGCCACGGTCAAAATCACTGAGATAACATTTTCTCCCATTCTGATGGTTGTTGTTGAACATTAACTGAAGCTCCTGACCCGTATATGCATGATTTTATGCATTGCACTGTTGCAACATGATTGGATGATTTGATAATTGCATGAATAAGTAGGTGTACAGATGTTCCTAAGAAAGTGCTATGTGAATCTATATGGTTAACATGAATGTTAAGGTAAATCTTGTACAATAAAACCAGGAACATACATTAAAAAATACTGTTAATTTTGATTACACGATGATTTAAATGCATTTGTGATGCATTTAAAAAATGTCTGGATCCTTTGAATGGACTGTAATTGTATGTATTGTGTTTTGCTGCACCACGTACATTAGCTTAGCACCATTACTAAGCATTAATAACTCCATTTGGTTTGTACCAGCTGCCACAATCCTGTCAAATGACACATATGATTGATTTTGGAACTACAAAATTGTACCATTACACTGTTTTGATTGTAGGGGTGAATAAACCAGCTTTGAGAACCAGAGAACTTGCTGCTTCCAGAATTTGTCTAATGGTAGGTGGCTGTTAAGAGTCATTGCTTTCCCATTCCTGGTGGTCAATGGCCTGGAGGATAAACTGACTTTGGTTTATCCTGGAGACTGACTAACATTATAGGCTCAAATAAGAGGAAAACATAACCAAGTCACCGCACCTTGTGTTTCTTTTGATAAAGGGAAGGTATAAGTTTGTATACTTTGGAAAAACATTTCAATGTAGACGAACATACTTGAAGGTTTAGGGGTTTGTTCGAATCGCTAACGCTAAATTTGGGCAGTAATAAAATGTGATGCTTGCCTTAGGGGTTGTTCACATAGAATGTGTTTTTGTGTCCATCTGTGAACATCTTTCTTTTTTTCTTTCCCTTTTCTCCCAATTTGGAATGCCCAATTCCCACTACTTAGTAGGTCCTCGTGGTGGCGCAGTTACTCACCTCAATCCGAGTGGTGGAGGACAAGTCTCAGTTGCCTTCGCTTCTGAGACAGTCAATCCGCGCATCTTATCACCTGGCTCGTTGTGCATGACACTGTGGAGACCACGCATGTGGAGGCTCATGCTACTCTCTGCGATCTACGCACAGTTTACCACGCGCCCCATTAAGAGTGAGAACCACTAATCGCGACCACGAGGAGTTTACCCCATGTGACTCTACCCTCCCTAGCAACCGGGCCAATATGTGACTCCAGGGGTGGTAGTCAGCGTCAATACTCGCTGAGCTACCCAGGCCCCCCATCTGTGGACATCTCTGACCGTTGTGTAGCATCTAATTTTTTCAGTGTCTCACCCAAGAGTGCCATGTTTTTTTAAGACACCCTGTCAAGTTAAAAGAACTTCAACTTCTAAAACTGTGTCTTGAGACACCTGCATTTTGTTCCATTTGTTGGGCTGTGTCAAGCTTTTTTAACACAAGGACACGTTTAGTCTGAATGGCCCTTTAGACCGTGATTAGATTGTTTTCCATTATGACCATACATTAAAGATAAAGAACTAGTGCACACTAGTGGTGGGGATTTTGATTCATTCCAGTGACTTGAGTCTTTTGAATCCATTCACCAAATGATTCATTCACTGATTCATTCATTGATCATTTCTGCAAGTAACACCAATACACCATTAGGTGAGACAAATTAGATGAATATTTTATGTGTTTTGAGTGAGTCATTGAACCATTGTTCGTCCAGGTTGTATTAGCCAGGATGTCCCGTATTTTGGCAGAAATTAAGATGTCCTGTATTGAAGCAGCAAAATGATAAACCCTTCCCCTGCCGATCGGCGAAACACTCGAGGGGGATCCCCTGTCGGATAGCAAAACATCCCATTTTGAAGCGCCAAAATTCCCTCGTCTTATGGCGAAACATACAGTATTTATTCGTCCCTTTGTCACATGGTGTAAAGTTTGTAACCCTAGTACGAAAGCACAAAGTCGTTCATGACCAACTTCAAGCTAGTCTAATTATCCTTTATTAAAATGTGTTTACAAATCTACTAAGAGACTTCAAAGTAGTAACAAGATTCAAACTGGAGAGATTGACTAGAGAGACTTTACTGAATGAGAAATATGAGTCAGTGTGTGGACGTGAATGAGAATGATTTGCTTAATTAAAAGATTTGTTAAAAAACAATGATTTGTTCATGAACGAAACACCACTACTGCACACAAACCACTTGTTACTTTCAGATATTAATGTAAATTGTTGTGTTCCATTTGTTTGTGTGTCTGTTTATTGTAGTCATACTATTGAAATACACTGCATGAACAGCTATAGTTCACTCCTGATGAGCAAAGAAAAACCCAAACGTTTTGTGATGACTCACATTGGCCATTGGTTTGTTCCTGCGAATGCATGGCTCGTTGTCAATTTAGACTGATTATTTCAGCAGTATCGTGATCAGTGGCCAGGTATGGTCAGAAGGGAAGATAAATGTGGTTGCTTTGGGCGACATTTTTATTAATGTGATGTGACATCATAGCGTGGTCTGCTAAACAGCAATCAAGCCGCTCTCTGCAGCCTTGCAATACAATCCAGATGTGCATTTGATTAAAGCTTTAAATGTGATTGGAGGGGTGAGGAATGGGGGAGACGTGGACCATAGGTCAAACCTTGAATTCTATAACAAGGGCTTTTATAAATTTCTTTTAAAACAAAAACAGCTGGTTGGGAAATTCCACTGTACGATTTTCGTCTGGTGTCTCTTTCTCTCACTCTCCCTTGTGTCTGCTGTGTCTAAGTCTGTGATGTCTGATAATCTACATGAAAATTCCCATCTAATCAGATCCACGACTCAGTTCTAGTCCTTGCATGTACTGTAAGGCTCATGGAAAACAATGGTTTATTCTGTTCTGATGAGTTTGTAGATGCTATTTAAGGTCATAAATATTCCGAATTTTCTGAAAATGAATTTGTATGAAAATGTTCCTAACAATTTGTAATGTGAAAAATCACTACTACTATTGCTCATACTAAGGGTTATGGGTTTGGTGTATAACTCACCTTGCACCATTTGTGCTACGGACATGAATGGTTCATAAAATCTTGCAGCTTGTTGGGGAAAGTGATCAAACTTCTGTTTTTTGCCTAGCAGACAATAAAACAGGAAAAAATCAGACCACAGACCAACAAAAGAGCGACCCAAACCATAGGGACCAGAACACCATAGAGACTTGATGGTGGGCTCTTTTGGGACAGTAAGAAACCACCCAGAACACCCTGCCATTGTGGCAGTGAGCTTTGCACTGACAAACACCACTCACATTTTATTCAGAAAATGTAAAATCTACTTAAGATTGAAACAACAGCATTGTTGGGTTAGTAGTAATAACCAAAGTTAAACATGATCAAATTGCACAGTTGCTCAACTGACAGAACGTTGCACTTCCCTTACAGCAAATTTGCAGCTCGTTATTTTCACATGCAAATGAGATTTTGATTTGTCGCAAATGTTTGCCAGAAGTTTGCAGATCGTCACCGGTAGTGGTGAACCTCTGGCATACCTGTGGCCACAATGGACAATTTGCCCCAAGTTTGCCGCAAAGCTCATTTGCATGTGGAAATTATGAGTTGCGAATTTGTGGCACGTTTGTGGCAATAGAAGCACCACACAATGATGTGGTTGTTTCTACAACTGTGTTTTTCACTTCACATATGCTTTCATGACACTTTCGGTTAGGTTTAGGGTAGGGAGGTCGGTTGTGTTGATTTGAAACTCCATAAAGCATTAACCTTAAAAACCTTATCTGTTTGGGAGTACACTGAACTCGCTTTTAGCACCACACAGTGGACATTTCACCTTGGAACTGCCTCAATACTTGTAATGAACCACATAATTTTATTTTACAAAAATGTTGCCACAGTCACATGAGATGAGGCTTCAAAAATGTTTACTCAAAACAGGGCTGACAAAAATATTCTGCTGCAGAGTGAACACAGCCTTTGAAAATTCACTCTCATATATTCAGTATATTCGATAAGGGTGCTGGCACTCTTGTACAGTCAACATGCATTAGATATCACTCATTAGACACTGGAACTTCCTCACGCTGAGCACCACTGTATTTACACTGCCGCCCCAGTGAACGAACAAGCCACACACAGATCTCTCTTACTTTAGCTCCAAACCCAACAGTGTCACAGCAGCCAAATGCCTGTGCTGACCTGACCGTGAACCAAGACAGGCCATGAGTCACCTGCATTATTGGGCGCGACCCTCTCCACCTCAGTCTTTCCCCCAACACTTACAAAGCATCCAAACAGAAAGACTCCCTCCTCTGTCTGCTGTCAAACCCAATGCTCTCATGGTTGACTTTCATCAGGAGACCTTGCAGTAGGTCCTTTCACCTTTCCACACCTCTCAGCCTGTTTGTTTTTGTTTATTTATTGAGTCAATTGACATGTGCGTTGAGGGTTGTGACCAGGAGGCACTGGGTGGAGTGATGGACAGGAAAAGGTACGAGTGACTCAAACATGCAGGCAAAACAAACAAGTCACCGGTTCAGTTGTTTGTTTATTTACTTTGCAAATTATTGATTCGTTAGTTTGGGTTCGCAGGTTTGGGATTTATCCAAAGAGAGATGAGATGTTTCTTGGCATCCCTTAAACACATTTGCTTGTTTTAATGGCAGCACACTAATTCAAGTCATTTACTTATAATTTAAAATCATTATTTCATTAACTATGCTACTGGGGTGTAAAATATTTATTTGACCTTAATCTTCTTGGTAATACTATATCAAGGGTCAGCAACCTTTTTAATTTTCCTTGTTAATCACTGTGCCAAAATCCACCTATAGATGATGCGGCGGCAGCCATAGTGCACCAGTACGCTGATTACACAGCAGCTATTGGCGAATATATACAGTATATTTATTACACAGCTTTTTTGAATACTCTATCCTGATTTGTAAATGGTGGCATCTAGCGGTCTGATACAGTATATCTGAGTAACAACCGCACATCTGGGGATTAAAGTCCAAAGAATACTTCGGTCAGACATGAATGCTAGGTGACTGCGTACAGGACGCGTGACGTAAAATTCATCATCAGCAGAGTGCTCAAGCACAAAACGTGTGTGGCCCGATTTTTCTAACCACTCTGAATGCACATTATGCACATGCGCCTGGAATTATTTGTACTAATTGGTGAGTCCACAAGGTGGCAACACTCACAGCTGAGCTGTTGCTGTCACAATGAAGTGCTAGAAGAAGATGTAATCGCAGATAAACAACAAGAGACGAATGTGGAAACAAGAATAGTGGAGGAGTGCGTGTGTGAGGAGGACAGGAGATACCTGAATGTGTATAAATTGAGACTTAAGGAATACAAATGAGTCTAAAGTCTTGAAGATAAATAGTCCGGTCACTCATAGCAGTCATAGTACACATGCACCAACCACCTGTATATGTGCGCACAATCAAATGAAGTATACTTTGAAAGGCTAATGTTCGACTGTTGTATACGCATGAATACTTTGGGCTTAAGTCATATCAGACCGGGTATTACGAGTCGTCTTTCGTACTTCTCTAATCACTCTGCCATCTCTACAAGTAAGTTAATAAAATATTTTTTAACTTATATTGATACTTTATGTCCAGTTATTTATTTATTTGGCAAGTAGTCTTGTAATAAGCTGGATAATGAGCAATTAGACAAATTCAGTGCAAATTAGCTGTTCAGTGATTACTTTTTCCTCACATAATTACATAATTTCAATGCAAATCACTATATTATGTCCATTTATTTATTTATTTAGTCAGTAGCCATGCAATAAGCATGATAATGTACTGTCAGCCAGCTGTTATTGCAAAATAAACCCCTTCAGGCTGATACAAGTCCTGATCACCCTGTTGGGATTTATTTTGCAATAACAACCAGCTGACTGAACATTATCTCTTATATCTGTTAATATATTTTAAAAATGTTACAGCCAATAAATAGGCCTAATGGCTGGATGGACAACAGCCTAAGAAATTACAATAAAAAATATAGCTACAAGCAGCGATGACGGGCCCAAGCACCATGGGTCCATTTCCAACCGGTGGCTTTCGGAAAACAATGCAAGGTGGGCACATGCATTTGGCATTTGAAATTGTTCTAAACAATTTTGAAGCAATCTGGGTAAATATAAAAGGACTACTTTAAAGTCTGTTGTAAGAGCCACACTTCCTGCTGCCAGGTGGTGGCACTATGACCATGACCCAAAATAGTCACATCCATGTGATTAGCCCCCAAGACTAAACATACATCTAAATTTTGATCTAAATCACACATTGCACACAGAAGATATGAGACACTTCCTGTTTCCAATTTGTCACCATAAATGTATTGCTTCACCATGGCAACATTGTTTGATATAGCAAAAATCTGTTCACAGTTTTGCATCTTCAATGTTTTGGCATAATGTTGTCTAAATGTGGTTACAGTCGCATTAATCTCCTAGGAGGACCATTTAAAAGTTCAGAGACTGCAATATTAAAACAATCCAAAATGGCCGACTTCTGTTGGACTGAGCCTATAACTATAATAATGAAAGCTTGATGAGAACTATATACACTACCGGTCAAAAGTTTTGAAACACTTGACTGAAATGTTTCTCATGATCTTAAAAATCTTTTGATCTGAAGGCATATGCTTAAATGTTTGAAATTAGTTATGTAGATAAAAATATAATTGTGCCACCATATTAATTTATTTCATTATAAAAAAAAAAAAGTTTTTTTTTAAATGTTCTGAAATTGATGACTTGGACCAAATAATAAAGAAAAACAGCCAATAAGTGCCCAGCATAGATGGGAACTCCTTCAGTACTGTTTAAAAAGCATCCCAAGATGATACCTCAACAATTTGGTTGAGAAAATGTCAAGAGTGCATGCCTGCAAATTCTAGGCAAAGGGTGACTACTTTGAAGATGCTAAAATATAACACAGTTTTGATTTATTTTGTATTTTGTTTAGTCACAACATAATTCCCACAGTTCCATTTATGTTATTCCATAGTTTTGATGACTTTACTATTATTCTAAATGTGAAAAAAAAATTATAATACAGAATAAGTGTTTCAAAACCAAATATTTGAATATGGGGGTGCTAAAGAGGCCGTCCTCCACGGCCATTTTAAAGGGGGTGCTACAGAAATAATAACAGGAATAATAACAATTAATGTGTTGCCATGGCAACACTATTTAAGATATCAAATATTCCTTAACAATTTTACATCAGCAGTGTCTTGACATTATTCTAAAGAATTTTTAATTAATTCATAAAATATATTGCTTCATCTGTAAATCTGTACTGTTATAATTAATAATCATAATAATTCCTTGCATTTATATAGCGCTTTTCTAGGCACTCTAAGCGCTTTACATAGTACAGGGGGAATCTCCTCAACCACAACCAGTGTGCAACATCCACCTGGATAATGCAACAGCAGCATCTGTTATATAATACTGTTAACTAGCTATTGGTGGAGAGGAGAGTAGAGTGATGTAGCCAATTCAGGGATGGAGATTATTAGGAGGCCATGATATATAAGGGCCAATGGGGGGAATTTGGCCAGGACACCGGGTACACTCCTACTCTTTACGAGAAGTGCCATGGGATTTTTAATGACCACAGAGTGTCAGGACCTCGGTTTAACATCTCATCACAAAGACAATTCTTTTTTACAGTATAGTGTCCCCTTCACTATACTGGGGCATTAGGACCCACACAAACCACAGGGTAAACACCCCCTGCTGGCCTCCCTAATACCTCTTCCAGCAGCAACCTTAGTTTTCCCCAGCAGGTCTCCCATCCAGGTACTGGCCAGGCTCAACCCTGCTCAGCTTTAGTGGGAAACAAGGCAAGAGCTGCAGGGTGATATGGCTGCTGACCATGATGTAATATGTTGTAACCATCCCCTCAAGGATTACTCCCAATCGATAACATTGTATTCTTTGCATTTTCTGTAAATCAGACCAGAACTTTATTTATTTACCAAAAGCTTGTGAAATGCACTGGGAAGCCTGGGAAACGGAGTAATGGTGTCTTTTTCAAAGCAACAGCAAATTTGCCATGATAAATATTTACACAGAGGCAACAATTTTGTAAGGATTAACATTCCATCTGTTTTTCTTTGAGCTGAAATCCACAACAAATATCTCTCTGCCTGTTTGGGACTATCTGGGCGACATCTTATCGCTGGTGACTCGTCCTCTAAACACTTTGTCTCAGCGGTCCATGGATAAATGATGACAGGATGTGCAACTTTTGTTTGAAGTTTTATCGTCCTACCATACAGCCACTGTCTCCTCTAATGACGATCCGTTTGCCAGCAAATGATCCCACCTACCTTACATGTGATAATAAAATGAACACAATCATGATGAAGCTATTATGATAATGATTTCTTTCCAAGGGGATGGGTGTTGAAATGGGGGTGTTAAGTTAAAAATATGAGTGGAGAAAGGGAGAGTCCAATGCACCTGTTAAAATATACATACACAAACACAGTATGTGCCAAAACATTTTTTTTTTAAATAAACCTTTACCCCGAGCACCATGGTATATGAATAACCATATATCAAGTAGCTTAGCTAGCTGGATTTTTGAGTAGCTTGCCCAACACTGTCGTTTTTGAGTAGCTTGCCCAATTCACATTATGCTTTAATGCTGAAAAACTGCTACAGACAAGGCATATTTTCAACTGAATAGGTATTCATGGATAGCATTATTCAATATCAGTAACACTATGCAGATGTTTAGACAAAAGATCTCTGTTTTGAAGCTGTTTTGCTCCAAGTGTTTACAAATGACAAACTCCAAAATATATCTTTGCTAAATGATGCTATGCCTCTCAGGCCATTTGCCGTGTGTTTTAATGTCTTTGGACGTGTGCGTGCCACAGTGTATGCAAAAACCATACCCATGAATCCATTTGAACTCTCTTTTAATTAGAAAAGTGCTTGCTCACAAGCAAAAATTTTCTATGAGCAACATTTATTGATATCTGTAACAGGTGTTTCACTTACAGTTCCCAGCGCAGATATGCCCAAATCTTTCCTAACAATAGAAATTCCAGAGCTTCAGTGCAAATGGCAAGTGATCTCAAACATGCAAAGTATATTTCTGGTGTGGGTGGCCAACAACATTTTTATGCGAGTCTGTCCGGTCAGATGGCGAGATTTGTGTGGAGGGATAATCGGTTACAACTCTCCAATCAAAATCCATAATATGATGTATTCAATAACCACCATTTGTTTTATCTATTGGTGCAGTGCTTTAATTAATGCATGAAAAAATTTGCTTGACATTTCTAACTACAGCTGTCTTATAAATCTGATTTTGAAGTTGTTGAGGGAAATATACAAGATTAAAGCTGAAGTGTGTAAATTCTATGCATAATTTCAAAAATAATGATTGATTTTAAACAGGTTTAACAAACACTATCCCCATCACCCGCTGGTTAGACAGACATGTGATCCTGCCCTAAACTCATACCACTGGTTAAGCCAATGTTGCTGTGTTACAATGTGCAACTAAGCCAGTGTTTACACTTTTTTTGTGTGGCAGAAATCAACCTATAGATAGCTTACATACAGCCTATGCAAGCTAGAGAAGAAAAAGATATTTTAACATAAAACAAATTACACACATCACCTTTAAGAGAGAATGCATTAAAATTGTCTACATGCAAGTTCAGGGGTGTTTCAAGGATTTAAAAATGTCAGGGGCTGAGAAAAAAAAAAAAAACATGAATAGAGAAAAAAAAAGAGAGTTGTGTTAACAAAGAAAGCAAAATTTGTATGACTAAGGTATGGTATGATATGACTGCATAGAAATGCAAACCCAAACAAGTGCAAAGATGTTCAAAAACAATAAAAATTAAAAGAGAATTTTGTTTCTAAATATATATACATTAGATACTAAGGTGTTTATAGCTTTTCATCATTCACCCATCAAGTCAAATAGTTCCTTTATTTTCTAAGAGGGTCTGGGGGCATGCCCCCTTTTATACTCACTGAGCACTATGAACACCTGTACACTTACTTATTCATGTGATTATCTAATCAACCAATCGTGTGGCAACAGTGCAATGCATAAAATCATGCATATAAGGGTCAGGAGCTTCAGTTAATTTTCACATTAACCATCAGAATGGGGAAAAATTCTTGTTGGTTGTTTGTTGATTGATTGGTGCCAGACGGGCTGGTTTGAGTATTTCTGCAACTGCTGATCTCCTGGGATTTTCACACACAACAGTCTATAGAGTTTACTCAGAATGGTGCCAAAAACAACTAAAATCCAGTGAGTGGCAGTTCTGTGGGCGAAAATGCCTTGTTGATGAGAGAGGTCAATGGAGAATGGCCAGACTGGTTTGAGCGGACAGAAAGGCTATGATTACTCAGATAACCACTCTGTATAATTGTAGTAAGCAGAATAGCATCTCAGAATGCACAACACGTTGAAACTTGAGGCAGATTGGCTATATCTGCCTTTGTATTTAATTATTTTTATTTTCAATCAAATCTGGCATATCCTTTATCACTCTCAAATATTGCAGGAACACATGGAATATAATACTGTTAAAATCACAGCGCAAACTATGCCTTCTAATACAGTCATCAAATGAGAACACAATAAAAATGCATATACAGGAATTAACACATAAGGAAGTGGAGGAAGGTTTTCTCTGATAATTATCTTGATAATTAAAAATCTTGTTGAATTGCTCATAATCATAAATAATGTCTACTCTTCTGTTATAGTGATGAATCACAGTTAAATCATTATGGTGTCATTTGTCTGCATAACATAGTTTAGGTGTGCTCCCAACTAACCGTTCCAATCTCTGGTGTCATCATAAATGAGTCCCAACTAATGAAAATGAACATTTTAAATTCAAAATGAAATGCATTTTACAAAATTTGAGTTCCTATTTGCTTACAAAGCATCATACAATTACTAAGCACTAATATGATTATTAGTGGATAGTGTAACGTAGCTGCTGAAGAAGGAGTGAAGAACCCAAGTGCAATTTTATTAACAAACATGAAATCCAAAAAACCCTAACTATAAACGTGAATGTAACATAAAACATGAACTTGGCTTGGCTTGACATAAACTTAGCTTGACATAAACTTGGCTAGACATAACATGATAACATTACCAAACACACAGTACCTAACAAAGGACAATGGAAAACATGAGGGCTTAAATACATGGACATGGGAGAACACATGACAAAGATAACAATGAACAGACAGAACTGTAAACATGGTAATCAAACAATGAACCAATCAAGGATCAAGGCGGAGCCATAGGGAAGGAGGTCCCTGGTGGAGCTGACGGACTGGAGGGATGAGGCGCAGCCACAGGATCGGAGAGCCAAGGTGGAGCCAGGTGACCAACAGACCAAGGAGGAGCCGGAGGAACCCCAGCAAAGCTGACAGGCTGAAGGACCACAGTGGAGCCGAGGGAACGTAGAGCCGAGGCGATGTCGAGGGATCGACAGGCCGAGGCAGAGTCCAGGGCTCGGAGGGTCTAGGCGGGGTCGGAGGGTCGAAAGTTCCCCTTGCCTGATCAGGAGAACTAAGGGTGGTTACAAGGGTGGGAACCATCTCCAGGTTGTATAAAATCATGCAAATATGGGTCAGACGGGCTGGTTTGAGTATTTCTGCAACTGCTGATCTCCTGGGATTTTCACACACAACAGTCTATAGAGTTTACTCAGAATGGTGCCAAAAACAAAAAACATCCAGTGAGCAGCAGTCCTGCAGATGGAAATGCCTTGTTGATGAGAGAGGTCAACAGAGAATGGCCAGACTGGTTTGAGCTGACAGAAAGGCTATGGTAACACAGATAACCACTCAGAACAGAAAACTGAGGCTACTGTAGGCACAGGCTCACCAAAACTGGGCAGCTGAAGACTGGGTAAATGTAGCCTGGTCTTATGAATCTTAATTTCTTCTGAGGCACACAGATGGTTGGGTCAGAATTTGGCCCCAACAGCATGAATCCATGGACCCAACCTGTCTTGTGTCAACAAACCAGGTTGGTGGTGGTGTAATAGTGTGGGAAATGTTTTCTTGGCACACTTTGGGCCACTTAATACAAATCAATCATCGCTTGAATATCACAGCCTATTTGAGTATTGTTGCTGATCATGTGCATCCCTTCATGGCCACAATTTACCCATTTTTTTCCCTCCACTTTTTCATCCCCAATTTGGAATGCCCAATTCCCAATGCGCTCTAAGTCCTTGTGGTGGTGTTGTGACTAGCCTCAATCCGTGTGGCGGAGGACAAATCTCAGTTGCCTCCGCGTCTGAGACTGTCAATCCGTCAATCTTATCGCATGGCTTGTTGTGCACATTACTGCGGAGACGTAGCACATTTGGAGGCTTCACGCTATTCTCCGTGGCATCCATGCACAACTCACCATGCGCCCCACTGAGAGCGAGAACCACACATTATAGTGACCACGAGGAGGTTACCCCATGTGACTATACCCTCCCTAGCAACCAGGCCAATTTGGTTGCTTAGGAGACCTGGCTGGAGTCACTCAGCACGCCCTGGATTCAAACTCAGGACACCAAGGGTAGTAGTCAGCGTCAGTACTCGCTGAGCTACCCAGGCCCCCCAATTTACCCATCTTTAATGGCTACTTTCAGCATGATAATGCACCATATCACAAAACAAAACTCGTCTCAAACTGGTTTCATGAACAATGAGTTCACTGTTCTTCAGTGGCCTTCCCAGTCACCGGATCTGAATCCAACAGAAAACTGTGACAAATCTCTGTCTTTCTTGCTCGGTTGGGAAGGAGCAAGTGGGAGCCGAGTGAACAATCCAATGTAAGTCACTTTTAATAACACTTTTCAGCATTTTTTAATACTCCCGTCACTCCTCACTGGAACACGAGACAGGTGTGGAGAACAGGTGGAACTCATTTACCACTCATCTCCCCTGGCCTCACTCTGCCCAGATGCTGCTTGGCCATGCCCCCATCACCACAAAAACCTTTGGGATGTGGTAGAACAGGAGATTCACAGCATGAATGTGCAGCTGACAAATCTGCAGAAACTGCTTGATGCAATCATGTCAACATGGACCAGAATCTCAAAGGAATGTTTCCAACATCTTGTGGAATCCATGCCATGAAAAACTGAGGCTGTTTTGAGAGCAAAGGGAGGCCCTACCCAGTATTAGTATAGTGTTCCTAATAAAGTGCACAGTGAGTGTAAAAAAATATAGTCTAATTCATGTTCTGTTTTGAGAAAGCTAGAAAATATGGATGATAACATTCCTTTGAACTTAAACACTTTTACGGTCTTAATCATATTATAATGCACAATGCAAACACCCTGCGTGGTCCATTCTCCACAGCCAAGGACTTAATCAAATTATTCCACATTTTGTTTACAGGTTAATGCCTGTAAGATATTTTATCAATTCTGCTGTCATGTTCTATTTTCATGTGTGCTGTATTATGTAGTTGTGACAAGAAAGACTGAAGCAAATCTGTCCTGCAGATTTACTTCATAATTCTGACGTTATGCTTTTCAACAAACTCACCCCAAAAAACAAAACAAAACAAAAAAAAAATCTTAATTTTTCTTTTTAACAAGACAATGCATTACATTCTAACAGGAAATAAAAATCGGCTATATAAAGAAGCACATTTCTGAACTTTTAAAAAGTGATAGGCCTATCCAAAACATGATTATGATAAAAAACCTGACAAAGTTTACAAGGTTTATGACATTTTATCTTTTAAAGACATTTAAAAACTTTGTTTAAGGCAGATAGTTCTTAAGTAAACGAGATATCCTTCATGTTGCACATCAATGTTATACACACCCCAAAACATCAAAGTAAGTAAAGTGTGATTGGTTTAACAAGTCAGCCAGACATTTCATATTGGCCAGAATAAGATGATGAAATATGCAGAAGATTACAACATTAATGTTTCTGTCTAGTTGACAGGGCAGAAAAGGGATAGAAAAGAGTTCTGACTGGTTCATTTCAGGCACTGGTGACAGGACGGATGATCATTGTGCTTGCTGTTACTGTGTACAGTGTTTGCAGTGAATGGAACCGTTGTTTATAGTGAAATGGTCCCTCACCTGATTTCATCAAGCCGTCGCGATCACGTGGATGTGACATGAAGCGCAATCTACAGTGCGCGTTCAAGCCATATTTTATTTCAGATAACTGTATGCAGTGTTTACCCTGAGTCCACTTGTTTACTGTCATTTCTTGACACTGCTTCCCACTCTGATATAAAACAACAAGGTTCTACTTGGACACTCCTGGTAGTAAACTCCACACATAGTTCACTCCAAAAGGATTATTTAGTGTTAAACATGTTTAAGATAAGCTGACATGTGATCAAATCATTACATAAGAAGCTATTTCCTCACAAATGTTAATTCAGGGTACTGAAGCATCTCCCCTATTGACATCCATTCAAAAATAACGGCCTTTGGTCTCCTGGTCACTAGTGTACCGCCACATTATGCTTTGTTTTGCAAAAAATTAAGGCTCTAGGAAAAGTGCTGTTTGGGTTTCAACAGGACCCAAGTGGGTTAGGGAGAAGAGTTAATAAAATATGCATTCCATCATTTACAAATAAAAAATACAACTTTTTTAAGCATTTGGCACCACCCGGTGGACAATTCACCTCAAGAACACTTCCAGCTTCGGCCACTGGGGGCAGTAGTTTAAATTTCAGTGAGCACAGACAGATTTTAGCAGCAAAACTTTTAGCCTCCCTTTACCAAATTCACAGTCCATTTGTGTGATCAGTCCATTTCACGCTTTTAAAAGCCCATCAAAAAACATCAGTCACTGGTGTAACATCTACTATAATATTAAAGCAATATGCCACAAAAAGCCATTTGTTACAGTAATTTTACCATGGGTAAGAGGTGTTCTTAGGCACGACACAAAAACTTGGCGGCAACAGCATCATATTAAATACACATCATATTAATTGTTCAATAAACAATTAAATTCATCTTGAATAATAACTGGAATAGACAAGTCTTTAATTTCCAAGGAGTATAGTTTGTTATTTAACTGTAGGAATTTGCGAATGCCGAGCAATTAGCAACTTAGCACATCACTATTGTTATGGCCCATGGCTCGAGGGAGGCAACAAAAAAGAGGGATACACGATTCTGTAGAATTAACTAGTTAGTCAGCACAATACAGTAGTGTAGTGCAATTTGCATAAATGAAAATGTAAGGTGCTGTGGGATGTTGTCAAAGCACAAAAGAAACCTACAAAGAAAAGGCTAAAGAAAACACTCAGCCTCCCATGGACCAATCCCATGACTCTTTTTAAAGAGCCAGAAGTTCCCATTACGTGTGCGCAATGATGACCCGCAATACCCGGATGATCGGTCTGATATCACTAAATCGCCAGATGTGCAGTTGTTATTCAGAAATAGAACAGAATACACAGTATATATATATATATATATATATATATATATATATATATATATATATATATATATATATATATATATATATGCTGCTGTACTGGAGAGGTTGTACAAAAAGTTCATACATTAAAACTGTATGGCAAATTACTAACTGCGTGTGTCAGGGTTGTATGTGTTTTGTTTCATGCCATGTTTGTTCCTGTCATATGATCTTGTCATGTGGTCCCCTGGTCATGTGATTTCATGTTTCCCTCCATGTTCATGTGTCTTGTTTTCATTGGTTTATTGTCTAGTTACCTTATTATCAGTTCTGTCTTGTCATTGGTTAACTTGTTTGTCTTGTTACCCTTGTCCATGTATTTAAGCCTCATGTTTGCCATTGTCCATTGTCAGGTATTGTTTGTTTGTGTATGCTGGTTCAAGTCAAGTTAAGTCATGTTTATGCTAAGTTTATAGTCAAGTCATGTTATGTCAAGTCAAGTTATAGTCAAGTCCATGTTTTGTATTTGTTCACGTTTATAGTTTTTTTTTTGGATTTTTGGATTTCACGTTTGGAAATAAAACTGCACTTGGGTTCATCACACATCATCGTCTCTTCGTCTGCCTGTTGCCAGCATCGTTACAGAATACCTGACCGACCAAAATGAACCCAGCAATCCAGCTTCTTCGTTTACGCCAGGGGAATTGTCCCCTGGAGGATTATGTCACGGAGGTTTGTGGTCTTTGCTACCTTGTCGATTTTAATGAGATTGCCCTCAAGGACTGTTTTCGCTTTGGACTGAATGAGCCAATCACTTCCCTGATGTCAGGCGGTCAGAGTACCCACAGCCTGGCTCAATATATGGACCTTGCCCTACTAATATGTGGTTCACCATTCACTGTGGGTGAGGTGGACGCCAAGCCAGAGTCCCACATCATGGCCGCCAAGCCTGAGTTCCTCGTCACGTTTGCTGAGCTAGCGCCATCTTTTGCCCCAGATCCTGAGTCTGCTCCATGCCATATCACAGTCATGCCTCAGTCTGCTCCATGCCATGTCACAGCCACAACTCAGTCTGCTCTATGCCATGTCACAGCCATGCCTGAGACTGCTCCATGCCATGTTACAGCCAAGCTTCAGTCCGCTCCATGCAATGTCTCAGGCTCACCTCTGGTCAACGAACCAACGCCCAAGCCTGTCATGGTCAATGAGCCAACGCTCACGTCTGCCACATTCAATGAACCAGCATTGCAAGCCTCGTCCGTCCCAGAGCCAGCATTGCAAACATCGTCCGTTCCAGAGCCATCTCTCACTGGGCTATTTGAGTTGGAATTGGTTCCCGCCCTTGTGCCCACCCTGAGTTCTCCTGATCAGCCGGTTCCCCCCAAGCCACCGGCTCGATCATCACCCTTTGAGATATCCCAGACACGGAGAACTTTCAAACCTCCGACTCTGCCTAGACCCTCCGTGCCCTGGATTTCGCCTTGGCCTGTTGATCCCTCGACATCACCTTGGCTCTACGTTCCCTTGGCTCCACTGCGGTCTTCGGCCTGTTGGCTTTACCGGGGTCCCTCATCCCTCCAGCTCCTCCTTGGTCTGTCGGTCACCTGGTCACCTGGCTCTGACTACGTCTTGTCTCTCCGATCCTTCAGCTCCACCAGGGACCTCCTTCCCTACGGTTCCGCCTTGGTCCTCAGCCCCATCGGCTCTGCCTCAGTCTTCCGATCCCCCAGCTCCGCCTTGCTCCTCCGATCCTCCGGCGTCGCCTTGGTCCTCCCTGCCTCTGGCTCCACCCTGGCCCTTTGAGTCTTTGGCTACTCTCCGGGTATCCAGTTCTCCGTGGTTTTGCACCTCGAGCTTCTCATGGCTCCACCTTCCATGGCTCCGCCCCTCAAGCCTCTCATGGCTCCACTCCCATGTTTCACCAGACTACGGCCCACACCTTGTTTCTCCATGTTTCCATGTCCTGCCACGTAACCACGTCAAGTCGCCACCCCCCCCCCCAGCTCCCTCTTGAACATTATGTTTTTGTTTTGGAGTAGGGAGCCGCCCCTAGAGGGGGGGATATGTCAGGGTTGTATGTGTTTTGTTCCATGCCATGTTTGTTCCTGTCATGTGATCTTGTCATGTGGTCCCCTGGTCATGTGATTTCATGTTTCCCTCTATGTTCATGTGTCTAGTTTCATTGGTTTATTGTCTAGTTACCTTGTTATCAGTTCTGTCTTGTCATTGGTTAACTTGTTTGTCTTGTTACCCTTGTCCATGTATTTAAGCCTCATGTTTGCCGTTGTCCATTGTCAGGTGTTGTTTGTTTGTGTATGATGGTTTAAGTCAAGTCAAGTCATGTTTATGACAGGTTTATAGTCAAGTCATGTTATGTCAAGTCAAGTTATAGTCAAGTCCATGTATTGTATTTGTTCACATTTAAAGTTTGGGTTTTTGGATTTCACATTTGGAAATAAAACTGCACTTGGGTTCATCACACATCATCGTCTCTTCGTCTGCCTGTTGCCAGCATAGTTACAGTGTGGATGCACTCTGTCATTTAGAATGCTCATCAACATTAGAACGAAGGTAAGAATAAATGCTTGTGCACAGGGGTGTAGATTCGGGGGGGATGGGGGATGGTAACCCCCCCCCCCACACACACACACATTATTTATTCTGTAATCAATGGAAACATGGGTAAATGCTTTTAACTTTTTGTGTGCACATAAATACACAACTTGTATGCATTTACAAGTTAATGAGATCAATGTCTGTTCAAGTTTCATGTTCTGTGATGGTTACAAACATTCATTTATAGGTGCTCTTTGCACATGGCATTGCATGCTGTTAGCAGTGCACTTTTCCCCTTACATACATCTGTTCAGTCTCTGTTGTTTGGCTCAAGAGACCCAAAATGGTCCAAACAGCACTAAGGTTTTTAATGTCAATGAAATGTTGTTTAGAGAGCATATTTCCTTGATGACCACTACCAGTTCCTACAATATGGCAAAAATACAGCAAAGGGATTTATTTCAAATGAACCTGAGAGTAGGGCAGACTCCTGCTGACAGTTATAAATCACTTGCTTCTATAGAAACCGAACTACACACATATAAATAGCAACAAAGAGTCAGTGGGGGATTTTCATCCATAATTATAACTGGCATTTGGATATAATCTCTTTGTTGTTTTATACTAATCAGAGTAGTCTGAACATCATTTATTTTGCTTGTCATTGATGTTCCATTTGAAAGTGATCAGTTAATTCTTTTCTCCATTAAAAGAGTGCAACAGTGACCGCCCACTTTTCTGCAGCCTTATATAAGTTGACTTAGGGTGAAGAGAGACTGATTATGACATTCAAAGTGCTTTTTGGCAGTGGTCGGTCACTGTTCAGATTACCACGATTCCCGCTTGCAATCTACCAGCTCTGTCTCTGATTGGTGGATCTCTCCTCAGAATTGTGGGTACTGTAGTATTTCACCATGAATTTGACATTCATTAGATGAATGAATTAACAAAGCTTGCAGCTTCTACAGAAGCATACAGTGCATTCAGAATGTATTCAGACCCCTTCATTTTTTCACATTTTGTTATGTTGCAGCCTTATGCTAAAATGCTTTATTTTATTTTATTTTTTCACATCAATCTACTCTCCATACCCCATAATGACAAAGCAAAATCCAGATTTTTTTAGAACTTTTCAAATTAAAAAGAAAAAACTGAAATATCACATTGACATTAGCATTCAGACCCTTTGCTATGTCACTTGAAATTTAGCTCAGGTGCATCCCATTTCTCTGGATCGTTTTTGAGATGTTTCTACACTTTGATTGGAGTCCACTGTTGGAAAATTCAATTGATTGGACATGATTTGGAAAGGCACACACCTGTCTATATAAGGTCTCACAGCTAAAAATGCATATCAGAGCAAAAACCGAGCCATGAGGTCAAAGGAACTGCCTGCAGAGCTCAGAGATAGGATTGTGTTGAGGCCCAGATCTGAGGAAGGCTACAAAAAAATTTCGGCTGTATTGAAAGTTTCCAAGAGCACAGTGGCCTCCGTAAGTTTGGAACAACCAGGACTCTTCCTAGAGCTGTCCGCCAGGCCAAACTAAGCAATCGGGGGGTGAAGGCCCTTGGTAAGAGAGGTGACTAAGAACCCGATGGTCACTCTGGTTGAGCTCCAGAGATCATGTGTGGAGATGGGAGAAACTTCCATGAGGACAGCCATCACAGCAACACTCCACCGATCTGGGCTTTATGGCAGAGTGGCCAGATGGAAGCATCTCCTCATTGCAAGACACGCAAAAAAGCACCTAAAGGACTCTCAAACTATAAGAAACAAGATTCTCTGGTCTGATGAAACGAAGATTGAACTGTTTGGCCTCAATTCCAAGCATCATGTCTGGAGGAAACCAGGCACCACTCATCACCTGCGCAATACCATCCCAACAGTGAAGCATGGTGGTGGTAGCATAATGCTGTGGGGGTGTTTTTCAGTGGCAGGGACTGGGGGACTGATCAGGGCACACAGCAATATACAGAGATATCCTTAATGAAAACCTGCTCCAGAGCACTCAGGACCTCAGACTGGGCCGAAGGTTCACCTTTCAACAGGACAATGACCCTAAGCACACAGCCAAGACAATGCAAGAGGGACAACTCTGTAAATGTCCTTGAGTGGCCCAACATGAGCCCGGACGTTAACCCAATCGAACATCTCTGGAGAGACCTGTAAATGGCTGTCCACCGATGGTCCTCATCCAACCTGACAGAGCTTGAGAGGATCTGCTGAGAAGACTGGCAAAAAATCCCCAAATCCAGATGTGCAAAGCTTGTTATATCATACCTAAAAAGACTTGAGGCTGTAATCGCTGCCAAAGGTTATTCAACTAAGTACTGATTTAAGGGTCTGAATACTTATTTCAATGTGATATTTCAGTTTTTTTTCTTTTTAATAAATTTGCAAAGTTATCAAAAATCTGTTTTTTTCTTTGTCTTTATGGTGTATGGCGTTTATATTGATGTGAAAAAAACTAATAATTTAAAGCATTTTAGCATAAGGCTGCAACATAACAAAATGTAAAAAAAATGAAGGGGTCTGAATACTTTCTGAATGCACTGTATATCATCACTTAACAATTTTGATTGTGTAAACTGAGATAGTTTATATATATATATATATATATACAGTATATCAATGCTAAAATTCTAATAAATTGCTAATAAATTATTGTTGTGCTCAATTTACCTTTTAAGTATACCTTTTATCTCTAATCCTTGGGAATAAAGGGGTAACAACCTGGAAAATTATAAATAATTTATACTGTAAGTATTTTATAACTAAGGGGTAACTATTCTAATATTACATGGTATATGACCTTATACTATGCTAAACAACAGTCTTACTTTGAGAGCAATTAAGCAAGAACATACACAGTGTACCTTTTTGTAATAATAGTGTACCTACACATATAGGCTACTGCAGGTATTTTTTAACTATGGGGTACATACTCTATTATTACAGGATACATTTTTTTTCACTACTGTCATCTGATGGAATTTTGGTTCCTTGCCATTGTCGCCTTCAGCTTGCTCACTGGGGGCTTAAATGACTATTAATATTCAGAAAATATTATCGAACTAACTGTATTGACACTATCGGATGAGAACACAAAACTTGAACTGAATTGAGCTCAATAATTACATTACCGTCTTGAGCTGCTTTAGTTGAAATTGAAGTATTTTTCATAATTGATACATTTTGAAACATTACTGTTATTTTTCCGTTTATTACTGTGAAGCTGCTTTGAAACAGTCTGTAGCCTATAGTATAAAGCACTATATAAATAAATGTGATTTGACTTGACTTAACTTGACATGATGGAGTTATTACATGGTATATGACCTATTATGCTAAACAACAATCGTTTGGGAGCAATTTAGAAAGAACATACACTGCATACCTTTTTGTAATAATATGTATTATATTATACATATAGTACTAGGTTTTTTTTTTTTTTTTTTACTACGAGGTACATATTCTATTATTACAGGATACATGATGGGGGTTTTTGCTATATGAGTTTATTTAGAAATTTAAATCAAGTCAACTTACCTGATGAAAGTGTGTTACATACACCAAATAACTTGTTCTGCTATTCTGTTTGAATGGCATTGCAGTCCATCAAGGTGCAATGCAGTGGAAAACAAGCATACCTCTTTCCAGCTATTCCCAGGAAATAAAATACAAATATAACATGATACAACACAACACTTGCATCTTACTGCATATATACAGTAGCCTATAATTGATATGTTGTTTTGATAGCAAAGTGCATCTGACTTAGTTTGGTCTTCCATGTTTCAAAGCAAGTAAAACTAAATTAATTAATGCATTTAATTACTGGCAAATATACCCCCTTGTTTCTCGTAGTTACAGAATAATACAACATCTGCGGGCTGTAATTTAAAGTGGTGCTTGTTACCCCATTGTTTCACGTAGTTACAGAGTAATAACAACATCTGCGGACTGTAATTTAAAGTGGTGCTTGTTACCCCCTTGTTTCACATAGTTACAGAGTAAGTACAACATCTCTGCAGGCTGTAATTTAAAGTGGTACTTGTTACCCCTTTATTCCCCAAACTTTTCATATTGTTCCCTTATACCTACACGTAAGTAATTTATAGATTCACTATTATTTCAAAAAGGTACTCTGTAAATTCGGTGTACTTACATTAAATTGCGGGCTGTAATCTAAAGCGTTACCGAGATTTTTTGAATTATTATTATTTATTTTGTTTTGGATCACTCTTCACTCAACCCACTGCCACTCAAAAATCTCATTCTCCATTCCGCATATTCACATGGCTGCCCCACGTTCAGTTATGACACACGAGAACCAATGGCATTTCAAATCAATAACTACATTTCCATCCAAGGGTTTTTTTGCAACAAAAATTGTAGCGCATCATAAAGTTTACTGATATAGTTAATTGAAATGCAAATTAATGCAAACATTTCACAAGTGTCGACATCTGGGAGGTGAAAGGTTCACAATACGCAATTTACACACATTTCTGTATAGAAATGGCTTAAGGGCAGATTTCTTTTGCAATAAACCAAACCTTATGTGACAAAGTGATTTTTAAGCATGACGTCATCAAGCACACCATTTTTATCGATAAAAGGCCATTTGAATGGAAACAGGCAGAAGACAGCAAATTTTGCAAACATTTTCTTTTACGCATTTTCACTTTGTCGATAACAAAACAGCATGAAAAGTGGATGGAAACTAGGTTAATGACATCAGACCTGGTGTCTTGATCCAGTGGTCTAGGTCTTGAAACCTCTTAAAGGAATATTCTGGGTTCAATACAAGTTAAGCTCAATCATAATAATAATATAATAATTTTCTTTATTTATCACACATTATACATTTGCACATATACAGTGAAATTCTTCTTTTTCATATATCCCAGCTAGGCTGGGGTCAGAGTGCAGGGTCAGCCATGATACGGCGCCCCTGGAGCAGATAGGGTCAAGGGCCTTGCTCAAGGGCCCAACAGTGGCATCTTGGCGGTGCTGGGGCTTGAACCCCTGACCTTCTGATCAGTAACCCAGAGCCTTAACCACTGAGCTACCACTGCCCAAGAACCAACAGCATTTGTGGCATAATACTGATTACCACAAAAATGTATTTCGACTTGCTCCTCCTTTTCTTAAAAAATAAATAAATTTAAAAAAAAGGTTACAATGAGTTACAATGAGGCACTTATAATGGAAGTGAATGGGGACAATCTGTAAATGTTAAAATACTCACTATTTCAAAATTAAAGCCACAAGAAATAACAATATGCATGCTAACATGATTTTAATGTGATAAAATCACTTACTAACCTTTTCAAATTAAAAGTCTTGGTCAGGATCTGGATTTTGGCTTATGGTCTCTGACAAGACCACAGTTTATTTCCAATATACTAAAGATGAAAATACACTCAACCAATGGTCAACATGGTATCTTCACCATCACAGTGACATTTCTAACAATTCTATCACTCTAAACGTACAAAGTGGCTCACTATTTGAAATAAATGCTTCAGTAAATTTAGTTCAGTTCATTAAAATGAGTAACCTGGGTTTTCTGACAGGTCTTTGTCTGGATAATTTTTCTCAAGGGGTCTAGGCTGGATTTGGGCCTTAGGGGGTTTGTTATTGGTCTAGGTTAGAGTCTTGAATGGTGTGGTCTTGACTCCAGCTCTGTCTGAAGTGTCACAACAAAAAAAGCGACATGTTTGAACTGAACAGAAGCGCGGATAAGAGTGTAACTCCCTGTAAGCGATGGCATTAGTGCGTGACTGTGAGAGGAATGTATGTGGCCCTTCATCTCTGTCACGATTCCCAGATCTACCATTCCTTCCTGCTATTGTATACGCTAATCAGGAACAAATGTGCATGCAGGTCTGTGAGGCGGCTGCATTTGTGGATGCGTTTGAATAGAACACAGTTGGATGTATTTAAGATGAGGATGTATGGCAGGCTGGTTGAAGGGAAATTACTGAAATGTTGTCTGCTATGGAAGTACTGCTTTGATGCTGGACACCTGAAACCAAACACAGACCAAATGCCACAATGATTCATTAAGTATTTGATACAAATGTGTACTTAATGTCACAATGATGCATCATTCTACATGATGACACCTATCCAGGTTAATTTGATTCAGCTTTACACAAGGGGTCAGAGTTGCAAGATTTAATTTCCAAAGCCTGAACATATGGACATAATCCAGCAAGGATCTTCACTGACCTCACAATCACTCTCTGAATATTTCAGACATGTGGCACAAAATAAAAGTCATCTGGTACTCCTTTGTATCTACAGAAACCTCCATAAAATGGCAAGTACAGTTTTCTTTCCTGTATTTTCTATTGACACAGGAAGTTGGGACTAGGCATATGGAAGGGCTCTTCCTTTTTCTTTACAGTTGCCAATAGGCTTCAGTTTACACAATATAACCAGCTATTCAGAGACGGGTGATATAAGGTGGTGGGATATTCTCATCTTTCACAATCCACAGCAAACTCCATTTTTCAATCAATTACCAATCGATAAAATCAAGTCCCGCCCGACATTTTTCCATTGAATATCGTGTTTTACTTCCATCAAATGATGGAAGTAAATTGGGTGCACCCAACAAATGGTGTTTTAAATGTTGATTTTAAGGTTCTACTTTTATACCAAGTGGCCCCTTTTTGGAAGCGGCTTTTAGTAAGTCTGAAAGTGCTGCTAAAGAGAGAAAATAACGAGTTCAAATAAAGGTGAAGCTTTTAAAACACTTGTCTTCTCTGTGGAGTCCAGTAATGACCAGACATTCTTTCTTTGAGTTTACTTTTGTCGTTCAGTTTCACTCTCTTCCTCTCAGGGAAGATCTCTGACGTCATTCTGATAATGCATCTCCATTCATGACTATGTAGTCATTAGCAGAGGTGGGTAGAGTAGCCAAAAACTGTACTCAAGTAAAAGTACAATTACTTAAAAAAAAAGTATAATAATAATTACTCAAGAAGTAAAAGTACTAACATAAATAATTACTTGAGTAAGAGTAAGAAAGTATCCAATTAAAAGAGTACTCAAGTAGTGAGTAACTCATTACTTTCACAAATGACATAATAGATGTTTACTCCCCTATATTCCATTACATAATATACATTGAACATGTACTACAGAATTATTATTATTATTAATAATTCACCATCATGTTGTTCCAAACCTATATGACTTATTATAGGAGATATTAGACAGAATGTTTGCCTGAGTCACTATTTACTTTCAGTGAATGTGTTTCATATATATATATATATATATATATTGAAAGTGAATGGTGACCGAGACTGTCAGTCCCTAACATTCTGTCTAACATATTTTGTGTTCCACATAATACAAAGCGTCACACTGGTTTGGAACAACATGAGGGTAGAGAAATGATGACAGAATATTAAATTATGGCTGAGATATCACTTTAAAGAGATAGTTTACAAAAAAATGAAAATTCTCTCATCATTTACTCACCCTCATGCCATCCCAGATGTGTATGACTTCCTTTCTTCTGCAGAACACAAATTAAGATTTTTAAAAGAATATTTTAGCTCTGTAGGCCAAAATTGTCATGCTCCAAAAATCCATGTCTTCAGAAGTTATATGATAGGTGTGGGTAAGAAACAGATCAATATGTGTCATTTTTTGCTAGAAAGCAGGGGGTGATATGCAGAGAAGTATGTGAAAGTGATCTGTTTCTCTGTTTCTCATCCACACCTATCACATCGCTTCTGAAGATACTAATTTAACCACTGGAGTCTTATGGATTACTTTTATGCTGACTTATGTGATTTTGTTTAGCTTTAAAATGTTGCCACCCATTCACTTGCATTGTATGGACCTACGGAGCTGAGAAATTCTTCTAAAAATCTTCATTTGAGTTCAGCAGATGAAAGAAAGTCATACACATCTGAGGTGGCATGAGGGTGAGTAAATAATGAGAATTGTCATTTTTGGGTGAAATATCCCTTTAAGGGCTCTTGTCAGATCTGGATGAATTTGTCAATAAGAAGAGAGGTTTGGAAACATTTCTTGTAATTATTACAGTGAAAACGTGAAAATGTCCCACAAGGACATTATATATAATGCTGAAATATAAACCCAAGCAAGATAATGCTTTATTAATGCCTTCTTTCACTATTTCATAGCTTTTAAAGTCCTGTGTGGATTCTTATTTCGGTGTAGTTACAGTTTTCAGTGTCGTAAGTATTTAGATCATTAGTTCTGTACAGCAGTACCGCCGCTCTCTAAATGCATATACGCAGCCTAGTGAGTAGGGCACCAACCCCGGTCGTGGAACACTCGCTGTGTCTGAAACTGCTCCTATCCACTATATAGTGCGCTATTTCGCGTGTCTGAATTCTGAGTGAGCCACTCGTTCCCTACTTTTGTTCACTCATTCTTACCCACAATGCACTCTAATTTCAAGTGTACATTTGATGTACATTTGACAATGGTTCATTTCCCACAATCCACCACGGGGAAGACATATGAGCTGGGAGTTTACTGCTTCCTTCACTCCTGCAATGTTTTATTTCATGCTGAATGTAGTAAATTACTTTTTGACAAATCATTATTTGATTAAAATAACATAACACATAGAGAGACAAAACATATAGATACATTTTAAAATCAAAATCAGAATCAGCTTTATTGCCAAGTATGCTTATACATACAAGGAATTTGTCTTGGTGACAGGAGCTTCAAGTGTACAACAATACAAAAACAATACAAAAACAGCAGCAAGACATAGATAATAAAAAAATTAAAATAGTTATACACATACGTACATACACACACAGACACACATACATACATACATACATACATACACATAAGTAGTGCAATCTAATACAAATCTGTTATCTGTTATGTACAGTGCAAATACAAATCTGTTATGTACAGTGCAAATTGTTTTTTGTTTTGTTTTTTTCCCAGAGGAATGAAATGGCAGAAGAGGTTGGATGTGTTGGATAAATACAGTATAAAAAAGACTAAACTGTGTATTGCACATAGTTATTGCTCAATGGGGCAATTTAACTGTTCATAAGATGGATAGCCTGAGGGAAAAAACTGTTCCTGTGCCTGACGGTTCTGGTGCTCAGAGCTCTGAAGTGTCGGCCAGAAGGCAACAGTTGAAAAAGGTAGTGGGCAGGGTGAGTGGGGTCCAGAGTAATTTTTCCAGCCTTTTTCCTCACTCTGGAAGTGTATAGTGTATAATCCTCTCAGCAGTTCCGAATTGACCTTTGTATTCTTCTGATGTCTGATTTCGTAGCTGAACCAAACCAGACAGTTATTGAAGTGCAGAGGACAGACTTAATGACTGCTGAGTAGAACTATATCAGCAGCGCCTGTGGCAGGTTGAACATCCTCAGCTGGTGAAGGAAGTACAAACTCTGCTGGGCCTTTTTCACAATGGAGTCAATGTGGGTCCCCCACTTCAGGTCCTGTGAGATGGTAGTGCCCAGGAACCTGAATGACTCCACTGCTGCCACAGTGCTGTTCAGAATGGTGAGGGGGGTCAGTGTTGGGGTGTTCCTCCTAAAGTCCACAATCATCTCCACCGTTTTAAGCGTGTTCAGCTCAAGGTTGTTTTGACTGCACCAGACAGCCAGCTGTTCAATCTCCTTTCTGTATGCAGACTCATCGTCATCTCGGATGAGGCCGATGACGGTGTCGTCTGCAAACTTCAGGAGCTTGACAAAGGGGTCCTTGGCGATGCAGTCACTGGTGTAGAGGGAGAAGAGTAGTGGGGTGAGCACACATCCCTGGGGGGCACCAGTGCTGATTGTACAGGTGCTGGAAGTGAGTATCTCCTGTCTCACAAGCTGCTGCCTGTCCATCAGAAAGCTGGTAATCCACTGACAGATTGACATGGGAACAGAGAGTTGGTGTAATTTATTCTGGAGTATAGCTGGGATGATGGTCTTGAAAGCCGAACTGAAGTCCACAAAAAGGATCCTTGCATATGTCCCTGGTCTGTCCAGATGTTGCAGGATATGATGCAATCCCATGTTGACTGCATCATCCACAGACCTGTTTGCTCAATAAGCAAATTGAAGGGGATCTAGAAAGGGTCCAGTGATGTTCTTCAGGTAGGCCAACACCAGTCTCTCAAATGATTTCATGACCACTGACATCAAGGCGACAGGTCTGTAGTCATTAAGTCCTGTGATTTTTGGTTTGTTTGGGACAGGAATAATGATTGACCATTTGAAGCAGCATGGGACTTCACACTGCTCCAGTGATCTATTGAAGATCTGTGTGAAGATGGCGGCCAGCCGGTTAGCACAGGATCGAAGACATGGTGGTGAGACGCCATCTGGACCTGAAGCTTTCCCTGTCTTTTGTTTCCAAAAGATGTGGCTCACATCATCTTCACAGATCTTAAGTGCAGGTTGAGTAACAGGAGGGGGGTTGCAGGAGGTGTTGGTGTTTGTGTGAAGTGAAGGTCAGAGTGGGTGTGGGGTGTGAGATTGGGCCTTTCAAATCTGCAGTAGAACACATTCAGATCATCAGCCAGTTGTTGGTCCACCACAGGTTTGGGGGTAGGAGTCCTGTAATTTGTGAGTTGTTTCATGCCACTCCACACTGATGCAGGGTCGTTAGCTGAAAACTTGTTTTTCAGCTTCTCAGAGTATCTTCTTTTAGCCACTCTGATTTCCTTGTTCAGTGTGTTCCTGGCCTGATTGTACAAGACTTTATCCCCACCCCTGTAAGCATCCTCTTTGGCCTGACGAAGCTGCCTGAGCTCTGCTGTAAACCACGATTTGTCGTTGTTGAACTTTAAACAAGTCCTAGAAGGAATGCACATATCCTCACAGAAACTGATATATGATGTTACAGTATCTGTGAGCTCATCCAGGTCTGTGGCTGCAGCCTCAAAAACACTCCAATCTGTGCAATCGAAGCAGGCTTGTAGTTCCCGCTCTGCTTCATTGGTCCATCTCTTTACAGCCCTTACTACTGGCTTGGTTGAATGTACTCTTTATTTGATAAAATGTGTTTACTCTTTATATTAACACACAGTATATATTAAAAATGACAACCTAAATGAAGATTTATTGTATTAATATATTATTTAATAAGAATAACTAGCAAGGCCCAAGTATTTTAAAATGTAATATGTGATGTTGTTTCTGTGACAGCCCCAGAGCTCCGACACTTGGTGTATACGTCAGCATCCGAATTCACTCATTTCGTTCACTTACTGCTGAGATATAGTGCACTAACTGCCATTCACTATATAGGAAATAGTGAATGAGTGAATGATTTCGGACACAGCCACTCTCTTCACCATACAATCACCTCACGCCCGCACATCTCTTACGCGCTGTGCACGTGCAGAAATGCTGTCTGTTCGTGCTCCAGTTGTCGATCACACGAATGGCAACTTGGATGCTTACATGAATTTATACAGTTAATCCGCCTGAAGTAGCTGCGATAGTTTCCAGTACCCTGCGAGGGAGCAGGGTAAATGCGTAAATACTGCTCATGGCATGCGGGACGTGGGACAAAGCACAGTGATGTATTGCTGCATTGATTTAAAAATGTACACTTAAAAAATTGTCATAAGAGCCTAGTTACATTATCACCATGAAAATGACCATCTCATTACACAGAAAAGCCCGCGTTAGGATTAGAGCCAAAACTTACCTCAGCGTGCTGCCTTAAGTTGGAGCTGTGATTTTAATCTTGAAATATCCGCTTGTCTTGGTGTTAAATGAAGGCATTGCATGATGAAACTATTATTTTTTTCACTGTGCGGAGCGAAGAAAGTGTTTCACTTTGTTTGAAGAGCATGATGCTGCAGCACTGATGACTTGAGTGACAGTCTGTGACAGCGGCTCAGCATGCGCAGCTGTGTGAACTTCTGCTGTCGTAAAAGTCCCATTCAATAATCTCTCAATAAATTACACATTATTTAAAATTAAACCCAGTAATGAAACGACAGGAACACCACCCATTGTAAAGAAGCAAAAGTAAAAAAAAATAATTAGAAATTTACTTGAGTGAGAGTAAAAAGTACCCACTTTTAAACCTACTCTAAAAGTAAAAAATTTTTCAGAAAGTTACTCAAGTAAATGTAACGGAGTAAATGTAGTGCGTTACTACCCACCTCTGGTCATTAGTCATGTTTAAATTAAAAAATTCTACTCAAACAGGCAAAAAAATGCACGTTCCCTATCTGTCACTCACTCGAGGTTGTGTCGACACTTGGGGTCACTCTTGGGAGCCCGAAACACCTCTGGTCTTTGAAAAAAGGCCAACGAAAATTGGGAAATGGTATTTGCATACCACTCCGCCGTACATACGGGTATAAAAGGAGCTGGTATGCAACCACTCATTCAGATTTTCTCTTCGGAGCCGAACGGTCGATGCTCACTGAGCTGAATTGCCACGGCTGTTCATTCACATCTGCTGGATCTGATGGCACATTGCAGTGGCTTCTCCCCCCTCTGTACTGGTGCACTGCAGAGAACGCCCTTGGGCACTTCAGTAGAAATGAAAGAGTATATTCTAAAACAAAAAGAGTATATTTCTCTAAAAGTGAGGCACACATAAAGATGCCTTTCCGTTTGTGCATTATTCCTGGTTGCGCTCGTTATTTCTCACCTTCTGATGGTCACGATCGCTGTCTTTCGTGTCTGGGCGCTGCCCACACGGAGACAGCTGTAGGGCTTTACTGGTTGTTTAGATCAGTGTTACTATAAGAAATAATTAATAATTATTTCTGTAGTTATTAATTAATATTTAAATTAATTAATTGGATCTAACTCATTAAAACCTCATATGGGGCTCCAGTAAATGTAGTGTGCTACGTTAGCAATAATTAGCAATAATTAATAATTATCAAAGATAATTACTAATTATTAAAATCAATAGAACATTGATGAAAATCAATGTTAGCTTTTTTAATCCTTTAAAATCAACAATTATCAAAGATAATCGTTAATTGTTAACATCGATGAAACATTAATTAAAATTAATACTAGCTTATTGATCATTCAAATTCAATCATCAAAGATAATTATCAATTATCAAAAATCAATAGAATATTAATAAAGATTAACATTGACAGGGCACCACCCTGAAATCAGGGACTAATAACCGAATAGTAAAACAGTCTCAATATTAGATTGTTTTCTTAGGAAAATCGACATCCGAAGAATATCGATTCTCGGGAAAAAAAAACAATGAATGAAGGTTTGAATCCGAGCACTGACATCCCGTCAGCATGACACAGGCGTATGCAAAACAAACCAAAACACTTCTCTTTGTAATATAAACAAAGTTTATTTATGCAGTAATATCAATTAATAATACAATGCAGTCAATAAACTTCCGACTTACAACTACAAACTAAACAGTGATATGATTAGATATGGAAATCAAAATAATCCTATAACACATAAGGTGTGTGTGTGTGACAGTGTGTGTGTGTGTGTGTGTGTGTGTGTGTGTGATTAGTAAGAGAGAGAGAGAGAGATGATTAAGTGACAGTCCTAAAGCTGATTTCGCGATAGCGGGAGAGAAAGCAGCTGTGTTCATCACTCAGAGACACGGTTTTACGAGCGGGGCGCGTAAAAGTCCTGCGTTATTTGACTCTTTAATGGATGAACTCAGTTTCTGTCTCACCTGCGATGGCGAAATTGCACAATCCAATTTGGTTGGACCACAATACAGCAAAACAAATTTGTGATAATTAATACCCTGAGTATTAATAATGAGCAGACATGGCGGTCCGTAAACTGTACAAGCAAAAACCTTGAAACACAGGAATAATACGCTATAATATTCTATCTCTGCCCAGACGTAAAGCTCTTACTTTTATCGCATGAGGACACAGGTAGAATGTGTTTTCCTCCATCCTTAAACTTTGACCCGGTTCCTTGAGGCTCGTGTGATGACGGGAGGCCGTTTCCTCGCTCTGTCGGCGGGCGGTACAGCTGTTGATTCTCGGCGGGCTGGCGGAGAACTCAGAAATGTAGACTTGATTGAAGATGGAAGAGAAATCTTTAATCTCTTCACTTCTGTAGGCAAACGGATGAAGATGCGAATTGCTCGAGCACAGCATCGGAGAGCGAGCTCATCCAGTCGGACGTGGAAGCCTCAGCTGGGCTCCTCCCCTCGGATGCGGTCGCCCAGTCACAGGCTGACGCGGAGATGAAGGACGTGCTTTCCCGGGCAGCCGCGAGCGTCGGGCTAGAGTGGAACCCTCCGCTCTCCCCTGAACCCTTGTGGCTTGATGATTGGTTCCTGGGCTCACGGCGCCACTCACAGCCATGCCCCACCCCAGTTCCTTTCTTCCTGGAAGTGCACAAGGTGCTGACAAGGCCGTGGGAGGCACCTTTTACTGCCAGGTCCCGATCCTTCAGCTCCCCTGCCCTCACTACCCTCAATGGTGGGGCAGCCAAGGGCTATTCAGCGATCCCCCCCGGTGGATAAGGCGCTCGCGGTGCACCTATGCCTGCAGAGCGCCGACACCTGGCGCGGGTGCCCAAAGCTCCCGTCCAAGGCCTGTAGGTTTACGTCGTCCCTGATGGCCAAAGCCTACGGTGCCGCTGGACAAGCTGCCTCCGCCCTGCACACAATGGCTCTCCTGCAAGTCCACCATGCCAAGGCGCTAAAGGAACTGCACGAGGGTAGTTCCGCCCCGGGATTGATGCAGGAGCTGTGCTCAGCGACCGACCTCGCTCTCCGGGCGACGAAGGTCACAGCGCGGTCTCTCGGGCGGGCGATGTCCACCTTGGTGGTCCAGGAGCGTCACCTTTGGCTCAACCTGTTCGAGATGGGAGAGGCCGACAAGGCACGTTTCCTTGGCACCCCCATTTCCCAGGTTGGTCTGTTCGGCGACACCATCGAGGACTTTGCCCAGCAGTTCTCAGCGGTGAAGCAGCAGACGGAGGCTATCCGGCACATCCTGCCCTGGCGCAGCTAAAGATCCCGCACCTCATCTGCTCATCGCCAAGGGCATCCCCCTATGGTGACTGCACCGGCTCCGCCGCAGCCCGCCCCTGCAGCCCGGTGTGGAGCCCACCGCAGGAAGCAGACGCCACCCATCTCACGACCGCTGCCAAGAACTCACGAAAGGCTTCGAAGCGCCCCTGAGACGGGCGACCCAGGGACGACAAAACCCGCTGCTCTGGAGCTGGTAAGCAGACCACTCCATCCCCCAGTGGCGGGCCGGGAGGAGAATCATTTGTTACCTTTTCATTTAATTTCGCCGCATGCCCAAGTGGCTGCGGTACCCAATATTTCAGCAAGAGCGGTTTCCTTGTTCCCTGGGTCACATACCCGGTGCGCACGGCCGTCATCACGACCACCGTCCACCATTCCATTTTGGCAGGTTTGGCGCTCCAGCGGCATTCTCCCCGCCCTTGTGCGCCCAGCTGTGGCACAAATCCGCCCCCAATGTGACGGTCTCCATGGGTCACGAGGACAGGCCTCTTCCTCCCCATCCTAGGCTGTACCAGGAGTGGTCACAAGGAGCCAGGTAAGTGCTTTGATATCCCTGAACTCAGCACAGCCACGACACGGCGTGGCACCTCAGGCTCCACCCTGCTGCGAGGCCCCACCTTCCGGTACGTCCGAGGAGATTGTCCCCTTTGTCCCCCTCGCCCGGAGCTTGGACGCGTGGCTTGCGCTTTCCAACCTGTCGCGATGGCTGGTCCGGTCCGTCCCACTTGGCTATGTGATTCAGTTTGCCAAGCGTCCACTTCACCTTGGTGAAGGGCAAGAACGCTGCTACCTTGCGCATGAAAATCGCTACCCTCCTTCGGAAGGGTGCGATAGAGCCTGTCCCTCCGACCAAGATGAAGCCCCTACTTCATTGTACGGAAGAAAGGCGGTGGGTTGCGGCCAATCTTGGACCTGCGAGTACTGAACCAGGCTTTACACAGACTCCCATTCAAGATGCTGATGCAAAAACGCATTTTAGCGAGCGTCCGGCATCAAGATTGGTTCGCGGCGGTAGACCTGAAGGACGCGTACTTCCACGTCTTGATTCTACCTCGACACAGACCCTTCCTGCGGTTTGCATTTGAGGGTCGGGCGTATTAGTACATGGTCCTCCCTTCCGGCCTATCCTTGTCCCCTCACGTCTTCACAAAGGTCGCAGAGGCAGCTCTTGCCTCGTTAAGGGAAGTGGGCACTCGCATCCTCAACAATCTCGATGATTGGCTAATCCTAGCTCACTCTCGGGATGTGTTGTGTGCACACAGGGACCTGGTGCTCTCGCACCTCAGCCAACTAAGGCTTCGGGTCAACTGAGGAAAGAGCAAGCTCCTCCCGGTTCAGAGTGTCTCTTTTCTCGGCCTGGAGTTGGACTCAGTCTCGATGAAGGCGCACCTCACGAACGAGCACGCACAGTCGGTGCTGACCTGTTTGAAGGTGTTCAGACAGAAGACAGCAGTTCCACTGAAACTGATTCAGAGGCTCCTGGGGCATATGGCATCCTCAGCGGTGGCCACTCCACTCGGGTTGATGCATATGAGACCGCTTCAGCATTTGCTCCAGACTTGAGATGGGCATGGCGCCGTGGGACACATCGTGTGGCTATCATGCCAGTTTGTCACCGCCTCTTCAGTCCTTGGACCGACCTCACATTTCAACGGGCAGGCATTCCCCTAGAGCAGGTCTACAGGCACGTTGTGGTTACGACAGACGCCTCCAAAATGGGCTGGGGTGCTCTATGCAATGGGTATGCAGCTGCTGGCTCCTGGACGGGCCCATGGCTACGTTGGCACATCAACTGCCTCGAGTTTTTGGCAATTCAGCTCACCCTGCGGAGGTTTCGGCCGTTGATCCAGGGCAAGCATGTGTTAGGTCGGACAGACAACACGGCAACGGTGGCATACATCAACCGTCAAGGCGGTTTACGCTCCCGTTGTATGTCACAACTCGCCCGCCGTCTCCTCCTCTGGAGTCAGCAGCACCTCAAGTCGCTGCGAGACACTCACATCCCAGGCGACCTCAACACTGTAGTGGACGCGCTGTCATGACAGGTTACCCTCAGGGGAGAGTGGTGAATCCACCCTCAGGTGGGCCAGCTGATTTGGAGTCGATTCAGGAAGGCACAGGTAGAACTGTTCTCTTCACAAGAATCCTCCTACTGCCCGCTCTGGTACGCCCTGACCGAGGCACCCCTCGGTATAGACATGCTGGAACACAGCTGGCCCCCTGGACTACGTAAATATGCCTTTCCCCCAGTGAGCCTGTGCAAGGTCAGGGAGGACGAGGAGCAGTTCATCCTGGTAGCACCCTACTGGCCTACCCAGACATGGTTCTCGGACCTCATGCTCCTTGCGACAGCCCCCCCTTGTGAATTCCCCTGAGGAAGGACCTTCTTTCTCAGTGACGGGGCACATATGACACCCGCGGTGGTAGACACGATCACTCAGGCTAGGGCCCCCTCTACGAGGTGCCTGTATGCCTTGAAGTGGCGTCTGTTTGCTAAGTGGGGTTCTTCCTGACTCGAAGACCCCCAGAGATGCGCAGTCGGATCGGTGCTTTCCTTCCTGCAGGAGAGGTTGTAAGGGCGGCTGTCCCCCTCCATCTTGAAGGTGTATGTAACCGATATAGCAGCACACCACGACACAGTGGACAGTAAGTCCTTAGGGAAGCACGACCTGATCATCAGGTTCCTGAGAGGCGCCAGGAGGTTGAATCCCTTCAGACCGTGCCTCATTCCTTCATGGAACCTCTCTGTAGTTCTTCAGGGTCTACGGAGATCCCCCTTCGAGCCCCTGCAGTCAGCTGAGCTTAAGGCACTCTCTTTGAAGACTGCCCTCCTGACTGCGCTTACTTCCATCAAGAGGGTAGGAGACCTGCAAGTGTTCTCTGTCAGCGAAACGTGCCTGGAGTTCGGTCCAGGCTACTCTCACGTGATCCTGAGACCCCGACCAGGCTATATGCCCAAGGTTCCCACAACCCCTTTTAGGAATCAAGTGGTGAACCTGCAAGCGCTGCCCCAGGAGGAGGCAGACCTAGCCCTGATGTTTCTGTGTCCGGTGTGCACTTTACACATCTATTTGGATCGCACGCAGAGCTTTAGAGTCTCTGAGCAGCTCTTTGTCTGCTTTGGTGGACAGTGGAAAGGAGCTGCTGTCTCCAAGCAAAAGATCGCCCACTGGGTCATTGATGCCATAACAATGGCATATCACACCCAGGACATGCCACCCCCAGCAGGGCTACGAGCCCATCCTACCAGGAGTATGGCGGCCTCCTGGGTCTCTAACAGACATTTGCAGAGCAGCATGCTGGGCAACACCCAACACCTTTGCGAGGTTCTACAATCTCCGGGTGGAACCAGTTTCATCCCGTGTAGTGGCAGTCACAAGCAGGTAAGTCTGGGATAGCTGGCTGGGTGTATTGCTTGCGCATAGCGCCTTTCACCTCCCCTGAGCTGAAGACGTGTGCTGTTGACTCCCAGTAGTGTTCACAAACTGTGTTCCCTGGATGATTTCCTCCGAGCCCTGTGGCAGACGAGTTTGCGGAGAAACTCGCTGCCGGCTCAGTATATGTGCTAACTAAGCCCTGTACTGAGGTAGGTGCTCTGCATGTGTTGGTTCCCTATAGGTAACCCCATGCAATGTATATCTTCGCTAATTAGTTTCCCTGTTGGTAAACTGTGTCTTCCTTGGGCAGAGGCCCCTCTGCCCCAGTCACCATGTTTGTAGAAACTCCTCCCCTGTAGGGTAGGACCTACCATGGGACTTCTCCACATGACATACTTCCGACAAAGCTCGGCAAGACCATGTGATGTATTTCCACTCAAATACCCCCCCCCCCTGGGCAGGGTGTGGCATCCACGGTGTCTTCCCCTTGGGAGGGACACGCCCCCCAATGTTGACCTGGTGGCCCCAGTCAGTTAACTCTTTTTTTGGGGAAATAAAAAATTAGAGAGGATAAGAGGTCATGACTGGGCTAGCCTGTCTCTATCTTTTGGGCAGTCGACTTGTCCCCGAAGGAACGTTCGACACTCATAACAGCATTGGGGGAGGTTACGTGTCGGCCTGGTGCGCTGGCTACGAGGCACACAGTGGCCTACCCATGAGCACCACAACTCAACATTGAAATGTCTGGAACACATGCGGTAACACCTGCACCACCTTTGACAAAAGATACTACACATAGAACGCCACAAAGGAGATCTTAATACCTCAGTTGTTCCTTTTATACAGATATAAGATAATGTGGAGAACAAATGGAGACTTATGTTTAAGTGTCCAGCTACTCATACCCCCAGTAATCTCACATGAGTCTTAGAATTGTTAAAAGACAACTCAACATCTCAAACTGTGCTTAGATTTTCCAAAATACCAAAGTCTGTGATCGCATATCTCATCAATCCTTTCAATACCAAATTATCTGAGCAATGCTAACCACATTGTAGAGTTCTACACTCTTTTATTTCTATTTGTATTTGTATTTTTTGTCATTTAAGAAATTTTTGAGAAACATCTGAAACACAGTTGATACCTCATTAAAGCATTCAAAGTTTCCATGCAATGATTCCCAGTATTTTGATTCCCCATTCTGTTGGTTGACGTGAATATTAACTGAAGATTTGCACTGCACTGCACTGCTGCCACATGATTGGCTGACTAGATAATAGTATGGATGATTGTTGGTGCCAGATGGGCTGGTTTGAGTATTTCTGTAACTGCTGATCTCCTGGGATTTTCACACACAACAGTTTCTAGAATTTACTCCGAATGGTGCCGAAAACAAACAACATCCAGTGAGCAGCAATTCTGCAGATGGAAACGCCTTGTTGATGAGAGAGCTCAACAGAGAATGGCCAGACTGGTTCGAACTGACAGAGTCTACTGTAACTCAGAAAACTGCTCTGTATTTGTGGTGAGAAGAATAGCATCTCAGAATGCTATTCTGAGACGTGGGTTGGCACTGTTTTGGGGGCACGAGGGGGACTTACACAATATTAGGCAGGTGGTTTTAATGTTGTGGCTGATCGGTGTATATTAACCAGACTTGTGAAGAGCTGAAAGTGTGCAATGGTTGATGCTCCTCATCGGCTGTCAGAACTTCACTGTGTGATCTTCACCAGATGGAGCAGTACTCTTGAAGCTGTCCGAAACAGCAGCATGGACAGGCTGGCCAGAGAAAAGTGCTGATGTGACTAGGGAGAAGAACATCATTAATAAAGATAATGAAGCAGATGGTGTCTCTAATCTCTCTGTTGAGACACATCTGGCTGAGAATGTCGCGGGCAGAAACGTTTGGGGCTAGACTTGAAAAAACTTGTTACTTTTGATGAAGAGAACTCTCTGCTTACCACAGCAATGTGGTAAGCATTAAATCCAATGAAAAGATGGATTTAAGTGCTTAAGATATTCTTTCTTAGGCATGTATGTAAATATTACTGCGGCTGCGGCAGAACTGATTATTAAATCACGATATTTAACCGCTCCCCCCCCCCCCCCCCAAAATGCATGAAATCAACAATAATGGGAATTATGATGTGAACTGGTAACAAAAAAAGTGCCAAAATGAGAACAAGGGCTCTTTAAACTACCACTCTACCAGCAATAGAAAAGCATAACTAGCTCCTTTGGAAACCACTAGATAGGCACTGCAGCAACAGTGGTTTGGAGAAGTACAGTAGCTCCAGTGGGAGCTGTGTTTGGACTAGAGGGTTTCGGCCTCCAGCTGGAGTACCCCTGCCACTGCGCCCTCAACATGGAACCCACAAATCATGAGAACGTGATAGCTTGCAAATACTGCAAATGGGATGGGAGCTGTCAGACCCCCAAAAGCACCCAAAGACATACAAAAGGTAGAGCCAACTAAACGCTCGAAGGAAGGAGCCCACTAAATATATATTAATATCTCAAGCTCAAGCCTCCCCCAAAAATGAGGACCTAAACTACGAATGGATGAGCAGAATCATTGCAATCTGGGCATAAAATGCTGATACCTCCAATTGCAAGTTGTTTGGATGGAAGATCTCACACTGCTATTCGAACGGGAGAGCCCACAGAGTAAATAACATGAAAGTTCACTCTGAATTTGAATAGAAGAGCCCACAATGCAATGTGAATGAGACAGCCCATGACCAAGGCACTGAAGTCTGAATGATGAGTGATGCCAAGAAAAGAGCTGAAGATTCATTTTCAAGAGCTGCACCCCTAGATATTCCCTAGAAATAGGGATGCTCTAATTGATCGGCCACCGATCAGTATCAGCCAGTATTCACAACCTATGACTCGATCAGTGATCGGTAATTTGGCCGATCGCATAAACCGATTGCTCATATCGCAAAAGACACATGGCACCACGGAGGGAGAGGAATACTGGCATAGTGTTGTAAGACAACAAACTTGATTCAGCAGTTAAGAACGATGCAGTGGGAGAGGTATGGCGAATATGAAAAGTTTGTGTACTGTACTCTTAATGTGGCGTTTCACACGTGACAAGGCAAAGGGAAAACAATGCAAAATGTGAAATGGTCCTTATCGTTCATGGTGGCAGCTTCTCAGTCTCAGCCGGTCATAGGCATCTCCAGTAATAATGTGAGTTACAAGATGTGGTGTAATTCAAACATCTTTATTAAATATCTCTCAATTAAACGGCATTAACAATAGTAGCACCCATAGAGTCCAGAAACACGTTCCCCTCATTAAAGTTCAAGCAGCATCTAGTGAAAAATGAACTATTAATACAATCATCCAATTAAATGAAAAGGCAGGGAAGGAATTTATAAGTATAACAATTATTTAAATATTAAGATACCATAAATATAATACAAAAATAAAATAGAAATAAAATAAGGAATTATAATAATTATATGAAATAATGACAACGAATCAATAACCAAAAATATCACATTAAGTTTAATTGCTCCTATGGGTTATCAGTTTGTCTTCAATTTGACACAAAGCTTTATTTTATGTTAATATAGATAATATTTTATTAGCCTATAATTGATTTAAATTATTTTTAAAAAATCTTTTTAAATAAGCCTTCTAAACTTTTTAAATAATTTTGTCAGCAAAAATTAGGCAAAGTGATATTACTCAGAAGAGGAAAATTCTGCTAATAGTGACAGTGTGCAGAAAGCTTACATATAGCCAGTTATGACAGAGATCCTGATAAAAGGTGAAATGATCGGGATCGGTATACGCTGATCAGGTGACAAGAAGATTGGTGATCAGTATCGGCTGTAAAAATCCTGATCGGAGCATCCCTAACTAGAAATAAGGTCCAAGTGTGCTTATCTGATATGAGATAAGTATGTTACCTGGTAAATGGGAATAAACACCTAAATGGGACTAAAAGTAGATCGACTTAGCCTTGGTTCTGAAAGTGGCAGCAGTTTCGGGGATTGGAGAATTCATCATCAGAGGGGAAAAGTTCGATCTCAAGGGAATAAGCAGTGGTTCTTGGCTTGGCAAATGCCAAATGCCTGAAGAACTGTTGCTAGAATAAGGTAAACAGTGTCTTATTAATTCTGTAGATTGATTGGCAAAGAATCGATGAGCAAGCTCCTCCTGAACCTTTGTATGAGAACCATTTATTACATGTCTTTTTGGGATACTTGATAGTGACACTTTTGGTCACTGTTTTTCAATCCTTTTCTGGAGTACCACTAACATTACACATTTTAGATGCCTCCCTTATTTGACACAATCAGTTCAGATCATGGATCACTCTACTAATTAGTGAATCAGTAGGTGTTTTAGATAAAAGCAACATCCAAAATGTGTAGTGTTAAGGCCTCGATATATTTCCATAGACATGGGTAATTAGAAGTTCTAAACAACCGAGCAACGGTATACTGTTTGCGAACATTCAGACACTGTTCTAAATGAAGTCACACCCATTCATTCTTTGATTTTGTATGAAGTATATCTGGGTCTTTAGAGGTACTCCAGAAAAGATTAATAAACACTGTGATAGGTCAATCGCTGCATTCTTAGGTCAACTATTTTAATGACTGTTAAAGTGTATAATTGTATAACTGACAACAGTCCCAAGTAACCGATTTCTATAATTTATTAAAATAAAAATCTGTTTAAATCATATAGACATTAAATATCAATTCATGTGGGAGTCGCGTGGCGTCTTGCAAGGTTCGGACGTCATAAACCGGTGAGATTCGATACACCCTGATTCTTAACTGTTCTAGGAAGACGATATGTCAAAGAATTCAAAATCCTCTGGCTCTGGAGACATTAAAAGACATGTTTGTGCTCAAGCTGAAGCCCCCGAGCAGCAGGCCAAAAGTGCGGGAGTCAATTTGGCCAGTGAGGTGCAGGAAATTTGGCGACAATTGATGAACGTGTCGGCAATGCTGATGAAGTTCGTTGCGGACTTGGAGGAGCTTGCTGTAATATGTCGATCGATCACTGCCATGGAGACGAAATTCACTGAGGTGGTTACAAAAGTGGTGGATGCAGAGAAACGGATCGATTATCTGGAGTCAGCGGAGAGGGAATTAGCTGCTAAACCGCTAGCAACCAAGGCAGATTGGAACGTGTTTGGGAAAAGTTGGAAGATATGGAGAATTGTAACCGACGGAACAACATCCGAATTGTTGGAATTTCTGAGCGAGCAGAGGCTCAGAATATGGTGGAATTTCTGGACAGGCTCTTTCCGAGTCTGCTTGACATAACAGGCCATAAGCTGGAAATCGAGCGAGCTCACAGGGTTCCTGCTCGGAGATCCGCGGAGGGAGACAGGCCCCGATTAATTCTGGCCAAATTTCTGAGATCATCCGATAAAGATCTTGTGTTACGTGAGGCGAGGAGTAAAGAAAGGCTTTCTTGTAAGAACCACAACGTTTTCTTGTTCCCAGACTTTGCGAATTCGACAAGAGAGAAACATGATCGATTCAAGAAATGCAAGAAACTCTTACATCAATGAAAGGTCCCTTTTGCACTGATGTTCCTGGCCAAATTGAGAATAGATGCTAAGGATGGCCACAAAGTATTTAAATGTCCACAACAAGCATTGTCCTTCATAAAGTCATTGGAATGAGTAGGTCATTGTGTGATTCTCACGTTGCAACCGAGTGGGCCTGACTCACTGAACATTCACTTGACTGTCCGAGAAAGCTGGGCACCTTTTTGTTTCTCTTTGTGCTGGTTCCGCCTAGTGGCTGGAGTTTGTTTTGTGTAATAACACTCCTTTGGGACAGTGGATGAATCTGCACGTTCTTTGTGCTTATGCCTCCTATTGGCTGGAGTTTGTTTTGAGGAGTATTTTTTGCAGGACATTGGAGTGATTAGGTCATTTGCTGCACTCATGTAACAGCCGGCCCACTGAACATTCATTTTACTGCCTGAGGAAACTGAACTCTTTTTTTTTTTTTTTTTTTGCTGGTTCTGCTAGTGGCTGAAGCTTGTTTTGTGGAGGAACACACCTTCAGGACAGTTATATGGATGAATCTACATGTTCTTTGTGATTATTCTGCCTATTGGCTGGAGTTTGTTTTATAGATTTTCTTCTGTTATGTAATTCTGTCTCACAAAATTTGTATAGAAACACCGGACTTGAAGTTGTCGAGGGGGCTCTCATAGGCATACATGGACGCCAGTTGGCGCTGTCGTGCGCAGGGTTAATGCGCACATTTTTCTTTTTTCTTTTTGCTTGGTTCTGGGGAAAGTTTGGGGTTTGACTGTTGCACTAATGTTGGAATGTGGTCTTTATAATTTTGTTTTTGACACACAGTCTATTTTTTCTAATATGTCAAAATGTCAAATGTTAATATGAGTGGATTGTCTCTCTCCATGTGGAATGTGAATGGGTTGGGGCACCCCATAAAAGAAGGAAGGTTTTATATTTTCTTAAACGTAAGAAATATGATATAGTGTTTCTTCGAGAAATGCATCTTTCCCCACAGGAAGCTGAAAAATTTGGGAAGATATGGAGTAGGCATGTTTTCTTTAGTGCTGGCTAAAGTAAGAGCAGGGGAGTCATTACACTGATATGTAAGCATGTACAATTCAAATGTCTCAAACAGAGTAAAGATAAATTAGGAAAAGTCATTATTGTTTTAGCAGAAATTCAGGGGCAAAGGTTGATTTTGGCTAATAGTTACACACCTAACGCTGATGATCAGGGATTTTTTATAGATCTTGAAGGGATGTTGCAAACCACTGGCACCCCTCATTATATAATATTGGGAGGAGACTTTAATCTATTTATGGACTCATTCCTTGATCATAGTGAAGCAAAAGTGTGTAAGCCCCCTAGAAAAACATTGACGCTTTACAGGATATGTAAAAATCTTGGTCTTACAGATATTTGGAGTCTTTTGAACCCATCTGGTAAGGACTATACATTATTTTCATCAGTCCATAAGATTTATTCTAGAATAGATGTTGACTGGAAACATCTTAAGCTCAGATCACGCCCTGGTGAGTTCAGAGATGTTGCCACATACGGAGAAAAATAAATCATGTAGTTGGTGCTTTAATGTATCCCTTTTGCAAAATCCTGAATTCCAACAAGTGTTAAAGTCTGAAATCAATGTTTATATGGAGACCAACTGGTCCTCAGTATCCTCTGTGGGTGTGGCTTGGGAGGCACTTAAGGCGGTTCTTAGTGGTCGGATCATACAGTATGCCTCATTCATCAAAAAATCCAAAGCACAAGAACTCGTGGAATTGGAAGGGAATATTAAAAGTGCCGAGGCAGAGCTGAAGCGCCGAATGTCGTCTGATGGCCTCAGAGAATTGACCTGATTGAAATACAGATTTTGTCGCTGAAGGTGGAGTTTTGGCTATTCAGGGCAAGACCGCCATACTTTGAGTTGGGGGACAAAGCAGGAAGCCTTTGGCTAGATATATTAAGCAGAGAGAGTCTTTTTCTACCATTTCCTCAGTGAAATCTGCTGGTGGTGAAATTTTTGATATTAATAATTCTTTTAAAGAATTCTATCTTGATCTCTATAGTTCCATGTCTTTGTCTACTGATGAATATATTAGAAACTTTGTGGAACTATTAGAACTCCCTAAATTGACGAATGAGCAAAACAATTTTCTTGATTCTGAGATAACCTTGGAGGAGCTTGGTGAGGTAATTAAGGCCTTGACTGCAGGCTAGTCTCCGGGGCCAGATGGCTTTGCCGCTACATTTTTTTAGATGTTATGCTACAGAATTGGCTCCACTTTTGCTAGAAGTTTATTTGGAATCATTAAAGAATGGAAAGCTTCTGCCAACCATGACGCAAGCCCGGATCAGTCTGATTCTTAAAAAGGACAAAGATCCAAGCGAGTGTAATTGTTACCATACAATTTCCCTGATCCAGCTAGATAAAAAATTTGGCTAACCGATTAAGTAAAGTTATGACATCTCTTATACATATAGATCAGGTGGGGTTTATTCGGGGCCGCAGCTCTTCTGATAACATTAGGCGTTTCATCAATATCATGTGGTCAGTGGCGAATAATCAGACTCTGGTCGCTGCCATTTCACTTGACACCGAAAAGGCATTTGATATGGTAGAATGGGATTATCTTTTTAAGATTTTGGAAATGTACGGGTTTGGGAGTATGTTTATTGGATGGATTAAGTTACTTTATAGACACCTGGTAGCAGCGGTACAAACAAATTGATTAATTTCAGATTATTTTAATCTGCATAGGGGCACCTGGCAGGGTTGCTCTCTTTCCCCATTACTGTTCTGTCTTGCCCTTGAACCATTAGCAGCTGCGATAAGAAAGGAGGATGATTTTCCAGGGGTGATGGTGGGAGGTGTGGCGCATAAGCTTCTGCTTTACACAGATGATGTTTTATTATTCGTCTCTGACCCTTCTAGTTCTATGCCTTGCCTCCACAGAATTATTAATTCCTTTTCTAAATTCTCAGGATACAGAGTTAATTGGTCTAAATCCGAAGCTTCGGCTCTGACAGCGTACTGCACGATAACGGCTTTTCAGCCGGGCGCCTTTCAGTGGCCCAAACAGGGCATTAAGTATTTGGATATTTTATTCCAAGTTAATTTGTGTGATTTAGTTAGAGTTAATTTTGACCCTTTAATAAAAAGGTGTGGCAGCGGGGGCGTGGTCATGCATCTCTCTGGAGAGAGAAAGCGGTAAGGGCGCTTACACCTGAGCTAAATTATGTCTAACACCTGTCTCTAATTTCAGTGAGCACGGGGAGAGCGGCATAAATAGAGCGACACAACACTCAGTCGGGAGAGAGACTGGATACGACAGAGCCAAGCCAGAGCAAGGATTTTCTAGTAGTGAAAGTTTACTTATGAAAGCAGTGTGTGTTAGTGTCAGTTTAGTGTGCAAAGGTAAACTGTAAAGTGGTGTCGCCAAGAGGGGAAAATAAAGCCTCACCTTAAGAAGGAAAAACTGCTCCTCGCCTCATCTTTTACAAAAGGTTTTTGAGTGATGTGGGCAGGTGGGCTTCATTACATTAATTGATGATTGGGAAGGTTAATGTTATTAAAATGAATTGTATTCCAAAATTAAACTACCTGCTACAGTCTATCCTTATAGGTGTCCCCCTCTCTTATTTCAAACAATTTGATAGCATAACGAAGTCCTTCATTTGGAATGGGAAACATCCCAGATTATATTTCAGTAAGATGCATAGGCCAATTGACAAAGGTTGGCTAGGTCTACCCAAGATTTAGTTTTATTATTATACGTTCAGTCTCAGACATTTGGTTCATTGGTCACTTCCATTTGAGAGAGCCCCTCTCTGGTTTTGAACAGGAAGTTCTTGCCCCTATTTCGCCATTGCAAAGCCTTTCTATCAAACTAACCGGAGAAGTTAAATTACACCCTGTTATCTCGCATTTGCACTCGGTATGGACAAAAGTGCCAGAGAGTTTAATTCGGACACTTATTTAAATGATGCATCAAGCTTATGGCTGAACCCAAATTTATGTATTAATAAGTTCCCTTTCTGCTGATCAGAGTGGATTGTGAGGGGGGTTACTACACCTATATGAGAGTGGAGTGTTGAGATCTTTTGAAAATTTGGTTCAACATTTTGGGATTCCCAGATCTCAGTTCTTTAGGTATTTACAGCTGCGCCACCTGCTCTGTACTATTTTGGAAATAGCATACACCCCCCTAAAGCGGCAGACACTCTGGGAGGGGTGATTACTGCTTTTGGAAAAGGTCATGAGGCATCAGTATATTACTCCCTGCTAATTCAGAGTCTGGAGGATGGAGCTTTAACTTCTGTCAAGAGATTATGGGAGAAAGATTTAAACTTGGAACTGGAGGAGAGAGAGTGGGCTACGATTCTAAAAAATGTCAAGTCTGCATCTAGAGACGCAAGGATGCGCCGTATGCAATTCAAGATTTTACATCAATTCTATTGGACCCCCTCTAGATTGTATAGGCTTGGTCTTAAAGACACACCCACCTGCTGGCGATGCCAATCAGAGGATGAAGACATAACCCATGTCTTTTGGGAGTGTGTTAAGATCCAAGAGTTTTAGTTGAAGGTTCAGAGTATTGTGTGTGATGTATTGGGCACTCGGGTTTCATTTTGCCCCAGACTCTGTATTTTGGGCAATGGGGCGGTCATCGATGTTGAGAATAGACACATAAAGAGTTGGGTCCTAACCAGTGTCATGATCACCAGACAGATAGTTTTAAGGGGATGGAGGTCGGCTGGAGTGCCCTCATTTCAGGAGTGGTGCTCAGAGATGGGGAGGGTGGCGGCCTTTGAAGAAGGGTCATTTAGAAGACTGGGGAAATTGAACTTGTTTGTGGGGAAATGGGGTGGATATCTGGCGTTTCTGGATGTGTGATTATTATTTTGTCTGTGTGTGTGTGTGTGTGTGTGTCTATAATCATGTATGACCACTGGGATGTTGTTGAGGGCCAGGGTGGGGTTGAGGATTGGGAGGGGGAGGGGTAATAGTGGGGGTTAATTGTTGATTCTGTGTATATACACTACTGGTCAAAACTTTTGAAACACTTGACTGAAATGTTTCTCATGATCTTAAAAATCTTTTGATCTGAAGGCGTATGCATAAATGTTTGAAATTAGTTTTGTAGACAAAAATATATTTGTGCCACCATATTAATTTATTTCATTATAAAACTAAAATTTAATACAAAATTAAAAAAGTTTTTGAAATTGATGACTTGGACCAAATAATAAAGAAAAGCAGCCAATAAGTGCCCAACATGGATGGGAACTCCTTCAATACTGTTTAAAAAGCATCCCAGGGTGATACCTCAAGAAGCTGGTTGAGAAAATGTCAAGAGTACATGTCTGCAAATTCTAGGCAAAGGGTGACTACTTTGAAGATGCTAAAATATAACACAGTTTTGATTTATTTTGGATTTTGTTTAGTCACAACATAATTCCCATAGTTCCATTTATGTTATTCCATAGTTTTGATGACTTTACTATTATTCTAAAATGTGAGAAAAAAACAAAAAGAAAACAAACAAAAAAATTTTTTTTTATATATTATATATATATAATAAAGAATGAGTAAGTGTTTCAAAACTTTTGACCGGTAGTGTATGTTTTGTTTTTCTGGGTTCAATATGTGAAAAAAATTGTTAATCAGAAAAAAATATCAATTCATGTGAATGCTGCACTGGCAAAGCATGAGAGGTCATTACCAAAGAATTCAAGAGTTGGTGCGGTTATCCTTATGAGAACTCTCTATAGACATAATGATTTTTATACTGTATGAGCTATAGATTCTATCCCCTAACCCTACCCCTAACCCTCACAAAAACCTTCTGCATTTTTACGTAAAAAAAATAAAAAATAAAATAAAAAACATCGTTTAGTATGTTTGTTTTTTTTAAGCTATTTGAATTATGGGAACACTATAAATGTCCTCATAAACCACATTTATAGCATAATACCCTTGTAATTACCAGTTTGTTACCTAAAAAAAGGTCTTCGTAACACACACACACACACACACACACACACACACCATATCCAGCTGTCATGCCACTTGTGCTCCACTTTCATGTTAACTTCTATTGAACCTTTAGGAATTGCTGTGCAGGTGTGAAGGATTGTCTAGATACAACCCCCTGTGCTGAAGGAGGTAGGTAGGAAAAAACTCTTAAAGGCTATTTCAAAGGGTTGTACCCAACTCTGAAGTGGACATGGATTAAAAGATGCATTAAATAATGCTTAAGACTGGGGGTTAAATTGAATGTTGCTGTACTCACACAATAGAAGGTAAATGACTTAATCCTCCACAGAATTGTTTGCACAGTGGTTAAGGTTTGGGATTGATGGACATGCTTAGATATGACTAGAAGACCAAACCCTTGAGAGCACTTAATGAAACTCATCATAAAATGGTGTGCAAAAAGAATGCCTCACCAATGAAAAACAGTAACAGAATTGTCATTATTGCTTTATTGGTTAAAACCCCTGCTGTCCAATGAAAGCAGAGATTTCAGCTCAGGACCAACAGAGAGAACTGCAGACAGAGTTCACAGATTGTTGAGTGAGGTGCTTTGTACGCCGAGAGCTCTGCCCTCTGTCACAACACTAGTGCAATGGGTGTTAACCAGGGTCCACTGATTGGTTCACTGTGTATTTGCTAAACCACATGGACAAGGAAAGAAGATAACCTATTCTTAGTTTCTTTATATTTTTCATGGCTCTTTGGTTTCCTACTTGTGTTTTATTTCCCCTTTTTCCCAGTCTTTCTTTGTTTATGTCTCTGTTTCTTTGATTTAATCAAATGTATTCAATACACCTAGTATACACTAGAATTAGTATACTGTATTCACGTATGCTACAATTTCAGGTATGTGTTATTAAAAAAAAAAAAAAAACCTTTACCTTTAAACCTTAAAACTTTACATTTATAACATAAAATGTCACATAATATTTAGTATGGATAATATATGAAACCAGATACAGGACTTGTTTCTCCCCTCACATGGCCTGACTTGTGTTCTTGTTCATTGTATTTTCTGACTTTTTGCCACTGACACATAAGTGCCAGCTTTACAGGTCATATATAGAGGTTGCACTACAAATATCTGATGGACTAAGTTGTAAAATTTCCATCATAGTCTATTTTCATCTGTCATATTAGTCTTTAAATTCCCTCACAGGTAGTATATTTGATATTGTCTCCATATTGTCGACATTTCCAGTTATTAAAAATTAATATTCGTGGCAAGCGCAAGTCTAAAAAAAGGTGTTCTATCAATTTAATAATTTGCAGAGTTGGAGAATATACTTTTAAAGTGTACTTACATTATTGCTTTATTGATTTTGAGCAGCAGAGCACTCTGGCGATTTATCTCCCATACAGTGTGTGCACAGAGAGCAAGAGAGAGATAGCATGCGTAGCTGCTCTCAGCCAGAAAAATCACTTTAGGACACATTAAGATGGTTAAAATTAAAACTGATGCACAGTATCAAATTCACAGAATATATGATAGGCCTAAATGTAGAGAGCACATCAATTTGAAGACAAAGCCAAATCCCGGACATTACACTTCCTAGTGCTCTGCATATGCACTTGGAAGTGTAATCTGGCTTGAAATCATGATCGTGCCTAGAGATTGCAATGGGAAGATTTACAGTGAAAAATATGTCACATTTTGATCTGTTCTCACCTAAAATCTATTAGATAGCTTCTGAAGACATGAATTAAACCATTGGAGTTTAATGGATTACTTTTATGCTGAATTTTTTTTTTTTTAAGCTTCAAAGTTTTGGTCACCATTCACTTGCATTGTCTGGACCTTCAGAGCTGAGATATTCTTCTAAAAATCTTCGTTTTGTAAGGTTGAAAATATGGTGGAACACAAATCCTTGACACCTCGAAAGAGCAACATTTGCCCAGGTAGCACACAAACAAACAAGCCAAAGTGTAGTGTAATTTCGGAACCATAATGACTTACATGACTTCCATGACTTGGTTTCCAAACCACTTGAAAAACCCAAACATGTTTTAATAAAGGCATATTTCCTCCAAAGTCCCACATCTGCCCTTGAACAAAATGTGAAGTAAATTTGGCTTAAAACTGAAGTGTGTAATTCATGCATCACTAGTATCACCAAACAGAATTGCGAAAAATTAACCTTGTTTTCAAATAGATTCCAGGAAACTTAACCCATATTTCATTGGTTGTACAAACAGATTGGATACTGTGACGAGGAGGAGGGCGGGGCCAGGCCGTGACTATGCATGCCCGGCCCCCAATCGGGCTAATCAGTCGAGGAGAGGGATAAATGCAGCCGGATGCGGCAGTTCGGGAGAGAGAGAGCTACACGCAGCTGCCATGTGTGTGTTTGTGTTTTGTGTCTTTTCAAGTTTTCATTAAAATATTACTTTGATGCTTCATCCGGTTCCGGCATCCTCCTTGCCCATCCTTTATCTGTTACAGATACAAGAAACATTTTTAACAGAAATAATTACACACACCAGTTTTACGCAAATGTAATGCCAGGTCTGATCCAGCCTGCTTTATATATCCTGTGTATTTATATATATTTATATATCTCCATCAATCTGAAGTCTGTGGTCATGAATTCATTTGAGAGACTGGTGTTGGCCCACTTGAAGGACATCACTGGACTCTTTCTAGATCCCCTTCAATTTGCTTATAGAGCAAACAGGTCTGTGGATGATGCAGTCAACATGGGATTGCATTATATCCTGCAACATCTGGACAGACCAGGGACATATGCAAGGATCCTTTTTGTTTGGCTTTCAACAACATCATCCCAGCTCTCCTATGGAATAAATTAACCCAGCTCACTGTTCCCACGTCTATCTGCCAGTGGATCACCAGCTTTCTGAATTCACTTCCAGCACATGTACGATCAGCACTGGTGCCCCCCAGAGATGTGTGCTCTCCCCACTACTCTTCTCCCTGTATACCAACGAATGCACTGCCAAGGACCCCTCTGTCAAGCTCCTGAAGTTTGCAGATGACACTACACTCATCAGCCTCATCCAAGATGGCGATGAGCCTGCAAACAGAAGGGAGGTTGAACGGCTGGCTCAATGGTGCAGTCATAACAACCTGGAGTTCAACACGCTCAAAACAGTGAGGGGGGCCTGGGTAGCTCAGTGAGTACTGACGCTGACTACCGCCTCTGGAGTCATGAGTTAAAATCCAGGGCGTGCTGAGTGACTCCAGCCAGGTCTCCTAAGCAACCAAATTGGCCCAGTTGCTAGGGAGGGTAGAGTCACATGGGGTAACCTCCTCGTGGTCGCAATTAGGGATTCTCGCTCTCAATGGGGCATGTGGTAAGTTGTGTGTGGATTGCAGAGAGTAGCATGAGCCTCCACATGCCTTTCCCTCAGGCTATCCATCTCATGAACAGTTAAAAACTATACTATAATTACGTGCAGTACACATCCTAGTCAGTTATATTATTTAACATACCCTCTTCTGCATTACATTCCCTTGCACTGTATATAACAGATTTGTATTTGTAAATACTATATATATATATATTTAGTCTTATTGTTTATTTCTGTATATACTTATATTTCTATTCGCTTTTAATTTTTATTCTATTTTTTTATTTTTTATTATCTCTGTCTTGTTGTTGTACTGTTTGTGCACTGGAAGCTTCTGTCACCAAGAAAAATTCCTTGTATGTGGAAGCATACTTGGCAATAAAGCTCATTTTGATTCTGATATTTATATTTAGTCATTAGACACTGAAGTTTGACTGGCACATTGAAGTATAATGCAATAAAATATTATTTTTTTAATCCTGCATTAACTGTTGGCCACATTCACAGAGGTACAACTCTAGAAATTAGAAATATATTTATTCAACTGTGACAGTTCGACTGCAGTGTGTGCTCATTTTCATGAGAGATGACTGACTCATATCTCTTGAAATGGAAACATGTATGAAGAGTTGCTGAAGAGGGGCTGATCAAAGCAGAGCACATGGCCTCACCAATGAAGATAAATATACACTTCCTCTCTTCGCTCTCCTGTTGCCTGTTACCCACACCCATATAACACCAGTGACAGGAAATGACAGACCACATCAAGAGGAAGTCTGCTGCACTCACAGAAATGGGAACAGCAAGGTTCAGTGGGGATATGGGGGAAATTCACATTCAGTTCCTGCATGATGTAACTCTTGAAATGTTGCACACACATCAGAGTCGTTGGACATTAGGGCTGGATAAAGTTGCAGGGGGGCTCTGTAGTGCCCCCTTGAAAATTGCAATGTACGGGGGGCTCTGTAGCACCCATTTTCACCTACAGTCACCAAAATTGGTACATATATAGTTCTCATCAAGCTGAACAATTTTTATACTCACAGTCATTAGCTCCTCCCAACAGGAAGTCGGCCATTTTGGATTTTCTGAAATTCACAGGCTCTGAACTTTTAAATACTCCTTCTAGGAGATTCATGTGACTGGCACCAGATTTGTGCAACATCATGCCAAGACATTGTAGATGCTAAATTGCGAACAGATTTTTGAACAGTGTCGCCATGATGAAGCAATACATTTATGGCAAAAAATGGGAAACAGGAAGTGCCTTATATCTTCTGTGTGCATTGTGTGATTTTGATGAAAATTCAGCTGTATGTTTGGTAACGGGGGCTGATCACATGGATGCTGCTATTATGGTTCAATGGTTATAGTGACATCAATTGGCAGCAGGAAGTATGGCACTTTTAACAGACTTTGAAATAGCCCTCTTTCAAATTTGCAGTCTTTAGCTCCGGCCAACAGGAAGTCGGCCATTTTGGATAGACTTTGGATTGTTTTTTAAATTGCAGGCCCTGAACTTTTAAATACTACTCCTAGGGGATTCATGTGACTGTCACCAAATGTAGGCAACATTATGCCAAGACATTGATGATGCTAAATTGCATAAACAGATTTTTGATATATTGAACGGTGTTTGCCATGGCAAGGCAATAAATTAATGGCAAAAAATGGGAAACAGGAAGTGTATCATATCTTCTACATGCACTGTGTGATATAGATCAAAATTGAGCTGTTTGGTAATGGGGCTGATCACATGGATGTGGCTATTGTGGGTCACAGTCATAGCACCACCAACTGGCAGCAGGAAGTGTGGCATTAACAACAGACTTTGAAATAGTCCTCTTATGTTTACCTGAATCGCTTAAAATGTTTTTGAATAATGTCAGGACACTGCTGATGTATAACTGTGAAGGGACTCTTGATATCCTAAATAGTGTTGTCATGGCAACAGATCAAATTACATGATGTTGTAGTGTATCTGGGTGTATTTAACACAGCCATATGTTTAATCACGCTTATGACATGAATGTGGCTATGGTGGGTCATGGTCATAGGGCCTCCATCTGGCAACAATAGATGTGACACTTTGAATAGACTTTGAAAAAAACAACCCCTCTGTATTCACCCCTGTCACATCAGATTTACTCAGACTAGTGCCAAATTTAATAAGGTAAGAGGATTCTTTATATTTTACGTGATATTTTCATAGCCACAAGTTAAATAACAATATTCTTTTTTGAACTGCTCAAGGGTTCACACTTGCCATAATTACGCATTTATTACATTTGCCACACACATCAGAGTTGATAACCATTTTGTCTGAGCAGAAGGTAAGACATGGTGTCTTACTTGTTTACTCAACCAAATGCAGTGTCCATTATGCATTGTTTTCTGAAAGCCACCGGATGGAAATAGACCCATGGTTCTGGGGCCCATCATCGCTGCTTTCAGCTTTATTTATTATCATTATTATTATTATTATTAATGAAAATTATCATCATACACCCTCATGTTTTTACAAACCATATGACTTTCTTTCTTCCATGAAACACAATTAAGGAGATGTTAGACTTAGTCTCCATTTACTGTCACTGCATGTTTTTTCCCCTCCATATATTAAAAGGGAATGGTGACTGTCAGTCCCTAACATTCTGTCTAACATTTTTTGGTTACCACAAAATACAGAAAGTCACACGGGTTTGGAACAACATGAGGGCGGGGAAATTATGACAAAATATAAATTTACGCTGAATTATAAATTTAAGGACACTTGTCAGATTTGGACAAATTTGTCAATTTAAAGATAAGTTTGGAAACCCGTTTCTAGTAATTATTATGGTGAAAAACGTGAACAATGTCCCACAGGCACAATAATAAATTATGCTGAATAAAACGAAGCAAGATCATGCTTTATTAATGCCTCCTGTCGCTATTTCAAAAGTCCTGTCACTTTTTAAGTCCTAATTGGATCCTTTGTTCAGTGTAATTACAGAATTTTCAGTGTCGAAAGAATTTAGATAATTAGTTCTGTACACTAAGGGTATACTATACCTTATATCTGTGTTTGGAAGCATATTAGGCTTATTTAAGTTCAGAGGTTGTTTTCTGTTGTCCAAACGTGCCACATCTGTCAAACGCAGAAATGCTGTGCACTTCGCAGACATACTGTCAGCTCATTCTCCAGAAGTCAAACACGCAATAGGCAGAGCAAAAGACATTTATACTTAATGCAGATGTTTATATGGATTCATACAGTGGGAACTGATATGCAGTACTGATATAATATACTTATAAATGAGGTCACAAGAGCCTATATAGTTACAGAATCACCCTAAAAATGACCATGACACAGACAAGCCCACGTTATCATTATTGCCAACACTTACCGAGTTGCAATTTTAAACTTCCAAAATCCACTTGTCTTGGTGTAAAATGAAGGCTTCGTGTGACGAAAGAGTTTGTTTTGAGCGCTTGTTACAGCAGGAGTGATGAGCTCGATTCGAGTATCACAGAGCAGCTGTAAAGTTCCACTGACGTAAAAGTCCCGTTCAAAAATCTCTCGATAAATTACGCATTTATTAACACTAAAATAAAAATTGTATATAAAAATAAAAAATGAAAACCAGTAATGTAACGACAGGAACATCACCCATTGTAAAAGAGTAGAAGTAAAAAAAATAAAAAATAAAAATAATTAGAAATTTACTTGAGTAAGAGTGAAATGTACCCACCATTAAATATACTCATAAAAGTAAATTTTTACCAAAAAGTTACTCAAGTAAATGTAACGGAGTAAATGTAGCACATTACTACCCACCTCAGTGCGCAAGACAATAAGACTTGTATTCAGAGAATATACCTTAAATTAAGTTTATTTCGTAACCCGTCCCACACATTTGTGCTACAGATATGATACTGTACAGTACCTCAAATTGTGCGGCTTGTTGAGGAGAGGTGTGATTTTCTAAGCGATTAGACCTAAGTTTTTTGCCTGGTGGATGATTAATACTAGCCATATTAAATGTTTGTAATATGGCTAGTTTATCTTACGATTTATTGATGAGGTCTCAGTGGCCAGGTGACTGCTTACAAGCCTTGCTCAATCGTTACATGAAAACCTAATGAAATCTCCAACTTGTGCATGATTAAACACATAAATTAAGTTCCTTCAAACATCTTTATGACAAAACAAAGTGCAGCTTGTAGACATGAAACATTTTCCAGGTTTACTTGTCTTGAAATCTTGAAATTGTTTATTGAAATTAGAATGACTTTCAGCTATGTTTTAATGCTGTTCACCATATGCATTAAAATTTGGGGGCTATTAATCACTTGCTGGCTTGGCTTATTATCCTGCTCAAGGAGTGACCAGTCTGCTTCAGTAATGTTTTACTAACTGCCAAGCAGGATGTGTAGGCAGTTTTCCTCATTGCCGTGATATGGTTAGAAATGTATTTTTCTATGTTCCACTCAGACCATCTACTGAAACTACTCTGCAAAAAAGGTCATTCAAAAATGTTCATGATCAATTCAGTAACTGAGGTTGTTTGCATATACACTTAAAGGTACAGTAGCAACATTTCTAAAGGTTTAATTAACCCTTATATATATATATACATGGGCTGGAATGAAGAGTGACATTTGAAAGCATATTTATCTGATGTTTTTTGTAAAATAAATTGTTAAATTACACAGAAATGTAATTGAAAACTGTGGAGACTGCAAATCAGAACTGAGGCAAATGATTATCACAGTCACCTGAAACTAGAAAAACATCATTTGATAGCGATTACACACCCCATAACATTAGTGTAAGTGAACAGATCTGTTCATAATGTCTCATAACACACTCACTTTGATACTGTGAACTCTTTATTTACTATAGTCTTTGCTAAGACCTGAATCAGTACACAAGTTAAGAAAATGGTCTCTCAAGAGGTCAGTACATCTGCTTGCTGTCTGTATTATTTTTTGCTCTGCCTGGGTAAATTTTCGCTGGCCTTATGTATATTGCATTTGTCACTGTTAAATAACAGCATATATGTCACTTTAATTTGAGTTGTCAGAAATTGTATCCAGACTCATATGTTGACACAGCTAAACACAAGGAAACTATCTTGTGTATTGCTCCAATATTGTGGGGAAAGTCCAGAGAACAAATGTGATATGTCCAAATATTATATAAGAACAAACTGTGCTTATTCTCTTTAGAAGGGTTGTCCACAGTTACACATTTTAAATGACTAATTGGTGGATTGTCTGAATGACTAGTAGACTATTTTGGTGTTAAGGAAGCCCCGTATAATTAAGATGCCAATATACTTCAAGCGAAATCAAATAACAAATGGATGTGACATCATTTCGTGCAAAATCTGATAAAGTGGTTTGTGTTTTTTGTGAAACAGCTTGTTAGCGCAAACCTTAAGAAAAACTTTGTATTGGCTGTTCAAGTTCTTACTGCCACTGGTCCACGTCAAAGGTGGGTGTGACCTGATACTCCACCTACTCTGATGCTAATACCTTTTCCTAGTTTATTTCTTCACTCGAGATCAGTCAGTGATACACTGGCATGCAGAATTGGCGAGCTGTTGCAAACTAACATACATCTGTACGATCGTTCACATAGAAACATTTTCCAAGAACATGTAATGTGTTTTATTGAAAATAAGTCTACAAAAGAAACCAAATACTACCATCTGTGAACCTCAGCAGAAATCAAGATTCATCAGACAAAGCTATGTTTTTAGTCTTTAACTGTCCAGTTTTAGTGAGCCTGTGCCCACTGCAGCCTCTGTTCTTGGCTGACAGAAGTGGAACCCGATGTGGCCTTCTGCTGTTGTAGCCCATCCACCTCAAGGTTTGACATGTTGTGCATTCTGAGAAAACTCTAGAGAATGTTGTGCGTGAAAATACCAGTAGATCAGCAGTTCCAGAAATACTCAAACCATCCCGTCTGGCACCAACAATCATGACACGATAATCACTGAGATCACTTTTTTCCATTCCTCCTTGATTTTATGCATTACACTGCTGCCACACGATTGGCTGATTAAATAATAGCATGAATAAGTAGGTGTACAGGTGTTCCTAATAAAGTGGTCGGTGAATGGATATACAACACATTACAACATTTAAAAAAAAAAAAACATTTTAAGTGAATATTTGAAAGTGATGTTTTGATGACTGTAGTGGTGGTCCTTTATAGGGGATGAATTTAGCGATTTTTTTATTTGGGGGCCAAATCTGTCAACAGAAGACGAAAGAGGGCATTCATAATTTTTTCAGTGCCATTTTGTTGTGACAAGAGTGGCACATAAGTTACAAACTTCACCTTTAAATGTTAAAGCTAAAATAAACACTAAATAAAAAGATCTAGATAAACAGACTAGTCAACCTCATTAACTACTTATTGATGAGTCAGTTGTTAAACAACTACTGTAGTTGCTGTTCAGACTTTGTTCATACGCCTGGAATGTTTTTTATTGAGGGCATAGAAAACACGTGTCAATGTAACCAGTCATTTACATTGTTCTATCATCAAAATATTGTTTAATTTATTATATTGTTTTGCTCAATATAATAATATTTTTATTCACTCACCAGGATTAACTCTAGAAGACGTTTGGTTTAACATCATCTAATGGCCCTGGTTTGGCATTAATGGTCCTGTGCCTCTAGTGGAGATTAGCGCCTTAAAACGAGCTCAGTCTCTGACAAATTGATGGTGTGAGTGAACTCTTCCCCTATAACACACACACACCCTTTGGTTGTGACTTAAAGGAGTAAAAACAAAAAACTCTGCTTAATTCATAAATGGTTTGTTTTTGCCCTTCACTCTCCCAAGGCCACCCAAACAAAATTCTGCAACATTACAACACTTCATAGCATTCCTGCAAACACAGAAAGATCATGTCAGCCTTTTCAATAAGACCTCAGATTATATCCAAGTTACTGTTGTGTTTTATTCCTGTCTCAGGAAATTTAAACAGGCTTGTAAATCTCTCCACCTGTTTGGAAATGTCTTTCATGCATTTTGGTTCCTGTGAAGAATCATAAAGGAGGTACCTATTAAAAACAGAACATTTGGTTATGCTGAGCGCTTGCTCTGGGTAGAATGAGTCATTCCAACAGATGCATTTCTGCTTACCATTCATGTTATTTTACATCATGTTTACAGTCAATGTCAAATTCACAAGGAACACACCTACTAATGACATGGGGTAACATTTGTACCAATGCAATACATATGTGATTTTGCTAGCATAATTAATGTTTAATTGTTTGTCAAATGACTAATATAAATTGGCTGATAGCTAAAAGAAACAATAAGGCTAATCAGGCTTGAATGTTCTGGGTTCAATACTAATGAATCTCTATGGACAGCATCTGTGACATGCTGCTGATTACCAAAGAAAATTATTTCAACTCATCCCTAAGTTTGTAAATACAAAGGAATAATGTGTTCAGTAATAGCCTTACAATGGAAGTCCATTAGAGAAAGCATTCAGGAGGATTTAAAAACAAATGTGAAGGTTTGATTTTCTGCTAAAATGCTTCTATGAATAACAAAGTTTATTATTTGATAGGTAAATTTGTCTAAATTGTTATTTTAGCGAGGGGACTACTTTTCTAAGTGGATGAAGTTCTGGTTATGCATTGCGAATGTAATTTCTGTTGGTGAAGTTGAAAGATTGCAGAACTTTGCACAGGCAACAAGACAGTTTGGTAAGCAGTTCAATCAAACCAGTGTAATGCTAACATCTGTGGAGTTATGGTCATGCTTTCAAGGTGACAGTTTCATATTTTCAACTCGCAGTGCTGTGCAATACCCCATAGACTTCCACTGAAAGTCCATTACTACAGTATACACACATTTTTTATTTGTTTTTACAAACTGAGGGTCAAAATTATTTTCTGAGGTAATCGACAGCATATCACAGATGGTGTCAACAGAACTTAAGTTGTATTTAAATTGGAATATTCCTTTAAGAGAGACACATCTGACTGTTTATACTGACAAAGTCAAGGTTCCAATATACATAAAGAAAAGTTTTTCTTTGTTCTTTGTTTAGAGCTAAAAAGAAGATTGAAACAGTAGAGTAACGGTATACTGTTTGCATACATTCAGACACCAGCCACGCCGCTGGGGCCAGCATTTAAAGAAGCATTTAAATATGAGACGCATGCTGTACTGACAATAGACTACATGTAAAACATTAACTAACATGACAATAAAATGTGATATCAATAGCCCCTTTCACACATGCAACCTGGTAAATTACAGTTAAATCATTGGATTACCTTTACTAGGGGTGTGCAGTGAAGCCATTATCTGTATCTGTATTTGTATTTGTTCATATGACAAAATTATCTGTCTGTATTCGGACAGAACTGGGTGTGGGCAGGACTTAAACCGGAAGTACGTTAAAACTAAATGAAATGCCCATTTTTAAATGTTACTCTTACGTTTATAGTTTCTATTAATAAAATATGCCTTGTATATGCCTTTTCATAATAAAAGCCTAATAATAATAATAATAATAATTATTATTATTATTATTATTATTATTATTATTATTTTACAAATATTATTTATTTAATTGATAATTTAATTATTATTATATTTCTTACCAGAAGAAGCTGAATATGTTGGCCACATTTACGTGGAATATGTTTGTAACAGGGTTCAATGGAAAGGAGGAGGCGAGAACCACACAAAATATCAAAGAAATATTTAATTAAACAAAAAGACACAAACATAACCACAAACACATACAAGGCAGCTGCCTGTAGCTCTCTCTCCCGAACTGTGGCCTTTATCCCTCTCGTCGGCTTGATTAGCCTGATTAGCCCTCCTCCTTGCCATAGTGTTGTTAACTTTGGTTTCTCCGACTTTTTGTTAGTCTGTTCATGTATAACATCATTATTCTGGAGGCTGAAGGAGTAAGGCAAAATGTGAAATGTCAAGCAATTTTGCAGTGAATAATAAATAAATATTCAAGCATTAAAATAAATATAATAAATCAATATAGCCTACAAACAGGTGAAAGTCCCATAAGTCTGTCAGGAATTTTTACAATAGGACACCATTATTTAGTTAAATAATAACAGTACTACTAATAATAATAATCATTATCATCATCATCATAATAATAATGTTAAATGTATAAAGCACATTTTCAAGCCTCAAGAACACTTAACATTCTCAAATTTAGCACAGTTTAAAGAAGATCAAGAAGAAAAAAGACATTTCAGTTTCTTTGTTTTACATAGACAACAATATTCCGAATAGATGAATACTATATGGAGCATTTAAACCTTTATGGAGCATTTTAACTTTTTTCGGAATAAAGTCTTAGCCAGATAATTACCTTAATTGCTGATGTGAATATAAATGTGGTCAACTTTAAGAAACAGATAGACGAGCTCCAACGTGAAATCATCAGTTCAGGTCAGAAATTTAACATCGTGCTCAGGTTTAGGCTATAAATAAATACATAGGAATCACGTGTGAATCATGTGATACATTAACATAGACATTTCAAGAAGTGGAAAGCGTACATGATGTCGTATCAAGTTATTGAGAAGAGGATAATGTTCTTACACGCAACATTGCTAGCAAGCTCTTATTTGGATTTATGCCTGCTTTTGACCTGTATGGATTATATCGTTTACCCTGTGGATTGTCGATTTCGTTTTACTTGGCTAAGACCATTGCAAGGTCAGAGTATCAGATTATTCCCAGCCAGTGCTGTAGTAGTGTCTGAAGACGTGGGCATACTGTGAATTTATGTAAAAAAAAAAAAAAACTTGCACCCGGTCTCTAAAATGTATATATACAGTATTTACATTTATATACAGTACATATGTAAAATGTGTAAGAAATATATTTTTTTCCATAAAAAATAAAATAAAATATTGGCTGTTGTAATTATAGTCCCGCATGAAATTACAAAATGTATATCAGGGTAAGTTTCTTGCTGGCATGGTGTACAGTACACTACTAAGAACAATGGTATGGTAACTTGATGTTAAATATGTATTTAAATTAATAGGTCTAATTAATGTTGCTTTCATTAGGCTACTATGAAAACTGTTAATACTTTGCAATTACTCTAATTAATAAACTAACACATACATAATACGCATTTAACTGTTAAGCATTGTAGCTCATATGAGTGAAGTAATGTTCACGTTAACACATTTTCTTGTATTACCATAAATAGCCTACATAAAAATTAATGGTTATTTGTTTTATATGTGTACTATAATGTGCTTTTCTGTGTATAGTGAAATTGTTTTCCTACTTAGAAATATAAACTGAAATAGTTTTTTCTTGAGGGCACCGAAAATCACCTGCTTGCATGTGAAGCGACTGAGACTTGTAAATGACCAGTCAAGGTTTGTTTTGTTGTTACGTGCCATCATGTTACAATAACTGACCGGTGTGCAACACAGTGTCATTTAAATGGTCCGCATAACAGAGTCGCAGCAGACACGTTTGAGCTCATAATGTTAAAGTGCTCGCATGTTTCATTCTCCCTCTCTCTCCTCAACAGTTCCTTGTAACATTTAACTGTCTTGTCTAATAATAAAAAGGCAAATATCAATAAAACTAATATCATATACCGTCTGCAAATATGCGCATATCTCGTTTAAACAGATGTAATAAACCAACCTCACACAACTTTAGCAGATCCAGCATCCTGTGGAGCACTCATTTATTTACCTCTAAAGCACATATTCTAACAGTCTCTCCTCAACAGTTCCCTGTAACTTTTCTAATGATAAAAGGCAAATATCAATAAAACTTGTATTATATACCTGTAACAAAGGTTAGTTTCGGGCAGATAAAGGAGGAAGCGGGAGCCGGTTTCCACAATCCAAGTGAGTCAGATTTTATTATAATAAAACAGAAATCGCTTTCCAGCGTATATCAAACAAAAGACTGCTTTTCAGCATAAACTGAAACAAAGTCCAGCTTTTCAGCAATAATCATAAAAAGTCTCTGATCACAAATACATAGTCTCTGGTGTGTCACTCTTTCCTCTCTCTGTTGACTGGCCGTCTTTTTTCTCCCCCGACTCTCACTGAGATGGTAATTAGTCACAATTCATCTCAGGTGGATGTCCTTACCACTTTCTCTCTCCCCAGACGGGCACTTGACCATGCCCTCACCTCCACATACCCCCACCGCCCGACTCAGGCTGAGGGAACCGTACAGACTGCCCACTACCCCCCCTTTTCTGGAGAGGAAGTCCGCGACAGCCATCTGTGCCCCCGGTATGCGGACCACCTCAAACTTAAATGGCTGGAGTGCCAGATACCAACGGGTGATCCTGGCATTGGCATCCTTCTTGCAGTGAAGCCATTGGAGCGTGGCATGGTCCGAACAGAGGGTGAATGCTTGTCCCAACAAATAGTAGTGGAGAGTGAGGACCACCCACTTGATGGCCAAACACTCCTTCTCTATGGTGCTGTACTTTGTCTCTCTCATAGAGAGCTTTAGACTAATGTACAGCACCGGGCGCTCCTCCCCCTCCACCACTTGGGACAGAACAGCACCCAGCCCCCTGTCTGATGTGTCTGTGTATAAAACAAAAGGGATAGAGAAATCATCAGAATGCAGAAGCGGCCCACCACAAAGTGCAGCTTTTACCTGCGAGAAAGCTTGTTGGCACGACTCCGTCCACTGGACCGGGTCTTGGGCTCCCTTTTTAGTGAGATCAGTCAGCGGGCTGGTGACATTGTAAAATTTAGGCACAAACCTTCGATAGTAGCCAGCCAGCCCCAGAAACCTCACCTCCTTTTTGGTCTTGGGTCTCAGGCAGGTTGCAATCGCTGCGGTTTTATCAATTTGAGGCTGTACCTGCCCGTGACACAAGTTGAACCCCAGATACCGTACCACCCACCCAGCTGCACACTTCTTCAGGTTTTCTGTGAGCCCTGCTCGTCGCAGCGACCTCAGAACAGCCCTTAGATGCTGCATATGCCGTTGCCAATCATTACTGTAAATAATGATATCATCCAAATAAGCAGCGGCATATGCAGCGTAAGGTCTGAGGACTCAGTCCATAAGACGCTGAAACGTAGCTGGGGCCCCAAACAAACCGAACGGAAGGGTCACAAATTGGTGTAATCCAAATGGTGTGGAGAAGGCTGTTTTCTCACAGGACAGGGATCTGCTGATATCCCTTTGTCAAATCCAGTGTCTAATAAAAGTGAGCCGAGCCCAACCTATTGAGCAGTTCATATATATGAGGCATTGGATAAGCATAACATTTTGACACCGCATTGACCTTTCTATAATCCACACAGAACCGGACCGAGCCATTGCTCTTTGGCACCAGAACCACCGGGCTGGCCCAGTCGCTGTGGGATTATTATATTATACCCATATCAAGCATGGCCTTTAATTCTTCCCGTACTACTTGTTTCTTGTGTTCGGGTAAGCGGTAGGGACGACTACCCCTGGACTTGTCTCGATGTGGTGTTTTATGAGATTAGAGTGGCTGGGGAGAGGTGAGAACACTTTAGGAAAATTATTTTGCAACCTGGCAAACTCTGTACATTGTGACAGTGGAAGGTGGTCTCCGCAAGGGACCAGGGTGAACTGATTGGATTTTAGACTCCCCTCTGGGCCCTCTCCAGAACTACCTTCGCCAAGGATATGGGGACCGCCTCTCTCCATGGTTTTAGTAGGTTGAGGTGGTAAATTTGATGAGCCCCATGCCTATCCATACGCACTACCTCATAACCCCTTTAACAATTCGGGAAAAGCCGGCCAATTAGTACCCAAAATTAGTGGATGGGTGAGGCGGGAACTAACCACAGCCTCAATGTTATGCTATTGACCCCGAAATAGAATCGTAACGATCACTGTAGGATAATGGTAAATATCCCCATGCACACACCTCACCTTGACCCGATTATTTGTATCCAATGCCCCATTTTGAACCAAGCATTGATGAATGAAAGTTTGGTTACAACCTGAATCCACCAAGGCTTAGTATGTACCCCCCCAATACACACGGGTATTTGGTACGTCCTGACTCGAACAGGGGCAGTCTGTGGAGTGTCAGGGTCCTATGGACTGCCCATTGCGCCTGCGGCCATTCCAGAGCTTGGGCCGTGTTCTCGAAGGGCTCCAGAAAGGCCTCCAGCTCATCTTGCGCCCACATCTTTGCCAGCATCACATGTGGGTTCGCTGCTGCCGGGGTTGCGGCGTGCGCCCCCTGGGGTACCAAGCTCCACAACACCCATCGGCCCTCTTCTTGGCCTCAAAGGAGCACCTCAAAGCACTGTTGTTGCTCCACCCGCAGATCCATGAGGGGCTGGTGTTGAGCCTGGTGGATGCTGGCGAGGGATCGGAACACTTCCTCCAGCGGTGAAGACAACTCCATAGCAGCATACCCTTCCTCCTTTCGGCACCAGTGTAACAATGGTTTGTTGTCGGGCAGATAAAGGAGGAAGCAGGAGCCAGTTTCCATGATCCAAGTGAGTCATACTTTTATCAAAATATAACAGAAATCGCCTTTCCAGTGTATATCAATCAAAAGACTGCTTTTCGGCATAAATTGAAACCAAGTCCAGCTTTTCAGCAATAATTATAAAAAGTCTCTGATCACAAATTCACAGTCTCTGGTGTGTCACTCTTTCCTCTCTCTGTGGACTGGCCATCTCTTATCTCCCCCAACTCTAACTGTGAATACAGAGATGGTAATTAGTCACAATTCATCTTAGGTGGATGTGCTTACCGCTTTCTCTCTCCCCAGATGGGCGCTCAACCACACCCTCACCTGCACAATACCGTTTGCAAATATGCAGTTCCCTGTCTGTCACTCACTCAACGTTGTGTCGATGTAGTGACACTAGGGGTTCGATCTTGAGAGCCCCAAACACCTTTGCTTAAAATAGAAAAGGCCAATGAAAATTGGCGAGTGGAATTTGCATGCCACTCACCGCCCCGGACATACAGGTATAAAAGGAGATGGCGTGTACCACTCATTCAGATTTTTTCTTCGGAGCCGAACGCATGTGTGTTCATCCCTATTATTCTTTGCTTACGCTGCTGGAATTTTATGGCACATATCAGCGGTCACCCTCGCACGGTCGAGTATTGTGTTTCCCCTGGGTGCTTCGGCGGCTGAGTCCACGGGTGCTAAAAGAGTATATTCAAAAGTGTATATTTCCTTCTAAAAGAGCTCGCACAAACACCCGGCGCCTTTTTAAAGATGTCCTTCCACATTTATGCTACTGGATGTGGCCGTTATCTCTCCCCTCCGGACAGCCATGAAATCTGTCTCGAGTGCTTGGGGCGCCAGCACGCCATTGCGAGAACATGCCCATCAGAACGTTGCGGTCGCGGCTCACTTCCTTCTTCATGAAGCAAGGAGCCACCGTGGCTGCTCCCCAACCTGATCCATCATGGGCTGTAGCTCAGCCGGCCAGGCCGGCTGATCTGGATGTGGACATGGGAGCGTTTTCGTCGGCTCAGCCCCGTGGACCTCCCATCACCCAGCACGCTCGTTCTATCCAGAAGAGCTGTCAAGCGATACAGGCGGTCCGCCTCAGGGCAGATTTAATGTGTCGTTCTTGGCTCGCGACGAGGATGAGCTTTTGGTCGCAGCATTGGAGGATGGGCTTCTGCTACAGGAAGCGGACGAATCTTCTGAGCTCCCGCCCACGGGCGGTAGAGCGTAGGATGAGGCGGACACTGAGATGGCAGCCGTGCTTGCCCGAGTGGCTGCGAACATCGGGCTGAAGTGGAACCCACCAACCTGCCTAAGCGTTCGCGGCTGGATGATTGGTTTCTGGGCTCGGAGCATGACTCTCGGGCTCAGTTCTCCATACGTAGTGATTCCCCTTGATAATCCCGTATGATGAGTTTCCACTGTTCAGTTTCCCCGTAGATGAACCCTGTGTTTCCCTTCAGCAGAGTTTTCTCTGCCTCGGCCACTGTTTCTGTGTACCCTCTCTGTAGATAGGGTCCTCCGGTGGTATTATTCCATATGCGAACTTCCCCGTTGGTATGTCCATGTGAGGTATTCTCCACATGTTAACCTCCCTCCGGTAGGATGTGGTCTCCGTAGTGTCCTCACTCCTGGAGAGGGAAGAACACTTCCCAGTGCTATTCTACAAAGTGCTCGGCGGAAATTGCTTAACAGCATTCAGGTAAGGCTCCGCCGGTAGCCTCCTTGGGTAAGTGCCTCCTCCCCCCTTAACGGGACTAGGGAGATGCCTTACCTAACTCTCTGGAAGGTCACGACGTGGTTGAGCACTCGCTGCGAGGCACACAGCAGCTTACCCATGTCCACTCTTCCATACCTCGTGACACGGTTCAGCGCCTGTGGCATTTCCTATAGGAACCCCTAGTGTCACTACATCGACAAAATGTCGAGTGAGTGACAGACAGGGAACGTCTTGGTTACCGATGTAAACTCTGTTCCATGATAGAGGGAATGAGATGTTGTGTCCCTCCTGCCGCGGCGCTGAACCGGCCGCTGACATGGCCAGGACTCTCTATCGGCTCCTTAGCATAAATCTAAATGAGTAGTGCACGCCATCTCCTTTTATACCGGTATGTCCGGAGCGGAGAGTGGCATGCAAATTCCACTCGCCAATTCTCATTGGCCTTTTCTATTTTAAGCAAAGGTGAGTGGGGCTCTCAAGATCGAACCCCTAGTGTCACTACATCGACACAACGTCTCGTTCCCTCCATCAGGGAACAGAGGTTACATCAGTAACCAAGACGATATCTAATTTAAACAGATGTCATTCAGGAACATCACGAAAATCCAGAGTTTTCTTCCTGTTGAGCGCTCATCTAATATCTTCCTCTGAAGCGTGTATTCTATCAGCCAGAATCAAAAACTTCAGGATCAAAAGTTCCAAAAGTCAAAAGTTCCAGGATCAAAAGTTCCTCTCATTCACAAATAATGATGATCACTCTGTAACAATCCAAGCAGGCAATCCAGGCCGTTTAAACTTTTAGGATCCGAAATCAAGAAAATACTGCCTCTGGAGGCTGTATACGGAGGTACGATGAATATAAGGTGCTTTTCAAACTGTTCGGAGACCAGTTTCCTTAAGAGTTCCATTAATTAAAAACAGCTGTCAGTTAAACCATTAACTGATTAGGCAGAAAGGTAGCAAGTTAGCTGCCTACATTTTTGGATGCAGCCCAAGGTAAAAGCGTTTCACGTATGCTATAAGTAAATGTCTTATTCACTATGCACTGTATGTACTATTGGTTTGATTCTGTATTATTTTTAGAAAATGTGACTGCTAAAGTGGAAATGCCATCCATGGTTGCTGGACTACTGTGTGTATTTCCTTCTTTCTAATATATTAACAATTTCTTCTTGTGCAAATAAATTACTAAAATTTGATGACTAAACAGAAATCAGAAGAAACTGCTATCTACCATTTAAAATACAATGTTAGTTTTTAGTTTTGTGAGTAAATATAGTGCTAAATAAGAGTTTATTATTATATTTTTTTGCAATTTTATGTTTGTTATTTACTATATTAAATTGTGTGATATATCGGCATTGTATCAGCCACCCTGCTCTCTGGATATCGGCATCAGCCATTAAAAACCCCATATCGGTCGACCACTAATATATACATCGAACAGCCACAACATTAAAACCACCTGCCTAATACTGTAGGTCCCCCTCATGCTGCCAAAACATTGCCAACCTGAGATGCTATTCTTCTCACCACAGTTGTACAGATTGGTTATCTGAGTTCCCATAGACTTTGTCAGTTTGAACCAGTCTGGCCATTCTCTGTTGACCTCTTTCATCAACAAAGCATTTCTGTCCACAGAACTGCCGCTCACTGGATGTTTTCTGTTTTTGGCACCACTCAGAGTAAATTCTAGTGAGTGTTGTGTGTGAAAATCCCAGGAGATCAGCAGTTAAAGAAATACTCAAACCAGCCTGTCTGGCACCAACAATCATGCCACGGTCCAAATCACTGAGATCACACTTACTGCTGGTCCATTTGTTGATAGAAGGAATCCCACTGCTGATGTCACTTCATTGTTAAGTTCATGGTACATTAATGAGGATATGAATGATGTTAATGATGATGATGTCAATGCTGAAGGGTTTTCATTTACATTACAAATAGATAATGTGCAGCTGAAAGGGGAGTTATTGGCCCTAACTAAGCAGGTTCAAACATTGGATGCAGACTTCAAACAGTCTCTCACTAGCCTTATTAATAGGGAAACATCCCTAAGAGAGTCTGTTGAGGCTGATTTAGCAGGCTGCAAGATTTACTGCAACACTCTTTGGAGATACTGGAGAGAGAGATTGTAAATGGCTTTCTTAGGAGAGATGCTAAGTGGAAATGTCAGATTAAAAAGGTAAACCATACTAGTACACCTGCTCTGACAAGACTACCAGCTTCTCCCCCCATTTCTCCTGTTGCACCATTAGTTATACCTTAGTGCTTATACAACCCCAGAACTGCAAATATTTCACTACCCTTGCCTAACAACACCACCTATACTGTCAGTAATCCTGCTGCTGTGCAGACACACCCTTTCCACCTCATCCTGGGCACGACCTCCCGTACACCATGACTTCACGTAATTCAGAGCCTCCTATGAGACAGCCGACGTCCTGATCTTTGTTGAACAGTATGAGAACTTCCTGGATGTGAGGCCTCTGCCAAGAGTAGAGCTCTTGGGGATCCTCAGCGCTGTTGGTGGAAGGTGGAGAAGACCAAGGTGTGCGACTGGACCTCCTTTAAGGAAGCATTCTTGGCAGCTTTTCTCCCTGACAACAACATGACTGAAGTGGAGGAGAAGCTCAGGACGCAAGTACAGCAGCCAGGTCATCAATTAAGAGATTTCGCTTATGACTACCGAGCACTGTGTCTGAAATAGAACCCTAAAATCACAGAAGAGGAGTTAGTGAGTCATATCCTGAACAACATTAACCCAAAATTGACAGGCCGCCTAAGAGGAACAGTGACTTCCGTAGAGCAGCTGGTGAAGATTGGCACATTGGTTGAAAAGGATTGTTTGGGAACAAAGGACTACTGGCAGAAGGTAAATTCACAGAACTTCAAGACCAAAGACGGAAACAAGTCCACAGAATGCCATAGCCCAAAAGACCTTGCCCACCTGACCATTGCCCAACATCACGACTACAGACTCCTAACTCCATCTCTTCTGCAGGTTCCATTATCAGTTAATGGAAGGGAAGTGAAGGCTGTCCTTGACACAAGAAGTACCTACACCCTAATGCAAGAAAGCCTTTGGCACCAGCTTGGAGATGACAAGACAGATTTAAGCACCCACAAGCTGCAGAGTTTCATCCTAGCTGGCAGACAAATACATCACTCCCTAGCACAACGACTCTTCCTCTATGAGTGGCATGGAAAAGTGGAATATCAACACCCATATGATGGAAGATAATCCTCAGACATGACTTTCTGAATACAACGGCAGTCGTCTTGGATGTGGCTAACAACAGATATGGAGTGGAGGCACAGCACAGCTATGAATTCCATTCATTCACACCCCATCATCTAGACACAACACCAGCATAGAAAGCCACCCATCACCATCTGCAAGCCACGGTTACTTTGTTCTGTGCTCTTCCACCTGAACAGACCTTCCCCATTCAGATGACGAGCTTTGAAGCTCCTCCTTTCACCTGGAATATGGACAATGAAGAGGAACTACAGAGACTGAGGCTTAGGTGGTCGTTGGTCACTTCAGATATTTTAGGAAGAATGTCGGTTGTCAAACACTATATCAAGACAGTTGACGACATACCTGTGAAGAGCCGAGCATACAGAGTTTCACCGCTTAAGAAGAAAATCAAAGAGGAACAAGTTGACAGGATGCCAAGGGATGACATAATTGAGCCCTCCATCTCACCCTGGTCTTCTCTGGTAGTTTTAGTGCCAAAACCTGATGGCTCCTACCGCTTCTGCTTAGACTACCGGAGAGTCAATGCCAAGACCGTACCAGGTGCCTACCCGATGCTGATAATCCATGAGATATTGGAATCCTTAGAAGGTGCAACTTGGTTCTCTACTTGGGATCTTCAGTCGGGTTACTGGCAGGTAGAAATGGAGGAAGAAAGTAAGCAGAAGACAGCATTCATTACTACCCAGGACCTCTTCCAATTCAGACACATGCCTTTTGGTCTTCAGAACTCCACTGCCACCTTTCAGCAACTCATGCCCGAAGAGGAATAATCTGCTTCATTTATATAGATGACATCATTGCCTACTCAAAGACCCCAGAGAAGCACTCCAAAGACCTCAGCACCATCTTCCAAAGACTTGACTAAGCCAACCTCACCCTCGACATGAACAAGTGTCACTTCTTTAAAAAGTAGTTAAAGTTCAAGGGGCATATCATCTCAGGCCAGGAAGTGGAAGTCAACACATCCAAGATAGCGGTAATCCAGAAGTACCCTGAACCAACAGACGTTAAGTCTCTCCAGCGTTTTTTTGGCCTGGCAGGATGGTACCATAAGTTCATCCCCAGGTTTGCTGACCTGGCTGCTCCACTCAACAACCTAAAAAGGATGGAGTCCAATGGAAATGGACAGCTGAGTGTCAGGCAGGATTCGAAGAACTCAAAGAGGCACTACAGAAACCACCTGTACTCTCACACCCAAACCTCTCTCTGCCCTTACAGGTCCACACTGATGCCAGTGACCTGGGACTGGGGGCCATAATGACCCAACAGACAGATCAAGGAGAATGAGTTATAACCTATGCATCTAGAGTGATGAAAGGGGATGAGCTACACTACTCTACATCAGAAAAGGAGTGTTTGGCAGTGGTCTGGTCTGTAGAGAAATGGAGGCACTTCCTTGAAAGAGTGGAGTTTGAGGTCCACACAGACCATGCTGCATTAGCTTGGGCATTTAACTGTCCAAAGACATCGTCCAGGCTAACAAGGTGGACACTCACTCTCCAACAGTTCAACTTCAAGGTGAGATATCGAAAAGGATGTCTTAACCAGGGCCCTGATGCACTGTCCAGGACCCATTCACCCCTCCAGCCTGACACTATGGCATGTCTAGCGATTGTGCATAGACACCAGACTAACCTACCTCACACCTTGGCCGAAACTGCTCTAGCCCAAACACAAGACCAAGCTCTGAAACATCTAACCACCTAGAATCAGGACCATAATTCCACAACACCTCGGATCACTTTGAAGATCACCAGGGTGTGTTATACCGAAGACTACCACTCCGGAACAAAGGTGAGACATTCCATCTGGTGGTGCCTTGGTCCTTGTTACCAGACTTCCTTCACTACTTCCACAGTAATCCATTAGTAGGCCACCTAGGAAGGCTAAAGACCTTAGATTTTGTATGTATCTTGGTGGCCTTCCCTGAGGAAAGATGTGTGGGAGTACGTGAAGCTTTGTACCATCTGTCAACAGTATAAGGCTGAGAACACTAAGCCAGTTTGATGCAATCAACCAAAGTACCAGAGGCTGGGCACACCCTGAGGATCAATCTAATGTGACCATTCCCATCCAGCCGTAATAGCAACGCGTATCTGCTTGTCATAGTCGACTATTACACCAAGGGGGTGGAACTATTCCCTATGAGAAACAGCAGGACACCCAAGATCGTGAAGATCCTATGGGAGGAAATCTTTACCCTCTGGTGGGTCCCCAAATACCTGATTTCTGATCGGGACCCCAATCCATATCTGAGATCCTGAAGGCCACATGCAATAATTGGGGCGTCAAACAGAAATTGACGATAAATTTGCAGCCAATCTAGCGCCTAAATTGGAAGGGCCAGCTACAGTTATTAAAAAGTTTGGGCCAATAAATTACACTATCAGCTGGGGAAACCCTCTAAAGCAGGATAATGTGAATGTGGTGAATCTAAAAAGATACCATGGACACTGTCCACCTCCGGTGCCATAGGTTGTGGTTTTGCACTAAGTAGTTGTATTCCACTCACCCAGTTGCTGTCTTTCCCCTGTGTTTAAGTGTTTGGTATCCTGTGGTATATGTTTGTCCTATGTTGTTTAAAAGGAAGTAGCAGGAACTACTTCCATAGGGTAATCAGGTTATCGAGGAGGATAACGTTCTTAGACACAAGATTGCTAGCAAGATCTAATTTGGATTTATGCCTGTCGTGACCTATACGGATTATATTGTTTACCCTGTGGATTATCGATTTCATTGAACTTGGCTAAGATCATTGCACGGTTGAATATATTCACATTGAGGATCGGATTTATTCCCAGTAGCTCACTGGAACATCGCTCCCAGGACCAGCTTACTGGTGAGATTGATCGCATATTGACAGAAATGTATGTACATATTATAAATAAACTCCCGAAGCAAGTGATTGTTTATAGTGTCTTAGTGAGAGATAAAGACTCATATGGTCGTGGGTTTTGATATTTCTATTGGGAGTGTGTATATAACCTTGCTATTGTTCACTTGTACATATTAATAATACACAGTTTATTTACCCTTTACATCTGTGGTCTGTCTACTATATATATATATATATATATATATATATATATATATATATATATATATATATATATATATATATATAATCATTTGTGTTTGTGATGACAGAGGTCCGAACTTTCTAATAGTGTAACCTCCACCTCTGCGGAGATCGTTACAATACTACGAGATTTAATTTATAGTCTGCTCTAAAGTATCAATTATTTTTTATATCCTCCGACTAAATGGATTAATTTAATTATCTGCCAGCGCGTCCTGACCTTGTACGTTCTCAAACAGTTAATTTTATGACTCTGTTCACACATAGCATCAAAGTTGAAATTTTCAGGTATTGTTACAACTTCCCTTATGAAAATCAAGAGTTCCTGGCAAATTTGCCACAAACTTGCCGCAAATTCACCACTGATAATTTTCACATACAAAAGCTTTGCGGGAAATTTGCAGCAAATTTTCCATTGCTGCCAAAGGTTTGCTGGAGATTCACTACTACCGGCAAAGAGCTGAAAACTTCTGGCAAACATTTGTGGTGAATCAAAAGCTCATTTGCATGTGAAAATAGTGAGCGGCAAATTTGCTGTAAATTTGCAGCTAGTTTAGATTTTTTGTAAGGGTTGTCATTCAGGGAAATAGCCAGTGCTAAATTTACCAGTATCTTAATATACCGGCCTAGATTGCCAGCCCCACTGCCCCCAGTGGCTGAAGTTGGAAGTGTTATTGAACAGATGGGCACGTGTGAGCTTCAGTTTCCAGAGAAAAAAAATTCAGAGTGAAAATGCAACCTCCGAATCAAGCTCATCATTGATTAAATGTGAACGCAATTACTTCCTGGTTTCCACACAGGACCATGACACATATCTCAGAGGCTGCTCATGCAATATGCTATCAGTAGGCCACATGAAAAGGTAAACACAATTGAACAAATGTTTGATGGGTGATGGAGCTTGTCCATAAGTTGGCAGAATGGGGTCGATGTCAGGGTACCGGAACTTTTGGTAGTAACATGCCGACTTACTGTGTGATAGTGATTTACTTGAAGAAGCAAATGACAAATTATCTGAAAACAAGTCATGTTACTCTTTTGTTTCAGTCTTGCTTCTCAAGTAAATTTATGTGTTTTTAAGGATGTTAAGATCATTTTTTATTCAAAAACAAGAAAATAAATGACATTTTCACTGAAATTATTTATTGTGGTGTAGTGTTATTACAGATAGAGAAGGTTGCAATCTAGCCTGACTTGTAACAATTATTTTCTTACATTTTTGAAATTCTTCAAAACTCTTAACATAAGATGCTTCCCCACCCCCCTTTATAGCATACACCTTTCCCTACACACCATGTAGAATTACCACACTGGTGGAGGCCAAAGCCCGTCCAGAAGCCACTGCAGGCCTGATTTGTTTTGGCTGGGCTCCGCTTTGACATGCCTGGGAAGGGCAAGGAAAGGAAATGGGTGGACCAGCAACTCTCAGCTCCCCCAGAGAAGGCATTAGAGAAGCCAAAAAGAGAGTGAGAGTGTGTTTTCTCTGCATTCGGGGCTTGTAAGACTGCCTGGGCCCATCTGGATCTAATAAGCTGGTCCAGGCTGCTGCCCGACGAACTCGGCCTGGATTGCCAGCCCCGCTCAGGGAGTGCTGTATCGAGTGCGGTCGCCCTCGGCCAGGGACGAATGGGTAACATGCCGTGCATGTTAGCTCCACGGTCCCCAAGCAATTTGTTCTTTTAACATTGATGAGCACCAAAGCAGGCCCTTAAGAACACCCTTGGGTCTTGTGGTGGGCATAAGGCCTGATTACTGTAATGATGCATGGTTGTCAATGGTGGGCAGTGTAGCACTATTTCAATCTGCTGTGGAGGCATATAGGTTGATGGGTTCATGTTGTTTGACAAGTGTTACTTCTTTGATATAGGAAGTTCTTAAAAAATAAAGTAACCATAAACAATTAACTGTTTCACTTTGTATTTGCATATATTACACATCATCATTTACAGTCTTGAAAATGGCACCTACCCCTTTCCATATAAGACATTTCTTGCAATACAAAGGCAGCAAGCAGCACTTCAAACAATTCCTAAGCCTAAGTTAAGAACTGCACACCCAATTGCATTTTTCAAATCCCGTCTTTAGGACTTACTGTCCCAACCTAGTCCCATAAAACCACGTAACACTAACTACATTTTTGGTGTAATAAACACTAGAGGAGCAATAAAAATAACACGAAGTGACTTGGCTGCTTCAGCTATTGCGATTTTCCAATAGGTTAGTAAAATGTATTGAAATGGCCTGCCCTTTGTATTGAAAACTAGGAAGGGGAAATAAATAAACCATTTATGTTAATAATATAACAATGAAACTAGCCATTCCGGGTAGTGAAACATTGCATAAATAGCTCTGCTTCACACATAGTGGGAAGAGAAGAGACAAAAATGTGATACAATGGCACTATCCGTCAGTGTGGTGTACCAATGAAAATAACATTCTTTGCACTCTTTTTTGCAGAAGAAAAAGTATGACATGGTTTAAACCAATCTGTCAACATAAGCAATGACACCAGCCATCCAAGATAGTGAAACATGGGAAGGGAAGAGTTAAAAATGGTTAGAGTTAAATTCCTGACTCGTGACGGCAGGGAAAGCAGAATGGGCTGCATCAAGGACACAGAGGTGTTTTTTCTGCCCAGCGTTGGGGAGAAATCACTGCATACTGGGGATGTATCGAAATTTCATCCGCCGAAAATGTTCAGCTGAAAATGACGTAAATTGCTATTTTCAGTTTTTGGACAAAAATGAACAGAAACTGATACTTTAAAATCCAGTAATATAAACATTCACATGGAAAAAAGAATCGTTTATGTTGCACATTAAAGTCCATATCCCCAAGTGAAGTGATCGCTCTCTTGGTTATTAGCATGTTAATGAAGAGTGTTTTCCAGTGCTCCGATAATGTGTGTTATTGTGTGTCATGGCATTACTCTCAAGCTCCAATATGACATTTTAGAAGCATAATGGGACAATTAAAGTAGTACATATGACTTATCAAATTAAAAGTCTCTTGAAGCCATACAATGCTTTTGTGAATTACAATGGATGTGCTTAAAGGTGCACTCAGTAATTTTTTCCTCATTTAAAAAGATTTACTTCTAAAGAAATTAATTGTCATTTTGAAACTTGTCTTAAATCATGACCACTCACATGAGATGAAGACTTCAGTCATAACAGTAACCTTATAAAAGCTGTTTTATTCTACATAGAGAGGGTCCCCTCATGGGGGCTGCCAGGTTAGGATCACATGATCAGCCGAATAGAACTCTCTTTCTCTCAGTAACTTCCCGGTTATTGGACACTTTCACTCAGGGACTTAATTAATCCTGGCTGGCTGTGAATAGTGTATTTTTACGACAGCTTCTGTAACTGAACACTATTGAGTATGAATGATGCTGTATCCACACCCCTAGGTGTCAGTGTAATTCCAAGACAATGTGAACAAAAACTTACTGAGTGCACCTTTAATAAGTAAATATATTTGTCTGCATGCGCGGTGTGCTTCAGTGAATGAGCACTGCTCTATTGTTGACACACACGGCTCGTGAAGCGCTACTATTTTTAGCACAGCTCAAATATTTCAAAGAGTTTTAAAGTTGAGAAATTACTATGGAAATCTTCATTATTATTATTATTATTATTGTTATTAAATTTATTTTAAATTGACTGAGTAATGTCATCTCATATCACAATTATGATGAACACAAAAGAGATTCACTAATGAATCCATTCCACATTCCAGTTTCACATACAATGTGAAAAAAGCTGCTCAATAGAACTGACTTCATGTTCACTTAAGATTTCTACTGGAATTGTTGTTAATTTTGCTTCTGCATTATCCAGCAAGTATTTAACAATAAAGGTTTTCTTAATAGGCTACACATTTTATGTAATTCTTCTCTTTCTATTTTATAATGAAATGTGTAGTTACAGAAAAAGTGCTTTCAGCGTACCCCTAATAATAACATTTAGAATTTGTTCAATTATTCCAAAGTTTAAACATTTCGGTTTTGGTTTTGTGCCCAGAATTTTCAGTTTTGGCCAAGAATTTTCATTTCGGTGCATAAATATTGCATACGTCAAGTGAGAAGGCTGCTAGGTGACTTCGAAGCACCTTCAATTTTTGTGTTGTGGCATGGCAGTCTTCTGGCATGCCGTCAACAACTGTGAAAAAAGAGCAAAGCTGTCCTGTGTTACAGAGCAGATTTCACACTCTTTTTCCCCATAAACCTGCCAGTTTCCTGGGCAGAGACCTTGGTGGCCTGATCACCAGTTCGTGGAGCTCAGAGACAGTCTCAGAGACCACTTTGTCCCATTTTTCTGCCCACGGGGGAAAGTACGGTAAGCGCCTCACCTTAGCGTGTAAATGTGTCACTAATGAAAATCCCAGCAACAAAATATCCCTGATATCATCATCATTACTGAACGTGAATGTGAACGATAGCTGCAGACCAGAGCAAGCTGCAAATCGCCATGGGCACACTGAACAGGCAAAGCCACTTTTGATTGAGAAGTGGAGAGATGCACAACTCAAGCCGGTGACAAATCATCTTCAAACTCTCCATGCTCAATATCCCATCCTCGCTAGACATAGGGAGGAGAGGGGACCAGCGTCAGCTTTACCAGAATACAAAAGTCGAGAGCAAAGCGTTTTGAACATCATGCGATCGCAATGAAAACAATCAAACTCAGCGAGGGCTGTTGCAACGTGGACTCAGTCCAGATGTTGAACAGCACTCGTTTAGGCAGACATTGAAAATTGGCAGTGATGTACCATCCCCCTCATCATAATCTCTGATCTCCAGATCATATCATGTGCAGCAAGTGGAGCTCAGATCGTCATGTCTGTATTGAACAGTTACAACTGCTTAAGAGAGGAGGCTAGCACGTCTCTTAGAGGAACCTTCATGCTCTATATCCCATCCTCACGCGCCTCCCTCATGCAGTCCCTTGGGAGCTGCAGAAGGAATATGGTGGGAGAAAAGGGAAGTGGCTTCAGCTTTCAAAACAAAAGCGAGTTGAAAGCAAAGCGTCTTGAGTTTCATGCATTCACAATGAATGCAATTAGTCTCACTAATTGCCGCTTACAAAACGGCACTCGTGCCCGTCAGACAGGGATATCTCGTTTATTTTCATGTGCTTGTGGAAACATTTGCAAAACAGCGTCTTTACAAAGATGTTGTTATGCAAATGGTTCATTTAGTTTCTTTTCATTGAAAGAAAAACACTCAAAGCAACGCAATGCAATATATTAAACACGAATGTGTTTAATAGAAAATAGGAGATCCACTCGCTGAAAGGTTGCAGAGCCAAACTACAATAAGCACTGATTTGGGTTCCAGAGCACAAGAGATGTTCCCACGACCTTAACAAGGAAAATTCTGATGTTGTCTTGCCCCGTCTCATATGTACACGATAAGGTGCATAAGGGCGGAGTAACAAGTGCCACCTGCCAATATATAATTGCCTTGGTTGAATAAGGTTTCAGAGTTTGGTACTCCTGAGAGGAGCTTCCACAGGGTCAGCTACTGAAGCAAGCATTGAAGTGACTGACTTGAAAGGGAATCGCCAGTATTGCATCACAATGCTATGGTAGGCGGATGAAAAGTTAAGGAAACAATCGCAAACTTGCCGCAAATTCGCCACTGATAATTTTCACATGCAAATAAGCATTGCGGCAAACTTGCTGCAAATTGTCCATTGTTGCCGAAGGTTTGCCGGAGGTTCACCACTACCGGCAAAGAGCTGCAAACTTCTGGCAAACATTTGCAGTGAATCAAAAGCTAATTTACATGTGAAAATAACGAGTAGCAAATTTGTGGTGAGTTTATGGCTAGTTTAGATTTTTGGTGAGGGTGTGGATCATCTGGAAATAAAGCAAAGCAAGGGAGAACCAAAATAGTGAAGTCTTCCTCGAATGTCATGTTCGTTATTTACACCAGCATCGCAGAAAGTGTCTTAAGCAGATTTTTCTCGATAAACAACTTTCTGGTGTCAATGTAAATTAGCTCACTGTTGTTTTGCAAGGTATGATATCCAAACTATTTGTTGAGACCAAGGGGTCGAAGGTTTGGCTGATTAGCATGGTTCAGTTACTAGCCCTGGCTGATAGAGGTTGTAACTACACCATCTATAATTGTGATGACTAGAGATTGACTGATATTGATTTTTTATATAACTGATACAGTACCGATTATCTGTATGTTTACATTGCCGATAACCAATATGCAAAACAGATTTTTAATTATTGTAGTATTTCAGTTTTTTACAAAATGATAACAACATTGTGGAACTTAACAAACTGTTCCCTGTCTGTCACTCACTAGACGTTGTGTCGATGTAATGACACTAGGGGTTGCCCTTGGGAGCCCCGAACGCCTCTGATCTTTGAAAAAAGGCCAATGGGAATTGGCAAGTGGAATTTACATGCCACTCCCCCGGACATATGGGTATAAAAGGAGCTGGCTCGCAACCACTCATTCAGATTTTCTCTTCGGAGCCAAGCGGTTGTGTTCAGTGAGCTGAATTACTCTGCCGATCCATTCACCTCGAAAAGCTGTTGGATTTATGGTGCATCACAGCAGCTTCTCCCCCTCTTGCACTGGTGAAGTGCAGAGAATGCCCCTGGGCGCGTCAGCAGCTAAAAGAGTATATTCTTCCTACTAAAAGAGTATATTTTCCCTTCTAAAAGAGTGGCATTAACGGAGAGCGTCTTTTTAAAGATGCATCTCCGTTTGTGTGTATTTCCTGGTTGCCAGTGGGTACTCTGCGATTCCCCAGGTGGATAAGGCGGTTGCAATGCACCTGTGCCCGCAAAACGCCACCACTTGGTGGGGCCGCCTGAGACCCTCAGGCTCCACCCGCCGGTACGTCCGATGTGATTGTCCCCTTGGTCCCCCTCGCTCGGAGCTTGGGGGCATGGCTCGTGCTCCCCAACCCATCGCAGTGGTTGATCAGGACAGTCCGACTCGGCTACGCGATTCAGTTCGCCAGGCACCCGCCCAGGTTAAACAGCGTCCGCTTCACTTCAGTGAAAGGCGAGAACGCCACTACCCTGCGTGTGGAGATCACTACCCTTCTGCGGAAGGGTGCGATAGAGCCTGTCCCTCCGGCCAAGATGAAGAAAGGGTTTTACAGCCCCTACTTCATCGTACCGAAGAAAGGCGGTGGGTTGCGGCCAATCTTGGACCTGCGAGTACTTAACCGGGCTTTGCACAGACTCCCGTTCAAGATGCTGAAGCAAAAACGCATTCTAGCAAGCGTCCGGCATCAAGATTGGTTAGCGGCGGTAGACCTGAAGGAAGCATACTTCCACGTCTCGGTTTTACCTCAACACAGACCCTTCCTGCGGTTTGCTTTCGAGGGCTGGGCGTACCAGTACAAGGTCCTCCCCTTCGGCCTGTCCTTGTCCCCTTGTGTCTTCACAAAGGTCGCAGAGGCAGCCCTTGCACTGCAAAGGGAAGTGGACGTCCGCATCCTCAACTATCTCGATGACTGGCTAATCCTAGCTCACTCTCGGGATGTGTTGTGTGCACACAGGGACCTGGTGCTCATGCACCTCAGCCGGCTGGGAAAAGAGCAAGCTCTCCCTGGTTCAGAGCCTCTCTTTTCTCGGTTTGGAGTTGGACTCAGTCTCGATGATGGCACGCCTCAGTCAGTGCTGAACTGTCTGAAGGTATTCAGATGGAAAACAGCGGTCCCACTGAAACTTTTTTAGAGGCTCCTGGGGCATATGGCATCCTCAGCGGTGGCCACACCACTCGGGTTGATGCATATGAGACTGCTTTAGCACTGGCTTCAGACTCGAGTCCCGACATGGGCATGGCACCATGGGACACATCACGTGGTTGTCACACCGATCTGTTTCTACAGGCAGGGGTTCCCCTAGAGCAGGTCTCCAAGCATGTCGTGGTTATGACGGATGCTTCTAAGACAGGCAGGGGCACCGTATGCAACGGGCACTTTGTTGGCACTAACAGCGACTATGTTGGAACATCAACTGCCTCGAGTTGTTGGCAGTACTGCTCGCACTGCGGAGGCTCCGGCCGTTGATCCAGGGCAAGCATGTGTTGGTCCGTATGGACAATACAGCGACGGTAGCGTACATCAACCACCAAGGCAGCCTACGCTCCTGTTACATGTCACAACTCGCCTGCCGTCTCCTCCTCTGGAGTCAGCAGCACCTCAAGTCACTGCGAGCCACTCAGATCCCGGGCGAACTCAACACCGCAGCAGATGTGCTGTCCCGACAGGTTACGCTCAGGGGAGAGTGGAGACTCCACCCCCAGGTGGTCCAGCTGATTTGGAGTCGATTCGGTCAAGCGCAGGTAGACCTGATTGCTTCCCAGGAGTCATCCCACTGCCCACTATGGTACACCCTGACCAAGGCACCCCTCGGTATAGATGCGCTGGCACACAGCTGGCCCCGAGGACTATGCAAATATGCGTTTCCCCCAGTGAGCCTACTTGCACAGACCCTGTCCTAGTAGCACCCTACTGGCCCACCCAGACGTGGTTCTCGGACCTCATGCTCCTTGTGACAGACCCCCCCCCCCCCCCGGTGAATTCCCCTGAGGAAGGAGCTTCTTTCTCAGGGACGGGGCACCATCTGGCACCCACGACCAGACCTCTGGAATCTCCACATATGGCCCTTGGACAGGACGCCTAAGTGGCCTACCACCCGCGGTGGTAGACACGATCACTCAGGCTAGGGCTCCCTCTATGAGGCATCTGTATGCCTTGAAGTGGCATCTGTTTGCTAAGTGGTGTTCTTCCCGACGCGATGACCCCCAGAGATGTGCAGTCAGATCGGTGCTTTCCTTCCTGCAGTAAAGGCTGGAGGGGTGGCTGTCACCCTCCACCTTGAAGGTGTATGTAGCCACCATTTCAGCACATCACGATGCAATAGATGGTAAGTATTTGGGGAAGCATGACTTGATCATCAGGTTCTTGAGAGGCGCTAGGAGGTTGAATCCCCACAGACTGCACCTCATCCCCTCGTGGGACCTCTCGGTAGTCCTTCGGGGTCTACAGGGAGCTCCCTTTGAGCCCCTGGAGTCAGTTGAGCTAAAGGCACTCTTCTTGAAGACTGCCCTCCTGACTGCGCTCACTTCCATCTAGAGGGTAGGGGACCAGCAGGCGTTCTCTGTCAGCGAAATGTGCCTGGGCTACTCTCACGTGATCTATGGGCTATGTGCCCAAGGTTCCCAAGACCCCGTTTAGGGATCAGGTGGTGAACCTGCAAGCACTGTCCCAGGAGGAGGCAGACCTAGCCTTGGCGTTGCTGTGTCCAGTGCGTGCGTTACGCATCTATTTGGATCGCATGCAGAGCTTTAGGAGCTCCGAGCAGCTCTTTGTCTGCTTTGGCGGTCAGCGGAAAGGGAGCACTGTCTCCAAACAAAGGATTGTCCACTGGGTTATTGACGGCATCATGATGGCATATCACGCTCAGGACGTGCCGCCCCCCATGGGGCAACTTGCCCACTCTACTAGGAGTGTGGCGGCCTCCTGGGCCCTGACCATTGGCGCCTCTTTAGCAGACATCTGCAGAGCAGCGGGCTGGGCAACACCCAACACCTTTGCAAGGTTCTACAATCTCCGGGCTGAGCCAGTCTCGTCCCGTGTATTGTCAGGTACGAGCAGGTAAGTTCCGGGACAGCTGGCCGGGTGTACCGCTTGCGCATAGCGCCTTTCCCCTCCCCTGAGGTGAAGACGTGCGCTTTGACTCCCAGTCGTGTTCACAAAGTTGTGATCCCTGGTTGACTTTCCTCCTTAGCCCTGTGGAAGACGAGTTTGTGGAGAAACCAAGCCCTGTACTGGGGTAGGTGCTCCACATGCGCTGGTTCCCCATAGGTGACCCCATGTGATATATCTTCCGCTAAATCGTTTCCCTGTTGGTAAACTGCGTCTTCCTTGGTCACCATGTTTGTAGAGCTCCTCCCCCATTGGGTAGGACCTACCATGGGACTTCTCCATATGACATACTTCCGACAAGACTCGGTAAGACAATGTGACGTATTTCCACTCAAAATACTCCCCCACTCTGGGCGGGGTTTGGTCTCCGTGGTGTCTTCCCCTTGGGAGTGACCCCCCCCCCCCCCCCCCCCCGACGTACACACTTATGGCCCCCAGTCGGTAAACAAATTCAACTCTTTTTGTGGAGAAAAAAGAGGAAATGAGGCCACGGCTGGGCTAGCCTGTCCCTATTTTTTGGGCAGTCGACTTGTCCACGAAGGGACCATTCGGCGCTCATAAGAGCATCGGGGGAGATTACGTGATGGCCTGGTGCGCTGGCTACGAGGCACACAGCGGTCTGCCCATCTCGCACTGCCAGTCCACGTAACACAGTTCAGTCATTGTGGCATTTTGTATTGGGACTCCTAGTGTCACTACATCGACACAACGTTGAGTGAGTGACAGATAGGGAATGTCCTGGTTACTTTCGTAACCCCCGTTCCCTGATGGAGGGAAAGAGACGTTGTGTCCCTCTTGCCACAACACTGAACTACCGCTGAAATGGCTGTGATCTTTTCTCGGCTCCTCAGCACAAAACCTGAATGAGTAGTTGCGAGCCAGCTCATTTTATACCCGTATGTCCGGGGGAGCAGCATGCAAATTCCACTCGCCATTTCCCATTGGCCTTTTTTCAAAGATCAGAGGTGTTTGGGGCTCCCAAGGGCGACCCCTAGTGTCACTACATTGACACAACGTCTCATTCCCTCCATCAGGGAACAGAGGTTACGAAAGTAACCAGGACGTTTTACTTATAACACTTATTAAATAGTGTAATTTCATGCCCTCCTTCCATACTTTTATTTATTGTAAATCTAAACAACACTTATTTGTAAAACAAAAATAAAATAAATGGAGAGATCAAAGAAAAAAATATTTGATCAGGTAAACAAATAAACTGTTAACAAGTAAAGCAAGTAAAAATAACATATTCTAAACCAATAGACTAAAACCAATAAAATTAGCTATTACTACTTGTGTAGCTTAATACACCCAGTTAAGCAGAACTAGGTTGTAATGTAGAAAACAGAGTCTTTCAGCATTTTGGCCCATAAGCCTGCTTCATCTCTGTTCATAAATGCTCCAACAAACCCGCTCACTGGGCAACAAAGAGGGTGGGGGCCAAATAAACTTTTTTGCAAGAGGAGCAAGTATGGAGAATCTTTCCTCATTTTGTTTCCACCATTCAAGTGGCTTGCCCTTTGTCCTGTTGATAACTGGTTCCAAATGGTACTGCTGAAGGTCTGCTTCAAGGCTAGATTTGAATCCCTCAGCAACTTCAGAGTTAGCATTTGATCAATTCATTTTTTCTGACATTCTTGTTCTGTCTGAGGCCTTTTTAAAGGGCTGCTGCAATCAGCTGAATTTGGTAAATCCTGTGGTTCTGCCTATGTCTCCTCACCTTTTGTAATTTGTGTGTTTTCTTGCTCTAGGTCATCTGCCTCCTCCTTAAACCAATCTTTAGCATTTGACAGGGTGGTGTCAGATGAAAGTGCATGTCCCTTGTATCTTGGATCCAAAAGACTAGAACCACACATTTCACCTCCTCCACTTTTGAGAACTGCCAAGTGAGGCTCTCCAGCATCTCCAGTCTCATTGTTTTAATCCCATGAGAGGGACCTTGACTGCTGATTAACATCTTCAGGACATTGAAAGATTGGTTGATGCATGATCTTTGTGAGCTAAGGCCATCATTTACAACATGTTGTAATTTGTTGGCACTGCAGCTTATGTCAGGTAGTTCAGCAATTCTCATGCCTTTAACAATGTTAGCACCACTATCCATACAAGTACTACTCTGTCTTTGACAATTCCCCATTATTTCAGCATGCCCAGGAACACCTCACTTATATACTTTCCAGTATGTGATCAGTCATTGATTCTGTGTTAAGAATGACTTACCTGCGAATCCACTGATCATCAATGAAATGGCATGTTACTCATTAGGGATTCAGTTGCACCAATCCTGCAGTCTGTGGAAAAGACCAAGTAGTAACTTGCTTTATCAGGCAGGAGCAGTGCTTTAACATTCTCAACTATCTTGCAATGAATACTGGGGAACACCTTTGTGCGATAGATTTTTTTTTACTCTTTAGTGCATATCTTGGTTTTGCAGTAGACATGAGTATCTATAAGCCTATATTTTCAACCATGGTGAAAGGCTGATTGTTTGTAGCATCTCTATAATAATCCTGTCCATTGTTTTTGAGCAGACATCGGATATCTTTGTCTGCTTTTCAGACATTTTTGTAAGTGAAGCTTGAATGTGGCTTGATGTCTTTTCTCTTCAGCATCTCTTTTTTCTGTACCTCTTAAAAGACAGTTGAGTGGTGAACCTTTAGATGGGTCCAAAGGTTGGAGGAATTTGTCACTTTCAATTTAGACCCCATGCTTACATTAGTCTGGCGTCATTCGCAAACTGCCATCGCTGGCAAATGCTGTGTAAAATAAAGTCCATACTTTATTTTGATTGTTTCACCTTTCAGCCAGCTGCAAACCAAAAAGGTGTTGAAAGTTTGATTAACACACACATCTCACCAACGCTCTCATTGTCACCAGCCACAAAACAGTTTTTAGACATGTTCATTGTGTTTATTGTGGCACGTGTATTTTGCCCCATGAATTTCTATGCATTAAAGCAAAATGTATACACAAACGGTGTCACGTAGATAAATCAATTTCCACAGATCTGTAATGTAATAAAGTAGATGATGATTAATAGAGTACTAAAGGGTAAATTGTAAATGTTAACAATTTATGGAATTTTAAACAAGTGGATCTTACAGTTTTTCCTCAATTGCTTAAACTCATTTCTTGAAATTATGCCTCCTTTTCTCGAAACTGTAAACACAAATCAATAATTTCTCACCCAATTCCCCAAACTTCCTATTTTCAGGTCAGAATGAAGCTCTCCACTCAAAACCATTCAATCTTGCTGAAAAACCAAACTTTGCCCTCAGACATGACACACAAGCCCTCAAAAACACATATACTGCTACACAGTCTTACACACTTGTGAGACAAATTCAAAACAATACTACAACAACCGGTAATAAGTTATGTTGCTTGTGGTTCTCCCCATCAAAAACCTTTTCACATGATGAACACAACAAAAGACACGAATGTAAACATTTGCACATTTTTTATTCCTTAAATGTACTGTACAGTACAATACACCAAACAACAACAACAAAAATTATTCTGCCCCAGCATCCTGTCTTTGGTCTGGGACAGGCCAGAGAATCTCATCAACATCACAGGCCGTATTGGCCCTAGCCAGGCAGCAGGGGTAAAATCCTCTTGCATGCCTGATCCACCCCTGACACGCATCAATTGAAATGTCTAGGCAGGCTTCTTCCATGGCCTGGAGGAAGTGAACACAGATGTGAGGTGTTCGGTCATACACTTTCCACCGCCATGCCGAAAAAAACTTCTCTATCGGGTTTAGAAAGGGAGAGTATGCAAGCAGAAAGATGTTGGAAAACCTCGGGTTATTGGTAAACCAGTCACGAACCAGAGCAGCGCGATGGAAGCTGATGTTATCCCAAACAACAACATAGCGAGGCTGCTCTGGTTGTGCTGGCTCCCTCTGGTCAAGCTGGAACACACACTCTTAGACCATCAAGGAAACCAAGGAAGAGCATAGTGTTATAGGGTCCAAGAATGGCATGGTGGTGGAGTACCCCTCGTTGGCTGATGGCCGTGCACATAGTGATGTTCCCTCCTCGCTGGCCAGGGACATTCACAATAGCCCAATGGCCAATTATGTTCCTCCCCCTTCTCCTTTTGGTCAAATTAAATCCAGCCTCATCATCAAAGATAATCTCATGGGGAACAGGCTGGCCTTCAATCTCAAAGATTCTCTGCAAAACACATGAAACACAGTAGACTAAATGACTACCCTGAAACACAGTTCAAGAGGGCACAAATGGCAGACCACCATATGTACTTTGTGCTACAGTATAAGCTGCTGTACTGCTATACTGGGACCGTACACAATACTTCATACAACATAAACTCATACATATTCCAGACATTGGTCTTTCACTCTGTCAGAGTTTCGTTCGTTTCATCCGGAACCTGTGCTTTCGGAGGATGTGATCAATTGTGGAGAGGCTGATGGCATTTATCCCTCAAAATTGGTGATTGTCTTCAATCACTCTCCTTTGAATATCTCGCAGGCGGATTACATTTTTGGCAATGACCATATTTACCAGCTCCCTCTCTTGCTCCTCCGACAAAAGCCTTAGCCTGCCTCCACCAGGTGGTTGTCTCTGTGTCCTACAAAAATAGAAGTACTGATTACTGTAACTGTAACACAGCCTTTTTACAAAATGGAAGCATACAGAAACTCTCTGTATGTGAGGCAATTTAATGCATTTCTTTTTATTACAGTAGTATAGTGCAACAGCTACAGTACATGTATGTGCTGTAACAGCACAGAGTACAGCACTCAAAAGTTACAGTAGAGAGCAGTCTGAAGTACACCTAACTGTTTTCCTCCCAGAAGGTTCTTATGATCGAGGCGATGGTGAAGCGACTCAAGTTTGGCTGTACTCGTTGCCCAGCCTCCCTCAGTCATACCATGGACAAGGACATGGTCAACCAGAGTGGCACGAATTTCATCCGAGACTGCATGTCTCCTTGCCCTTCCCCTTCCTCTTCCTTGTCATCGTCGTCGTCGTCATCGTCCTCCTCCTCCTCCTCCTCCTCCTCCTCCTCTTCCATCTCCTACTCTTCGTCTTCCTTCACCTCTTTCTCCACTCCCTACTGCTCTTCCTCCTCCTCCTCTCTGGTGTCCTCGACCTCTTTCTTCACATCTCTCTGGATCCATTGTTCCAAAACTGAATGAACTGACTCGGGCCCTTTTATCTATATATTGAAGTTTCTGATTGGTGTGTGATAAATTTTGACTCTTAGTGTTTCCACCTGGGAAATTGTGTGCTAACTGAGCTCAAGCTGTGCTGACTTGAGTGAACAATATTGAATGCTAGTGCTTTCTAAATGACCACATGGTGTAGGCAATGAGAAATGAAGGGATTTGTGTGTAGAGTTTTGCAGTGACAGTTCAACAAATCTGACTCATGTGTCAAAACAAGGGAATAGTGTTTATAGTTTAGGGAAATGGGTGTGCTTTTTGATAAATGTTGTTATGGTTTTGAAATTTTAGTTCAAAAGCCTGGTTATAGTGTTTAATCAATCGAGAAAAACTGTAAAAGCTGCCCTGGCTACATAATATGGTTGCCATTCTCTTGGAAAATGCCTGAGCATCTTCCTGGTGAACGGCGAATTTACGAGACTAATGAACATAGGCAACAGAGAATTAAACTAAACCATTTTATTTCCAACATGCACTCATCTAAGGCTCTTCAATTTAATTAATGTTAAGTAATGTTATGTCTTTGGGACTTTGCAGGATTTGTCTTCCGCTACGGGAGTTCGTCTCCATTTCTTGGCGTTAAGCTTAAACTATCGTATTTTCTAGAACAAAAATCTGAAAGGTCCTGTGATTTATAGTCTGAAGCATCTTATTTATATAATTGATACATAATTGATGTCAGCTGGTCAAACACACTGCACACCAAAACACATAGGCTGATGCCTATGTTCAAAGCCAGCCTCATTCAACCTCTTCCAGTGTAACAAATACAGAGACGTGACTTGTGGGTTTTATTTTCTCTCTTAACAACGCAATTTTAACCAGGTACGACTTTATTTCCGAAACATAACACATCAAAAATGCATGTAACACATCTCACTTGAGCATGAATGGCTGTTAAGTTGGAGGAAGTTTATTAATTCAAGCAATACATTGACTTACTACATCGTTGTTTCCACTCCAACACAGTGCTATATTGGCTGTCTTGTGTGTAATTCTTGAAGCACCCACAAGATGGCCATTTATTGGTGGATCCGATATTATAAAAAAAATCATTTCATGTCACTTTTTATATCATTTGGACTTAAGTAACAGTTACCCAAAGGAAATTTGTATATATTTTATATATTTTGGATTTTATCCAAAATGATGAGTTGTATCTCCCAGGATACGTTGCCCTATTAAGGTACAAAAAAGTCAAAGTCATCAATATTTCTGTTTCATTTCATGCAAAAAAATGATGAGTTTCTGACTACCCCTCTTACAGTTTTTCTGAATCACTAAAACACATTCCTTGAAACCATCACCCATTTTCTCAACTTTGAACACAAAACCAAATCTTCAAACTGCATTCACAAAACCACTGACTCTTCTGGCAAAGTCAAACAACCGCCTCAAAACCATTTAATCTGTGCTCAAAATCAAACAATGCTTTCAGATCATACACACAGCAAGTCAATATATAAACATTACAGAGCATTCATTAGACACTACATCAGAAAATGAAGAACACAGCGTCCAGGGCATGTAGTTACAGATTTTTTTTTAATTTTGTTTTTATTGTATAAAGTAAGAGCATTATGCAATTACTGTCAAAAAAGTAATCACAACTTACAGTAATACAGTGAATATATTGTATACTGTGAGTAATGCAAGTAATACAGTACTGAATGTCTATATATTCAGCTCTTGCATACTGTAAAAATACAGTAGTCCAACTGCAAAACCCCAAAGAAGAAAGAACATTCTAAATGAAAAACACATTACAGTAAACTTATAAATGTTGTGCAACTGCAAAATCAAAGTCAATGAGAGATTCATTCTGCCTCAGCATCACGTTTTCACATCATTAGAAACGAGTGTTAACAATTTTGAATCATTGTGTGTAAACGATGACAACTGTGTTGTAGTTGTGTTTAACTTTTGCTGCCCGTGTTTACCGTTTTGCAACACAAGTGCATCACAGTGCGAAATGTGTTTTAGTGAGTGAGAATGTGTTTACAGTTTTGCAAAAACAGTGATTGATTCAACAAATGGGTTTAGGCCACTGAGCATTTGGTTCAGAGAATGGGGTTTAGTGTTTTAGCAATTCAGAAAAACTGTATTTTAAAACATATCATACGTGTTTGTTTGTGTGTCTGTATGTGTGTGTGTGTGTGAGAGAGAGAGAGAGAGAGAGTGTGTGTGTGTGCGTGTGTGTGTGTGTGTGTGTGTGTGAAAAGTTTAGCTTTAAGTTTGCGTGTATGACATGTGTAAGTGTAATATTGTGGATTAACTCTTTTTCTTCCCTTAAACTGTCAACGTATCTCAAAGGAAACACACACTTTAAAATGTGCTAAATAACAGCATGAACAACATAAGACTTTATTTTCTTCTTCCGCATCTTAAGACAATGTTCACAATTAATATTAGCAGTTTTTTTTTTTTTTTTTAAGTAAGATTAATATTAATATATTACAGGGCCAAGCACCAGCATGGCAACCACTGCACAACACTAAACAAAACCCAAAAATCTCATTGCCCCATAAAAGATTTGAACTCTTGATTTTCCATTTTAGAGTTCAGAGTGCTATCCACTACACTACAGAGTTGCCAGTCAAGAAAAGGACATACTGAACTTAGTGGAATTATAGCCAAGCACAGCTGTTACCATTATTAACTTTATATTCATGTAACTTTTTAACAAAGGGGAAAATAAAAATTTGCTGGGGAAAAGCCCAGCAACCATTCAGTAAACAGAATTCAGAATTACCGATATGGCAAGCATTAGTAAGCACAACACATTGCATGAACATGACATACAAAGCAACCCCACACTACTTGACAAGTAACCAAAAAAGTTAGAGAAACAGAAAAGTTTCACAGGTACTAAAGAGACATACCAAGCTGAGAGTCAGCAGGTTTTGAATAAAAAATGTATTTAAAATGATGGTGTGCTGATATGGCTGATATCAAACACAACAGAAAGAAAGAACAAACTGGTCATGTTGTATTTTGCAATTACTCAAAGTTCTTCCAGTTGCACCAAGCTGGTCTCAAACCGGCAAACTTTCAATCTCCAAGGCCAAAGATATGATGGGCCTTACCACTGGACCACAGCTGCTGAAAAAACATACCAAGCTTAGAGTCAGCAGGTTTTGGATTAAAAAAAAAGTATTCAAAATGGAGAGCTGATACGGCTGATATCAAACACAGCAGAAAGAAAGATCATAATGTATTTTGCAAATACTAAAAATTTTGCAAGTTGCCCCAAGCTGGTCTCAAACACAGCAGAAAGAAAGAACAGATTGGTCATGATGTATTTAACTGATTCGCATGCTAGGTGATTAGCATGTTAAACTAATGTTGCCTACGGATAGCATTTTAATCAAATAGTCTTACAAGTGTGTTGGTTAGTATGCTTAGAAGCATACCAAGTTTCGCTTCGATAGGACAAAGTGTTCCCGAGATACAGCCTCAAATCCGTTTAGACCTTGCTAGGCAGAATTGGGTAATGTTTGAAGGAATAGTTATGCTTGTTTTGAGGGAAATAACACCGCCCTCGTGGGAGAGCTCTCATGGCCGAAACTACAGAGGTTAGTTCACTCTCCGTCTCTGTAGCGGATGTAACCCGATCCTTCCGAGGGGTGAATATCCGTAAAGCCGCGGGTCCAGGCGGCATTCTGGGCCGTGTCATCAGAGCGTGCATGAACCAACTGGCTGGTGTTTTTACAGACATTTTCAACCTTTCCCTCTCTTTGTCTGTAGTCCCCACATGCTTTAAAACATCCACCATTGTGCCTGTACCAAAGCAATCCAAAATCACTTGCTTAAATGACTGGCGTCCTGTTGCTCTGACCCCCATCATCAGCAAATGCTTTGAGAGATTAATCAGAGATTACATCTGCTCCGTGCTGCCCACCTCACTGGACTCACTGCAGTTTGCATCCTGCAACAATCAACTGATGATGCCATTGCATCTACACTACACACTGCTCTCTCCCACCTGGAAAAAAGGAACACATATGTGAGAATGCTGTTTGTAGACTACAGCTCAGCATTCAACACCATAGTGCCCTCCAAGCTTGATGAGAAACTCCGGGCTCTGGGCTTAAAAAGCTTGTTGTGCAGCTGGATCCTGGACTTCCTGTCAAGAATACGCCAGGTGGTTAGAATGGGCAGCAACATCTCCTCATCACTGACCCTCAACACAGGAGCCCCGCAGGGCTGTGTTCTCAGCCCACTCCTGTATTCACTGTACACACATGACTGTGTAGCAACACATGGCTCCAATGCCATGATTAAGTTCGCTGATGACACGACGGTGGTAGGTCTGATCACTGACAATGATGAAATAGCCTACAGAGAGGAGGTGCACATTCTGACATGCTGGTGCCAGGAGCACAACCTCGCCCTCAACGTCAGCAAGACCAAGGAACTTGTGGTGGACTTCAGGAGAAAAGACACAGCCCCATCCCCATCAATGGAGCACCGGTGGAGAGAGTCAGCAGCTTCAAGTTCCTCGGTGTCCACATCACTGAGGAACTCACGTGGTCTGTCCACACTGAGGCCGTTGTGAAGAAGGCTCACCAGCACCTCTTCTTCCTGAGACGGCTGAGGATGTTTGGAATGAACCACCACATCCTCACACGGTTCTACATCAGCACTGTAGAGAGCATCCTGACTGGCTGCATCACTGCCTGGTACGGCAACAGCACTGCCCTCAACCGCAAAGCCCTGCAAAGGGTGGTGCGAACTGCCAGACACATCATCGGAGGTGAGCTTCCCTCCCTCCAGGACATAAATATCAGGCGGTGTGTGAAAAAAGCTCAGAGGTTCATCAGAGACTCCAGCCACCCAAGCCATGGGCTGCTCTCACTGCTACCATCAGGCAGGCGGTATCGCACCACCAGGACCCACACCAGCCGACTCCATGACAGCTTATTCCCCCAAGCAATCAGACTTTTGAACTCTTGAACTCTCACGATCAAAATACATCAGCACTCCACATTATTAATCTTACACTGCATTGTCATAATTATATTCTCTCTTAACAACACACTGGCAACTGACTATCAGCTGACCGCCTGAATGTCAGTACAGCACAATACAACCTACTGTATATTTTATATATACTATTTTTATTGTATGTGTATTCTATATTATGTGTATGTGTATTCTATATTGTGTGTATTGTATACTTGTACATTGTATATTATTATTTGTATATTGTGTTGTGTGTAATTATGTGTATATTAGATATGTAAATTGTGTTGTGTAAATCTGATGTTTATTGTAAATTGGTATATGTCTCATCACTGTCATGACTGCTATGTTGCTCAGAACTGCACCCAAGACTTTCACCCACTGTTGCACTTGTGTATATGGTTGAGTGACAATAAAGGAATTTGATTTGATTTGATAGTGAAAAAAATGATGAATGACATAATCTAAGATGGCAGCCACTGTAATGGGTGGAGTTTTAATGTAAGGGGTCCTTTTGAATCATCAAGAGGAAAATAATCAGACAAAAAGCAAAACACCACAGGACAGATTTAAACCTAGGACTTTCCAGTCCACAGTTCAGAGAACAAGCTATTGGAAAAATCCACTACACCATAGAGGCACAACTTTGTCAGTAACGAAAGGGTCATACCAAGCTTAGCACTCATCATAATAAACTTTGTTTTCATGTAACTTTTCAACAAAGCTAAAATTCCAAATTTGCTTTGATAAGCACCAACATGGAAACCTCTGCACAACACAAAGAGCACATATGTCACACCCAGCATTTTAAGTTGCCTCAGAATGGATTTGAATATATGCCTTTTTGTTCCTCAAGTCAATGTTCTATCCACTGCACCACAAAGTCAATCATTAATGGTAACCAAAGGGACATATCAAGTGAAAAATGAATCACTGCCAAGCACAACAGTCACAATGATCAACTTCATATTCATATAACTTTTCAACAGAGATCAAAATCAGAATTTGATTGTGGAAAACTCCAGCAACCCAGTAAGCACAAAACAAAATCACCAGAACAGGGATCAAACCCACAAACTTTCAAACTATAGTCAGGTGTTTCACACACTGAGCCACTTGGTTGCCAGGTCTCTGCAGGTGTGGAAAAAGTACTGAAAAATAATACTCAAGTAGAAGTACTGTTACTTCTTAAAAAATTTAGTTTGAGTAGATTAAAATACCTGTCCTAAAAACTACCCAAGTAAGAGTAAAATAGAAGCTCATTTAAAAGTACTCATGAGTAGTGAGTATTGAGTACTGAGTTGCGAAATCTATGCCCCTTTATAATAAAAACTCTATGCTGCAATTTATAAATGTAGCACACATACCATAATTTACATTCCCTTTTATGGCTGTTTGCCAGAAAAAATAAAAAATATAGGTATTTTATAGGTGTTTGTGATTGACAACTTTTAAAATACATCACTTATCTATGATACTGTAAACACTACATGAATCTGATTTAAAAAAAATAAATAAAAGGGCGACATGATTACAGAAATGAAAAGATGAAAAAGTTATTTTCAATATCATAGTGTATGAAACAAGTACGTTAAAATCAGTTAATGTGCAGGGTCTAAATTTCCCTTAGTGTCGACTGAGAGAGTTATTGTTGCACATAAAAATTTTCAAACAATGCAAGGAATGCAAAAAAAAAAAAAAAAAAAAAAAACACTAAAAAAGCAGGGTCACTTGGCACGTCATGTCCCGCACAATAGAGCAGTTATTTGGTACAGGGGCCACATCGGGCTTTAAAGGAATGATTCACACAAAAATGAAAATTCTCTCATCATTTAGTCACCCTTATGCCATCCCGGATGTGTATGACTTTCTTTCTTCAGCAGAATACAAATTAAGATTTTTAGAAGAATATTTCAGCTCTTTTGGTCCATTCAGTGCAACTCGTCAAAACTGACGAGTTTCTAGAGAAAGCTGTTTCTTTTTTTTTTTTTTTCGGCATACTGTGGCAATGCAAAAACAAACACAAAGACAATGTTAAGCTTCATTTAAGGAACCAAATAGCTTTCATCTGTGTTTGATATAATGGCAAGTGATTTTCTAGTACCAAATTAGCAATTTAGCATGATTACTCAAGGATAAGGTGTTGGAGTGATGGCTGCTGGAAATGGGGCCTATCTAGATTTGATCAAAAATAAATAAATAAATAAATAAATTCAAATAGTGATGGTGCTGTTTTATACATCAGTAATTCTGTATTATTTAATTTGTGCGGCTTGGTCTGGAGATTATTTTGAGCCATTGTCTGGGCAAATCAGACAACATTTCAAGGAAGAGTAGTGAAAAAATGATAAACTTCAGAATTCAAGATGGTGGCCACTGTAATAGGTGGAGTTTTAATGTATGGGGTTCTTTCATCATGAGGCATCATGAGGAGGAGTGTAACCCGATGCAAAACTGTATTTCTAATACAAATGGTTCACAAGATATGCACTAAAGAAAAGTTAATTTTAATAAACAGCACCTTTGGTGTTCGGCCCCTAATTAATTATCACAAAGTCAGCATGTCCTGCACAATGGGAAGCCATGTTGGTTTTAGGTCAGTCAGACTTAACAATCACAGAAAATTTGAACCAAGTCATGTGACCCAGATACTTGAAACAGACCCAACTATGATAAATGGTAACAAGATTAGGTGAGAAACTCTTTCCCCCTATAAGACACTAAAGAGTATGTATCTTGTGGTGCACGTTGCCTGTTTTAAGGTTAAGTAAAAATGATCTAGTGACGACCCTGTGTTTTTTTTTTTCAATGGTGTTCTCTTCTCCTTCGAGATCGACTGGTCCACCCCCTAATTGTCTTTACCTTTTGTATCACTCTGCGATCTTTACAGGTAAGCTAACAAAATAATTGTCAAATCTCAAAACTCAAATCAATGTTTTATGTCAATTTATTTATTTACTTGGCAAGCAGTCATGTAATAAGTGATATAATGAGCAGTCAGATAGTAATTTTTGCATAATAAACACCAACACAACTCCGACACAAACCGGAGGTGGAATTCAGCTTTTTCTAGAGACTCAACAGTCTCTTTTTTTTTCTCACATAATAATATAATTTCAGTGCAAATTATTATTTAATGTACATTTATTTATTTATTTGATAGGTACCATAGCTATGTAATAAGCAGGGTTCAGATCATTATGTTGGTATTTACAGTATTTGACCGTACATTATCCCTTATATATTTAAATTATATCTTTAAAAACAAAATGTAAATGGTCACAGATGGGTTTCAAACACAAATGCATAAGTTTGCACAGTTAGTGTATGAGGTCCAATATGACTGCATGGTTTTTAATTTGTTAATTAGGCAAAAGATAAAGTAGCACCCTCTGATATGACCAGTAAACCCCCATCTTTGCATAACTGTAGTCACCAGGGGCATAGCAGTCATTATAACCCCCAAACTAAAAGTTTGTCAGTTACACTTTTTGGAAAATAATCAACACATCTTATGAGTTCGGCTCAACAGTAGTGTGAAGAAAACAGTTTTTGCCAGCCGTGTAAATCTATGCACACTATTAAGTCATTAGTGTAGCAACATGCTAATATTGACTTAACTGTGAGTGTTTATCAAGTCTCTCCTGGGCTTCATGTGGGGAGCGATATTTGTGTGCCGCACATTAGTGAGCATTAACAGAGATGCTGCCAAGGTAGAGCACTTCAAATAATTCACGTATGTTCCATTTCTGTTAGGATGCTGCTTTAGAAGATGGCTGCCTATGTAGATAGTGGACAGAGATGCAGCTCCAAGGAGGTCTACAATGTCTGAAGAGAGCAGATCTGTTGTGTTCCCATTAATTTCAAAGCCCTTCAAAAATTGGGCTCTGGTATTATATATGGTAGTATATCTAGTATTATATAATTAAACATTTGTGAATTATATGTTTTTGCAAACAAAAAAAAAAAGATAATAATAATAATAATAATAATAATTATTATATATATATATATTTTGTCAGAATACATAACTACTTTTGAATGGAGGTCAGTGGGGAAAGATGCTTTTGACCCCAGAATGGTGTAGTTATGTCATCTACCAGCCGAGGCTAACTGGGCCCTGCTAGCTAGCCAAACCATGAACCTTTGGGCAGCTCACTAGGATTTGGAAAAGAGCCTTATTTTTTTCTAAAATGTCTCTTTTCTTTCTTTTTTTTTTTTTTTTTGCCAATTTGTTTCTTACTTTATTATCACAACTACATCCTTGTATACCTGCTGTGCCTCAGCATGTTTCTCTAGCAGTCCAATGCTAGACCATATGACAATAGCATCTAAGACAAGACCAAACCTTTAAGCAGAAGGTCATATAAAGATGAGGGCTTCCCCAGCCATGCCACCCCAGCTGTCTGGATCCCACCCTGAGCACTGAGTCGCTGTGAAGACTCCTCCGCCATCTCTTCCATTGAAGCTATATGGAATGATGTTCTTTTTCCCCTTTCTGTCTTTTCCCTACAACTTCAGATGTCTTGCTGCCAGCCATGGACCAGATGTTGTGTGCTTTCCTTGACCTTGGAAACTGTCTGGGCCTCTCGTGGCTCTCAGAATTACTGTTCAAGTATGATTTTCTCAATGCAGTCCAACTCGCTTGGGGGAACATGGTGTTATTTGGTGTGTCATATTTCTCAGCTGTCCTCGGACTAAATATGCATATATAAGTTTCTTTCTGTATGCCTAACTGTGCTGTTATGCTAATAAACTAAATCTATAAGAGCAGAAATACTGTATACTCTACAAAACTATGCAAATGCAGATACAAATATTTGGCCAACAAATTGCTAACTTGTGGTCCAGTTGTACATACTTAACTGTAACAGTAACAAACCTAATTTCTTAAGGGGTGATAGAGTTACCTGCAAATGTCTGTGCTATTTAAACCAGATTGTGTTATAGTGTAGGTAGCTAGCTACTGTATAAACATGGCAGATTAACTAACTGTAACTTTAACTTTCTCAGCAATATTCTCTTCAATCTGTTTTTCCACCATAACGGTATTTGACCTAAAAGAAAAAAACTGACCTTAGAAGAAGAGTTCAAACTATAGCACCTCTGAGAATTGTGTTGACACCTATCAGAATGCAACAATGCATGAAATCATGCCTGTGTAGCTAGAAGCATTTGCGTTCACATACTTGCATAAAATATATTTTGTGCCTACAACACCTTCTCTCCCAATGCCATAAAAACAGGCCTCACTGTTCACTCATTAGCTCTTTCTGAACATCTGCTAAAATATAGATATCTTAATGCTGCTCATTCGATGTATCTTTCCTCCATCATATAGATGCAAGCTGTAGACCTAAAACTCTCTTTACCACTGTCAATAAGCTAATTCACTCACCTTTTCAGGATGTTTCAGGCTCTGAGGAACTCTGTTGCTCTTTTCTTCACTTCTTTCAAAATAAAATTAATTCAATTTATCAATCCTTTGCTGCAAACACTCCTGAAACTCCTTGTGACAAGTTCTTTAACTCTCTTCTTGAAGGAGGAAGTGGGAGCCGGGTAAACAATCCAACGTGAGTTTTTATTTTATTTATTTTTAGTGTTAATAACTTGCTTTTCAGCACAATAAAATGTATGGAGACACAGCCAGCATCGTGCATCTCTCTCTCCCCTCCGGCAGTCTGGACACCCTTTTTATTCCCCTCCATTTCTCACTGAAACACAGAACAGCTGTTAGAGATCATTTTCAACAGGTGTCAATCTATACCGGTCTCCTTCTCCCAGCCTTGCTCTCCACAGACGTCACTCGGCCGCGCCCCATTCACCACATACCCCCGTACCCCCGTCCCCATTTCTAGAGAGGAAAACCGCCACAGCCATCTGCACCCCCGGCCTGTGAATCACCTCAATCTTAAAAGGCTGGAGAGCCAGATATCAACGGGTGATCTACGCATTGGCATCCTTCATGCGATGGAGCCATTGGAGTCGGGCATGGTCCAAACAGAGGGTGAAGGCCCTCCCAAGCAGGTAGTACCGGAGGGTGAAGACCACCCATTTGATGGCAAGGCACTCATTCTCAATCATGCTGTACTTCGTCTCCTGCACCAAGAGCTTCCAACTAATGTACAGCACGGGGCACTCCTCCCCCTCCACTACCTGGGATAATACAGCCCCCAACCACCTGCCACAAAGTGCAGCTTTCACTCATGTGAACACCTGCTGACATGGCTCCATCCACTGGACCAGATCTGGTGCCCCATTTTTAGTGAGATCAGTCAGCAGGCTGGTGATGGTCGAATAATTAGGCACAAACCTATGATAACAGCCAGCCAGCCTCAGGAACTGTCTCACCTCCTTTTTGGTCTTAAGTCTCGGGCAGGCTGCAATCGCTGTGGTTTTATCAATTTGGCTTCGCACCTGCTCATGACCCAAGTGGAAGCTCAGATTCCGTACTTCCACCCACTCAGTTGTGCATTTCTTTGGGTTTGCCGTCAGTCCTGCTCATCTAAACGACCTCAGGACAGCCCTCAGATACTGCAGGTGCCGCTGCCAATCATTACTGTAAATATTGATATCATCCAGATAGTAGGCGTATGCAGCATGCCATCTGAGGATTCGGTCCATGAGCTGATGAAATGTAGCCGGGGCCCCAAACAAACCTAACAGAAGCATCATGAATTGGTGTAATCCAAACGTTGTGGGAAATGCCGTCTTTTCAGGGGAAATGGGAGTTAATGGGATCTGCCAAATCCCTTTGTTAAATCCAGTGTCGAATAAAATCGAACCACACCTTACTGATCGAGCAGTTCATCAATCCAAGGCATTGGGCACGCATCAAATTAAGACACCGCACTGACTTTTCTGTAATCCACACAGAACCAGACCAAGCCGTCACTCTTCGGGGCCAGCACCACTGGGCTGGCCCTGTCACTGTGGGATTCTTCAATTACTCCCATATCTAGCATGGCCTTTAATTCTTCCCGAACCACTACCACTGCGTACCACTACCCCTGGGGTCGTCTCGATATCGTGATCTATTAGATTCGTATGACCAGAAAGAGGCGAGAACACATCGGAGAATTCTTCTTGCAACCTGGCAACCTCCATGAATTGTGACGATGAGAGGTGGACTCCATAATCAAATCAAATCAAATCACTTTTATTGTCACACAGCCATATACACAAGTGCAATAATGTGTGAAATTCTTGGGTGCAGTTCCGATCAACATAGCAGTCGTGACAGTGATGAGACATATACCAATTTACAATAACATCAGATTAACACAGCACAATTTAAAGTCTAATATGCACATAATTGCACACAACACAATATACAAATAATAACATACACTGTACAGTATACAATACACACAATATAGATACACATTATTCAATAAAAAAAGTATATATAGTATTGACATTCAGGCTGTCAGTTGATAGTAATTTGTTAAGAGAGAATATAATATAATAATAATATAATTTATGACAGTCCGGTGTGAGATATAAGAGTAAGAGTAATAAAGTGTAGTGCTGATGTATTTTGATCGTGGGAGATCAAGAGTTCAAAACTCTGATTGCTTGGGGGAAGAAGCTATCATGAAGTCGGCTGGTGCAGGTCCTGATGCTCCGATACTGCCTGCCTGATGGTAGCAGTGAGAACAGCCCATGGCTCGGGTGGCTGGAGTCTCTGATGATCCTCCAAGCTTTTTTCACACACTGCCTGGTATATATGTCCTGGAGGGAGGGAAGCTCACCTCCGATGATGTGTCTGGCAGTTCGCACCACCCTTTGCAGTGCTTTGCGGTTGTGGGCTGTGCTATTGCCGTACCAGGCGGAGTTGCAGCCAGTCAGGATGCTCTCTACAGTGCAGGTGTAGAACCGTGTGAGGATGTGGTGGTTCATTCCAAACTTCCTCAGCCGTCTCAGGAAGAATAGGCACTGATGAGCCTTCTTCACAATGGCTTCAGTGTGGATGGACCATGTGAGTTCCTCAGTGATGTGGACACCCAGGAACTTGAAGCTGCTGACTCTCTCCACTGGTGCTCCATTGATGGTGATGGGACTGTGTTCTCTGTCTTTTCTTCTGAAGCCCACCACAAGCTCCTTTGTCTTACTGACACTGAGGGAGAGGTTGTGCTCCTGACACCAGTGTGTCAGAGTGTGCACCTCCTCTCTGTAGGCTGTTTCATCATTGTCAGTGATCAAACCTACCACCGTCATGTCATCAGCAAACTTAATGATGGCATTGGAGCTATGTGTTGCCACACAGTCATGTGTGTACAAGGAATACAAGAGTGGGCTGAGAACACAGCCCTGTGGGGCTCCAGTGTTGAGGAGTGATGAGGAGATGTTGCTGCCTATTCTAATCACCTGGCATCTGCTTGACAGGAAGTCCAGGATCCAGCTGCACAGCGAGCTGTTTAAGCCCAGAGCCCGGAGTTTCTCATCAAGCTTGGATGGCACTATGGTGTTGAATGCTGAGCTGTAGTCTACAAATAAAATTCTCACATAAGTGTTCTTTTTTTCCTGGTGGGAGAGAGCAGTGTGTATTGTAGATGCAATAGCATCATCAGTGGAGCGGTTGTTGTGGTAAGCAAACTGAAATGGGTCTAGAGAGAGAGGCAGCACAGAGCAGATGTAATCTCTGATTAGTCTCTCAAAGCATTTGCTGATGATGGGGGTCAGAGCAAGAGGACGCCAGTCATTTAAGCAAGTGATTTTTGATTGCTTTGGAACAGGCACAATGGTGGACGTTTTAAAGCATGTGGGGACTACAGACAAAGAGAGGGAAAGGTTGAAAATGTCTGTAAAAACACCAGCCAGCTGGTTCGCACACGCTCTGATGACGCGGCCCGGAATGCCATCTGGACCTGCGGCTTTGCAGATATTCACCCGTCGGAAGGATTGGGTTACATCCGCTACAGAGACGGAGAGTGAACTAACCTCTGTAGCTTCGGCTGTGAGAGGTCTCTCCGTGAAGGTGGTGTTATTTCCCTCAAAACGAGTATAAAAAGTATTTAGCTCATCCGGGAGAGAGGCAGTGGTGTTCATGGCGGAGTTTTTATTCCCTTTAAAGTCCGTGATGATGTTAATTCCCTGCCACATGCTTCTAGAGTTGGTGGTGTTAAACTGTCCTTCAATCTTGTCCCTGTACTGGCGTTTTGCTGTTCTGATTTTCGGAGGGCATAACTGGCTTGTTTATGCTCCTCCGCGTTCCTGTAATTAAAAGCGGAGGGCCGCACATTAAGTGCCACGCGAACATCGCTATTAATCCATGGCTTCTGGTTTGGAGAGATCCGTATTGTTCTGGTCGGAACGACGTCCTCTACGCACATTCTGATGAAACACATTACGCTATCAGCGTAAAGCTCGATGTTGTCATCAGAGGTGGACCGGAACATCTCCCAGTCTGTGTGATCAAAACAGTCTTGTAGCATAGAGTCTGATTGGTCCGACCAGCACTGGATCGTTCTGAGGATGGGTGCTTCCTGTTTCGGTTTCTGCCTGTAAGCGGGCAGAAGCAGAATGGAAGAGTGGTCCAATTTGCCAAATGGTGGGCGGGGGAGGGATTTGTAGCCATCCCGGAAGGGAGAGTAGCAATGGTCCAAAACCTGGTCCCCTCGTGTGTTGAAACTAATGTGTTGGTGGTATTTTGGTGCGGCTGATTTGAAACTAGATTTATTAAAGTCCCCGGTCACAATGAACGCAGCCTCAGGGTGCGCGGTTTCCTGTTTGCTTATAATCCCATACAGATCCTTGAGTGCCCGGTCTGTGTCGGCTTGTACACAGCAGTGATAATGACTGCTGTGAATTCCCTCAGTAGCCAGAATGGTCGACACAGAAGCATAAGAAATTCCAGATCAGGAGAGCAAAAAGACTTGATAGAATGTATGTTCCTCTGATCACACCAGGATTTGTTGATCATAAAACATACACCACCTCTGCTTTTACCTTTGAGGTCTTTCGCTCTGTCCACTCGGTGCACGGAGAACCCTGCAGGTTCGATGCCTGAGTCTGGAATCTCCGCAGACATCCAAGTTTCCGTAAGGCAGATAATGCAGCAGTCCCTTGTCTCTCATTGGAAAGAGATCCGTGCTTTCAGCTCGCAGAGCTTGTTATCCAGAGACTGAACATTTGCCAGTAGAATACTGGGTAGCAGGGGTCGATTTGCGTGGCATCTTACTCTGATGAGAACGCCGGCTCTGACTTGATCGGTGGCTTTTAAGTTCACCTCCGTTCCAAGATCCTCCCTCTCCAGAACCACCATCGCCAACATCATGGGGATCACCTCTCTCCATGGTTTTAGGAGATTGAGGTGGTAAATCTGATGTGCTCCGCCTCTATTCATTCATAATCATAATCGATTTCCCAGACTCACCGTGTGACCTCAAAGGGCCCTTGCCACATGGCGAGTAATTTAGAGCTCAATGTGGGGAGTAATGCAAGGACTTTATCTCCCGGTGCAAATTCCCGTAGATGAGTACACCTATTATACAGCAGTCTTTGACATTCTTGAGCCTGGAGCAAATTATCCTGTGTTAACTGTCCCAGTGTGTGGAGTTTTGCTTTCAGGTCAAGAACGTATTTAGTTAAATTTTTGCTGTTTGAAGGTTCCTCCTATCAATTTTCCCGTAGGACGTTGAGCACGCCACGCGGTTGACGGCCATACAATAATTCAAATGGAGAGAACCCCGTGGAGGCTTGCGGGACCTCTCGTACTGCAAATAATAGGGGCTCGAGCCACTTGTCCCAATTTCGATCATCTTCATGCATGAACTTACGAATCATATAATTTAGTGTCTGATTAAATTGTTTGGCCAAGCTGTCCATTTGGGGGTGGTAAACGTTGGTCCGAATTTATTTAATCCTCAATAATTTGTACAGTTCACATAGTGTACGTGACATAAACGTCATGCCCTGATCAGTGAGAATATCTTTCAGAATCCCCACTCAGGAGATTATTCTGAAGAGTGCCTCCGCAACACTACGTGCTGAGATGTTGCGCAGAGGCACTGCTTCCGGATATCACGTTGCGTGGTCCACCAGAACCAACACAAAGCATTGCCTGTGTGCTGTCCGCTCTAATGGCCCGAAAAGGTCCATGCCAATTCTTTCGAAGAGGACCTCGATAAATGGAAGAGGGCATAATGGTGCTCTTGGGGTGGCATGCGGATTCACCAGCTGACATTCACGGCATGCCACAAACCACCTGCAGACATCCCCGCGAACGCCCGAACAAAAGAAACGGGCCATTAGACAGTTTAGTGTTTTCTCTTGCCCTAAGTGACCCGCTATCGGATTATGATGAGCCGTCTGGAATAGCGTTTTCCAACGGCTCTTCAGTATTAACAGTTGTGTCGTATCCTCCCTTTTCTGAGTGTCCTGCATCACTCGATACAACCGATCCTTATTAACCGAAAAATACAGATACGCATTTGCAATGTCTGGCTTGAGGCGCTGACCATCAATCACTTTCATTTGCCTAAAGGCATGCCAAAGGGTCTCGTCTCGCATCTGCTCCAGAGGGAAATCCCCTGCAGGGAATCCTCTAAGGGCAGGGGAAGCCATGGCTTCCCCCTCCCTTGCATCATTCTGACATGGAGCTGACATAGATGGCCCCGGCACCGCTTCCCAAGCCAGTGAATCGCACCCCACATACTGATACACTTTGTTACAAGGCCTAGTTGTACATTTCTGCCAATTCCCAATTCCCAAAATTAGTGGATGGGTGAGGCAAGGAGTAACTGCCGCCTATATTCTATGCTTTTGCCCTTTGAATTGAATAGTGACAGGCACTAAGGGGTAATCATGATTATCCCCATGCACACACCCTACCTTCACCCGCCGGCTTGTATCCAAAGACCAAGGTTTGGTGAATGGAGGTTTGATTACAACCTGAATCCACCAAGGCTTGATATGTACCCGCTTAATACTCACAGGTATCCGGTATGCTCCTGCTCGATCGGGGGTGGCCAGTGGCACGTTGGGACCCTGACCAATGTCTCCACCTCCATTGTGGGACAACGGTCCTGGAAATGCCCAGGTTCCCTGCAGCTCCAGCAGACCAGCCCAGACTTCATGCCCACACCCACGGCAGTGGATTCACCAACCTGTGTAGGAGAGCTGAGAGGGTAAGGGGAAACCAGTGGGATGAATGGCCCATATGAAAGGAGAACCGGGTTTGGGGTAGGAATTCCCTGTTTCTGGGGAACAGGAACAGTAAGAGGAGAAGGGGAGGGGAAGGGAAGAGAGAGAGCGAGAGAGAAGAGGGCTCACTGGCCCCCGACTATTCCGCCATATGGTCCTCAGCCAGCTGGACCGCCCCATACAGCGACGCAGGTCGGTGGCACTGGACTCACTCCGCTGTCCATTTCGGTAACCAGGTGATGAACTGCTCCAGAACCACTAGATGGAGTATCTCCTCGGATTCACGATCTTCAGCCAGCATCCTCCTTCGGCAGGCGTCACGGAGCTGTCGGTTGAAGGTGAACAGGTGACAGTGCTCAACAAGCATCAGTGATCAGAAGCACTGGCGATGATGCTCCACGCTACGGCCAACCGGCTGCAAGGTCTCTTTTCAGATCCTCGTACACCAGGAGGTTGTTGACCGGAAGTTGATGGGCCATGAGTTGGGCTTCCCCAGTCAGCAGCGGCAGTAGACAGACCACCCACTGGGAGTTCAGCCACTTCCACACCTCGGCCGTCATCTTGAAAAGCTTGATGTAAGCCTCCGGGTCATCTTGTGGTCCCATCTTAGTAAGCGTGGCCATAGTCACAGCTGGGGTCATGGTGGAAGATCCCTCTGGAGTACTAAGCTACGTAACACCTGCCAGTCCTCTGCTCAAGCCTGGATCAGCACCTGGAATTGCCGCTCCTGTTCCCTGCGCAGCTGAAGCAGGGCCTGATGTTGAACCTGGTGGATGCCAGCAAGGGTCTTGAAGATGGAAGCGGGAGCCAGGTAAACAATCCAACGTGAGTATTTATTTTAGCACTTTTCAGCGTTAACAACTTGCTTTTCAGCACAACATAAAATGTATGGAGACACAGCCAGTATCATGCGTCTCTCTCTCTCCCCTCTGGCAGTTTGGACACCCTTTTTATTCCCCTCTAGCTCTCACTAAAACACAGAACAGCTGTTAGAAATAATTTCCCACAGGTGTCAATCCTTAACGTTCTCCTTCTCCCAGCCTCTCTCGCCACAGATGTTGCTTGGCCACGTCAAAATCACCACAATCCTCTTCACAGAATTTTACCTGAACACCCTATCAACTCTCTCTTCTGTATTATTCCCACTTGTCCATCTTCAATCAATGATTACATTTTACAGTCTAACTCATCTTCCTGTCAGCTTGACCCTGCCCCAACCCCTCTTCTTAAATACTGTCTGAATGTCATTTCTGCTCCAATTTCACATCTGATAAACACATCACTTGCCTAGAACATTGTTTCTACTGATCTCAAAACTGCTGCAGTCAGACCAGTCCTTAAAAATCCCAGCTTAGATCCATCTGCCCTCTCAACTATCGTCCAATTTCCAATCTGCCTTTCATTTCGAATTTCTTGAAAAAAGCTTCCCTGTTACAATTACATTTAGCAGCCAATAATCTCTATGACCCTTTCCAATCTGGCTTTTGTCTAATACACAGCACTGAAACAGCTCTCCTGAAGGTTGTTAATGATCTCCTCTCTGGGTCCCTCAGTTTTCTGATCCTGCTTGATTTGAGATCTGCTTTTGACACTTTCTGCCACGACATGCTCCTTTCTTGACTCTCAGGTATTGGAATCACTGCCACTGCTCAGTCCTGGTTTTCTTCCTACCTCACCAACAGACAATATTTTATCTCTATTAAAAAATAAAAATCCCCTACTGCTCCTCTCACTCAGGGTGTCCCCCAAGTTTCTGTTCTGGGTCATCTCCTGTTCATAATTTCTATACTACCCCTGTCGTCATGGTCTCAGTTATCACTGCTATGCTGACGACAGACAGATTAATACATCCCCTAATTTTGATCCAGTTCATTCTGTCAGCTCATTAATGGCCCATATTAATGATGTAAAAATTTGGTTAAACAGCAATTTTCACAAATTTAATGTTAATAAAAAGTGGTTTAAGGACCACTTACACTCACAATAAATATTGACATTTGTATTTACTGTATATTGATAAAAATCCCACCAAACAACTTCAATCCATGCTTAGTTCAAAGGATGCTGAATCACTAATTCATGCCTTCATAACATCACATCTTGACCTCTTCATCGGTCTACCCTACAAAAGCATCACCAAACTGCAATATGTCCAAAACTGTCCCATTTTGTTCAGTCTTCACTGGTGGCCTGTCTCATGTTGTATTCAGTTCGAAATACTTCTTTTAACTTTCAAAGCTCTTCATGATCTTGCACCTCTCTATTTGTGTGACTTGATACATCCATACACACCTGCACACTCTCTTCATTTTTCTGATTCCAGATTACTCTCTATCCCCAGATTTTATCTCTCAACTTGTGGTGGCAGATTCTTCAGTGTAATTGCAACTAAACTGTTGAATTAACTCCGTATGAGTCTCTGTAACATCTCCTCCATCTCCATTTTCAAGTTTTAAAACCACACTTCAGTTTTATCAAGAGTATGAATGATTGTAAATTAAAGAGAAAATGGGTCTGGAAGTGTTTTTTTCATGTCAAAATTGGTATAATTTAACTTTCAATGCACTGGGACTGTCAATGGTGTTGACTTTTTCTCGCCACTAAGGCATGATAGGTATGCAGCCCTGGCTGCCTTACGCACTTTTCGAGCAAAAATTCAATTTTCTGAACCTCAGTTCTGCTCTGCTCTTGTTTTACTGGTGCGACTGAGAAACTACAGTTCCCCCAATGCTCCAAGCGGAAACACCAAGTCTGTAAGTTTGATCATCACCTGAATTCTATACCAAATTACTAACCCATTCAGTTCAAAAATATAATTTGGTTATGCAACTCTGGTTAATGATTGCCTTCCTCCAAATGTAAAGCCATTTATTACATTAATGCTGGAGCAATGACACATGACCTATGGGTTCTCAGCCCATATGTATTCAGTGAATTGTTCCAACACATCCTGTGGGTTTATGTTGGAAATATGGCAGGCCAAACACACAATTTTTTCATTGACCACTGACACTCAGTGTAGGCCCTGCAACAAGGTGGGGCATTTCAGACTGACTTTGCACATGCCAGTTTTGTGGCTTTCTGACGTAAACTGGCCCCATTTACCACAATTTTAGCTTTTGTCTTTTTTTCTTCATCAGTGTCTTGCAAAAGTCAAGAAGCCAATTATTGTTTGTTTTAAAAACTTCTTTAAACCATGTGTATAATAAAGATCTTAATGAAAAAAGATCATACAATTGGTTAAGTCCCTAACAAGTGTAGATGTTACTCAAGGATATCAGTATGACCTGAATTTTAACCTTCAAATTTACAGTATAAAATGTTTAATCATTAAAAATAAATTTTTATACCACAGTTCGTACACATGCACTCCTATGTGTTGAGCTGTGTCGCACATGTGGGAAATGCAAGTTCAAGTCCAGATTGTGTCATTTCCCAGTCCCATTCCCCTCTTCTGCCCATCATTTCATGTCATTTATGTAGAATCTACTGTGCATTATCAATAAAGTGGCAAAAAAGCCAATTACCCTAACTCTAATTCTTACAAGCTACTTAGTGGTATTGCTAGTGTAGTGGAAGGACCCGCACCTGCCTCTCATCATCGTCGCCCCACCTCTTACGGCCTTCCTTCAGCCAGGCTCACAACAGGAGTGGGCTGGAGACGAGGATAGGCGCAACTTTATGAGCCTCGTTTGGACAGCGGATGATGAGGCATACCCGATGTGAATGGAGCCACATCAACGCTGCTATAAATGCAGATTGTGCCTCTCCTCGGGGAGCCAGCTTCTATCTCCTTGTCTGCACACACTGGCATCCTCACAGGTCTAGGAGCAGAGCAGAGCAGAGCAGGGAGGGAAGCAGCCTAATTAGATGTGCACCAGACCCGCACCCCCGGACCCTCCACGTGAATTAGATGCAATGCCGGGAGCATGCCTTGCGGCTGACGAGCATGGATACCGGGCTGCCCTTCCCCTCACTCTCGCCACGGGTCTTGGGAAAACAAGCCGCCACAGAAGCTGCCGCCCCTCACGCTACGGGCCATTGAGGGACGCTGCTCACGTTTTGAACCATTCCCTTGGACACTCCCCATCCTACACAATGCCCCCTTTCACCGCAAGTATGTCAGCTTCTAATTTATTTTGAACACCATTTCCCAATAAACACCTCTCTGAGGCCTGACGCCATACCAATGTGTCTGTCTCTTGCTCACCCTGCCACAAAATGTGATAAAAAAAAGTTGAAAAATTATTCTAAATTTGAATGTGACCATTCCAGTACAGTGCAAGTAGGATCTGCAAATGGCAAGCTCTAGTCTTAGGGTGCACAACTTTTTGAGAATCTGCCGAGAAATGAAGTCATTTTTACAAGTTTCGGTTTCCGAGGAAGAACTAGTCTCTGCATTTTGGGTCTGGAGAAATGTATCAGAGTACAAGTATTAAAATTGTCTTCAAAATGTAGTGACACACCATAACCATAGTATTTAAGTGCTTGTCATCAACTCTTTGCAAAAGCTTGCATACATTTGTTGTAGTTGTCTCTGAACGAGCTTGAAAATTCAACTCTAAGAAACCCCAATTAAACAATTTCAAATTAAAAATTGTGATATGTTTTCTTATTCTTTACACATTAAACAACAAAGTAGGGCTGTTACGCAAGACAAAGCCCTGCTGAGGAGCTACCAGAGGGGATGTGTCTTCCCTGATAATTTTTGGGTAGGAAATGTGTTCTCCATTCTGATGGATGGGCAGGTAAAATTCTCCTCCACTCTGGTTCACAGCTGTGTGAGCTAGAGTGTGGTCCGTTCCGATGAGAACTGGAACAACGTCACACCCTTCCACAAGCCATAAATTACTCTCTACATCTGCCGCTAGGAGATCCCTTCAGATGGTCTAGTCCACGTAAAGGAAAGTGCCTACTCACGATCCTCAATAGTCTTTGGGGTCCTCTTTTGTTCTGATTTTTTTCAAGAAGCCAAATGAAACTGCTTTTTCAACTGTTTGAAAGTAAATGCAGTTCTCATGACAGGAAGATTGATATGACTTTTTTTGACATATTCCATCCTGATTAAGTGCTTTCTGGGTAACATTCACCCCAAAATGTTTCATTCTCAGATAATGAGCATCTGATATTGTAATGTGACAGGATATCATTTCACTGTAAATCTACCACTGACAGCTTTGGAAGGGTCTGGAGATAATGGTTATTGTGGTTCATAAACAGACATCTGTAAAGTTAAGTATTAGACATAGGAGACTTGGACAGAGGAGTGGAGCCTACAGCAGTACGCTACAATGGAAGCTCAAATGAGGAGAAGAGATTTGGTAAAGTACTTCACCAGTGTGCTCGGGGATCTCAGGCAGCTGGGAAACTTTGCGAGGGAATCGACTTGTATTGTGATTTTTCCCATTTGTATTCTAGCTGAAACACATTATAAATCACTCCAGTGGGAGGGATCTTGACAATAACAAATTAAATGGTGTTTTATTGGCCTAAGAGGGTATATGGTCAATTAAATGTGGGCTGGTATTGTTTTGAAATTATTCTTGAGGATTTCAAAAGTTTCCAAACTGTGAATAAAATGTGAAGGCACCATTTTATTAGCGCTCGCTTACAAGTTTGACGACCTGGAGGAAAGTGTGAATATTGAATTATATGTGATATATATTTTTTTAATGCGGGGACTGTAACAAGGGGTTGCTGAGATGAGACGGGAGACACTGGATCTAAATGCAGGCTTTTAATGAAGATGATAATAGTGAAACAAACAAACATGAACTCATAAAGCAACAAACAAGAACTGACAAAGAAATGCAAAACTAGAGGGTGTATATACACACACAAGGGCTAACGAGGAAAACAGGTGAGAACAATGGGGAACAGATGGCAGTGATGAGGGCAGTGCATGATGGGAAACATAGTTGGGGGGAAACACTTCAAAATAAGAGTCCTAGGAAACACGAGGGAGACTGTGACAGGGACGTAGAGTGGAGCAAAAATGTACAGTAGAACAAAGTGTCAGACCTGGCCAATTAGAGAAAGTCAAATTATAATCAGAAAAAAAAGACAATGCTTTGATCCAGTATTCATTCACTGAAATGATATGGGATATAAAATAAGTCCAGTAACAACCTAACAATAACTCAAGACAAATTCCCTAAGAATGAATTGCACCCACCTTTATTTGCAAACTTGATTTGGAATCACTGCTGAAATTATGCAAATCAGGTAATGGTACAAACACGACAAAAAAAAAAAAAAAAAAAAAAAAAAGATGGAGGATGCAGCATACTCCCACAATCTGGCATATTTTACAGGCACTGTAGAGCATCACTCCAACCCTGCAATCCAGGCACCTAAATTGGCTCTTAAAGATACTAAAAAATGTGGTTGACTTTCTGGCATTTCTGGTTAGAATGCTAATCTCCATAATTTGATAATGATTTAATGAATTACTGCTACAGTTATCACTAGAAAATGTACACAAATGTCTCTTTTAAATAAAATTTAATTTATGCATGCTGTCCATTGGTCGAAACATTGAAAGAAAGGTCAACCCATAAATGAAAATAATGTCTTTATTTACTCACCCTAATGCCACTCCAAACTAATATGACTATTAGGAGAATAAAAAATAAAAAAATCTTCATATGGTTTATTTGCCATAATACAAGTGAATAGTGACTCACAAAGGACAAAACAAAAAATGAAAAGAAACACCAAAAACCACAGTAAAAGTAATAAATACGACTCATGCACTACATTCCAAGTCTTCTAAAGCGATATGATCATTTTGTGTGATGAAAAGAACAAAATTTAAGTCGTCATTCACTCTCACATAAAATCAAATCATTAATAAAGCTCTTACATCAAATATGGCAGCTACATCGATAACATCAAACCTCACTGGTTCTCATCGTGCCTCATGAAGTCTAAAGTAATGACACCATGTAGCACGCTTTGTCACGAGACACAATGAGAACCAATGAGGTTTAATGTTCCCTATCTGTCACTCACTCAACGTTGTGTCGATGTAGTGACACTAGGGGTCGCCCCCTTGGGAGCCCCAAACACCTCTGGTCTTTGATAAAAGGCCAATGAAGATTGGCGAGTGGTATTTGCATGCCAATCCCCCGGACATACGGGTATAATAGGAGCTGGTATGCAACCACTCATTCAGATTTTCTCTTCGGCGCCGAACGGTCATGCTCACTGAGCTGAATTCCCACGACTGTTCATTCACCTCTGCTGGATCTGACGGCGCATTTCAGCGGCTTCTCCCCCCTCTGCACTGGTGCACTGCAGAGAATGCCCCTGGGTGCTTCGGAAGAAATAAGAGTATATTTCTCTAAAAGAGTATATTTCTCTAAAAGAGCGGCACACACGGAACGTCTTTTTAAAGACACGTCTTTTTAAAGATGACTTTCCGATTGTGTGTTATTCCTGGTTGCGCTCGTTATCTCTCGCCTCCTGACGGTCACGATCACTGTCTTTCGTGTCTGGGCACTGCTCACGTGGAGACAGCATTCGTGGATGTTCTCATTGCGAGGACATGTCCATGGCAACAATGCAGTTAGTAAGAAAGCAAGCCACCCCAGAGGCTCCCCGCCTCAGTCCTTTTACCCACAGGTATGAGGCCAGCATGGCTAGCACTGGGGGCGATTTGGGGACCCCAATGGGACCACCTCCGCCGGGTATCCCCCCGCGGACCACCCATTCCCCAGCACACTCGTCTGCCCTGATCGGGCTTCCAGATGAGTCTGCCGGCTCATCTCACGGCGAGTTCGACCTCTTATTCGGAGCCCGCGGAAGTGATGAGCTCTCGGGCGCAGCATCGGAGAGCGGGCTCGTCCAGTCGGACGCAGAAGCCTCAGCTGGGCTCCTCCCTTCAGGGACGATTACCCAGTCACAGGCTGACGCGGAGATGGCGACATGCTTTCCCGGGCAGCCGGGAAGTGGAACCCTCCGCTCTTCCCTGAACCCTCGTGGCTCGATGATTGGTTCCTGGGCTCACGGCGCCGCTCAAAGCCACGCCACGCCCCCGTTCCTTTCTTCCCGGAAGTGTATGATGAGCTGACAAGGTCGTGGGAGGCACTTTTTTACTGCCCGGTCCCAATCTTTTCAGCTTCCCTGCCCTCACTACCCTCGATGGTGGGGCGGCCAAGGGCTATTCGGCAATCCCCCAGTGGATAAAGGTGCTCGCGGTGTACCTATGCCCGCAGAGCGGGGACCCAAAGCCCCCGTCCAAAGACCTGTAGGTTTACGTCATCTCTGACAGCAAAGGCCTACAGTGCCGCAGGACAAGCCGCCTCTGCCCTGCACGCCATGGCTGCAAGTCCGCCAAGGAAACTAAAAGGAACTGCACGAGGTTAGTTCCACCCTGGGATTGATGCAGGATCTGTTGCGCCCTTCCGTAGGAGGGTAGCGATCTCCGTGCAAGGTAGCAGCGTTTTCGTCCTTCACCAAGGTGAAGTGGACACCGCGGAACTAAACTTTTTCAGAGGCTCCTGGGGCATATGGCATCCTCGGCAGTGGCCACCCCGCTCGGGTTGATGCATATGAGACCGCTTCAGCACTGGCTTCAGACTTCAGTCCCGAGATAGGCATGGTGCCATGGGACACATCGCGTGGTCATCACGCCGGTCTGTCACCATCTTTTCAGCCATTGGACCGACCTCTCATTTCTACGGGCAGGTGTTCCCCTAGAACTGGTCTCCAGGTGCATCGTGGTCACGACGAACTCCAAAAACAGGCCAGGGCGCTGTTTGCAATGGGCACGCAGCCACCGGCTTGTGGACATGCCCACGACTGCATTGGCACATCAACTGCCTCGAGTTGTTGGCAATTCTGCTCGCCCTGCGGAGGTTTCGGCTGTTGATCCAGGGCAAGCACATGTTAATTCAGACAGACAACACGGCAACGGTAGTCTCCAAGCAGAGGATTGCCCACTAGCTCATTGACGCCATAACTATGGCATATCACGCCCAGGACATGCTGCCTCTGGTAGGGCTATGAACCCATTCTACCAGGGGTGTAGCAGCCTTCTGGGCCCTGGCCAGGGGTGACTCTCTAACAGACATTTGCAGAGCAGCAGGCTGGGCAACACCCAACACCTTTGCAAGGTTCTACAACCTCCGGGTGGAACCGGTTTGAAAAAGGGGAAAGGCGCAATGCAAACAATACACCCAACCGGCCACCCGATCTGCCTGCTGTTACCGCGTAACATTCAGGTCGAAACCGGGTCTATGCATAGGTTATAAAACCTCACAAAGGTATTTGGTGTAGAACAACCAGAAGCTCTACATATGTCTGCTAGAGAGGCCCCCCTTCCCAGTGCCCAGAAGGATGCAACACCTCTAGTGGAGTGTGCCCGGACTCCCAAGGGGCACGGCAAATCCTGAGACTGGTATGCGAGGAAAATGGCATCCACAATCCAATGGGCTAATCTCTGCTTGGAGACCCCTTCTGCTGTCCTCCAAAACAGACAAAGAGCTGCTCCGAGCATCTAAAGCTCTGCGTGCTGTCCAGATAGATGCGCAGGGTGCGAACTGGACACAGCAACAACAAGGCCCGGTCTTCCTCTTCTGAAGGGAGCACTTGCAGGTTCACCACCTGGTCCCAAAAAGGAGTGGTGGGAACTTTGGGCACGTAACCGGGCCAGGGTCTCAAGATCATGTGAGAGTGTGCCGGCCCGAACTCCAGGCATTCACTGGTAACAAAGAGTGCCTGCAGGTCCCCCACCCTCTTGATGGAAGTGAGCGCCACCAGGAGGGCTGTCTTCAGGGACAGAGTGCTGAGCTCGGCCTGCTCCAGGGGCTCAAAGGGGTCTCTCTGTAGGGCAGGTAGGACCACAGAGATATCCCAAGAGGAGAATCAGGCGCGGTCTAGGAGGATTCAACCTCCTCATGCCTTTAAGGAGCCTGTTGATCAGGTCACCCTGTCGTGAGGGTCTCCTGTCCAGTGTATCATGGTGAGCTGCTATGGCAGCCACATACACTTTCAGGGTAGTGGGAGACAGCCGTCTCTCCAGCCCTTCCTGACGGAAAGACACCACAGACCCGACGCTGTATCTCTGTGGGTTCTTATCTCACGGTAAGAACACCAGTTAGCGAAAAGATGCCACTTCAAGGCATACAGCCGCCTCGTAGAGGGGGCCCTGGCCTGAGTGATCGTGTCTACCACCACTGGTGGAAGACCTGCTTGGTCTTGTCCAGGAGCCAGACGTGGAGATTCCAGAGGTCCGGCCACGGGTGCTGGAGCATGCCTTGCCCCTGAGTGAGAAGGTCCTGCCTCAGGGGAATGCGCCAGGGAGGCACTACTCTCAGGAGCATCAGATCCGGTTGTCCGGTTGGGCCAGTATGGTGCAATGAACAGGACTTGCTGCTCGTCCTCCCTGACTTTGCACAGAGTCTGTGCAATGAGGCTCACAGGAGGAAACGCATACTCGCGTAGCCCCTGAGGCCAGCTGTGCGCCAAGGCATCCATGCTGAGGGGGGCCTCGGACAGGGAGTACCACAGGGGGCAGTGAGAGGAGTCTTGGGAGGAAAAGAGGTCTACCTGTGCCTTCCCAAATCTCTCCCAAATCAGCTGGACTACATGGGGTGGAGTTTCCACTCCCTGCGGAGCGTTACCTACCGTGAGAGTGCATCCGCTGCACAGTTGAGGACGTCCGGAAGGTGAGTGGCTCGCAGAAACTTCAAAGTCTGCTGACTCCAAACAAGGAGGCGGCGGGCGAGTTGCAACGTGCGACGAGAGTGTACACCGCCTTGGCGGTTTATGTATGCTACAGTCGCTATGTTGTCGGTTCGGACCAACACATGCTTGCCCTGAATCAACGGCCAAAGCCTCCTCAGGGCCAGCAATACCACCAGCAACTCTAAGCAGTTGATGTGCCATTGGAGTTGAGGCCCCGTCCAGAGCCCCAAAACTGCTTGCCCATTGCACATGGCACCCCAGCCCGAGTTTGAGGCATCTGTCGTGACCACAACGTGCCTTGAGACCTGCTCTAGGGGAATATCTGCCCGTAGAAATGCCAGGTCTGTCCAAGGGCTGAAAGTCTGATGGCACTGTGGCGTGATGGTCGCACACCGAGTGCCATGGTGCCATGCCTACCTCGGGACTCGAGTCTGTAGCCAGTGCTGAAGTGGTCTCATATGCATCAACCCGAGGGGGAGAACCGCCGCCAAGGATGCCATATGCCCCAGGAGCCTCTGAAATTGTTTCACTGGTGCCGCTACCTTCTGCTTGAAGGTCTTCAGGCAGGTCAGCACTGACTGAGCACGTTCGGTCGTAAGACGTGCTTTGAGAGTGACCGAGTCCATCTCCGTACCGAGAAAAGAGATGCTCTGCACAGGGGAGAGCTTGCTCTTTTCCCAGTTGACCTGAAGCCCGAGTCGGTCAAGGTGCTGAAGCACAAGGTCGCTGTGCGCACACAATAGATCTCGCGAGTAACCTAGGATTAGCCAGTCGTCGAGATAATTGAGAATGTGTATGCCCTGCTCCCTCAGTGGGGCCAGGGCAGCCTCTGCAACTTTGGTAAAGATGTGAGGGGACAAGGACAGACCGAAGGGGAGGACCTTGTACTGGTATACTCGTCCCTTGAAGGCAAACCGAAGAAAGGGTCTGTGTCGAGGAAGGATCGATACGTGAAAGTATGTGTCCTTAAGGTCGATGGCCGCAAACCAATCCTGATGTCATAGTGATGCCAGGATGCCCTTTTGCATTAACATCCTGAACGGAAGCCTGTGTAAGGCCTTGTTCAGGGCACGCAGGTCCAAGATTGGGCGCAACCCTCCCCCTCTCTTGGGCACGATAAAATAAGGGTTGTAGAAGCCCTTGTGCAACTCGACTATGGGGACGGGCTCTATTGCTCCCTTCACCAGAATGGTGGCAACCTCGCCCTGCACCGTAGTGGATAGGATGCATCTGAACCAGGGCGGGCGTCTGGTGAACTGGATCGCGTAGCCGAGGCGAATCAGCCACCGCAAGGTACTGGAGAGCCTCCATCCTCCACAACAGCACCACCAGGGGGACGACTGGACTTACCGTGCCCAGGCAGGGTAGTTCGTGGCAAGGCAGAGCAGGTGCCCCACCTGGAAGACAGCCCGTGGGGCCGTGCTGCTCCGCAAGCCCACAACGATGGCCGGTGACTGGGGCGGGCAAGCGGCCCCAGAGACCAGCACACTTACCTGTTCGCCGGCTATCTCTCGATGGAGAACGAGGGAACGGGAGGTACTCGCGTTCGCCTGATTGACCAGAAAGACTTCCAGCGCCTTGCCGTTGCGAGTGCGCTAGCCCAGGGAATGAGGAAACTGCTCTTTTGACCATGTGGATGCCAAGGCCCAGAGGGCACTCGGTGATGTAACACTCACCACGCGCTGGCCCAGGGGCAATGGTGGGGCTGGAGAGATGCCACGGGCCATACCTGTCAGGAGTAGTTGCCTCATCCCTGGGCGGCCCATGTCAGGACCGCCTCGAAGCCCATCTGGGGTTCTTGGGGCCGGCTGACGGGCAGGTGGAGCCAACTTCCCACAGGAGGATCTTTTTCTCTGAGGCTGGCGTGTGGGCTCCGATGGTACAGGAGCTGGGGCCTGCACGCAGGAGAATGGCTCTGGCGAGAAGCAGATGGGTTGTGGGACCTCGGTGGCCTGAAGGTTTAATCGCCTCGGTCTGCTTCCTCACCGTTGAGAACTGAAAACTGGTGAAATCCTTGATGTGTCACCAAAAAGCCCCCCTTGGGAGATGGGCACATCAAGAAAACGGACTTTCTCAGCATCGCGCATCTCCGCAAGGTTGAGCCACAGGTTCCACTCTTGGACCACAAGAGTGGACATCGTCAGGCCCAGGTGCGCACACCGTGACCTTCGTTGCACGTAAGGCAAGGTCGTCGCAGTGCGCAGTTCCTGCATCAGCCCTGGGTCGGTCCTACCCTCGTGCAGATCTTTCAGCACCTTGGTCTGGTGGACCTGCAGGATGGCCATGGTATGTAGGGCAGAAGCAGCCTGACCCGTGGCCTTGTAAGCCTTTGTCATTAAAGAGGAAGAGAATTTACAGGCCTTGGAAGGGAGCCTTGGTTGGTCGCACCAGGTGGCTGCGCCCTGCGGGCATAAATACACCGCTACGGCGCGCTCTACATGGGGAAGCTCGACATATCCCTTAGCTGCTCGGCCGTCGAGGGTAGTGAGAGTGGATGAGCCCGCAAAGTGTGTACGGGCAGTAAAAGGTGCCTTCCATGACTTCGTTAGCTCCTTGTGCACTTCCGGGAAGAAAGTTGCAGCTCCAAGCCATGTTCTCGCAATGAGAACACAACCCTTCCACAAAAGCCGCCTCGGCGTGCTGGCGCCCCAGACACTAGAGGCAGATTTCATGGGTGTCCGGAGGGGAGAGATAACGGCCACATCCAGTAGCGCAAATGCGGAAGGACATCTTTAAAAAGACGGCAAGCGTTTGCGCGAGCTCTTTTAGAGAAAATATACTCTTTTGAATATACTGTTTTAGCACCCGCAGACTCAGGCTGTCGAAGCGCCCAGGGGAAGCACCACACTCCACCATGCGCGGGTGACTGCTGATATGCGCTGTAAAAAATCCAGCAGCGTAGCAATAGGTGAGAGGACGAACACACAAGCATTCGGCTCCGAAGAAAAAATCTTGTGAATGAGTGATGCACGCCATCTCCTTTTATACCCATATGTCTGGGGCAGAGAGTGGCATGCAAATTCCACTCGCCAGTTTTCATTGGCTTTTCTAATTTAAGCAAAGGTGATTTAGACTCTCAAGATCGAACCCCAAGTGTCACTAAATCGACACAACATCGAGTTACAGACAGGGAACTGAGATTTTCGTCTAAAAATCTTCACTTGTATTCAGCAGAAAAAAGAAAGTAATACACATCTGGGGATGGTATGGGGGTGAGTAAATGATGAGAGAATTGTTATTTTTGGGTGAACTATCCCTTTACACCTCAAATCTAACAATTTAAGTCGTCATTCACTCATCAAATCTTTAAAGGGTTAGTTCACCCAAAAATGAAAATCCTCTCATGATTTATTTACCTTTAAGCCATCCCAGATGTGTATGAATTTGCTCCTTCAGCACAATCGAAATGAAGATTTTTATAAGTACATTTCAGTTTGTCCAAATTTGTCCATACAATGCAGGTAAATGGGTGCCATCAGGCTGCTGGCTGTTTGACGTTCCAAAAGGCATATTTAGGCAGCATAAAAGTAATCCACACAACTCTGTCGATCAGTTAATGACTTCTGAAGCAAATTAATAGGTCAGTGTAAAAAATAAATCAATAATTAAAACTTTATTAACTTTAAAAAATCACTTCCTGCCAGCAGTTGACACATCAGTGATGTAAGCACAATGACGCTTTCACACAAGAAGTTGGAAGCGCGCACTTTGTATACAACAGAGGAACAAACGTCACGTGAGAGTTAGGTCATTTCAAACATCAACACAGCGCTGGGTGGAAATAACATTTTAAAGTTAAAAACGCTTTAATAATTGTTTCTTACACCAACCTATCTTTTGCTTCAGAAGACATTAATTGATCGACTGGAGTTGTGTGGATTACTTTTATGCTGCCTAAATATGCCGTTTGGACCGTCAAACAGATAGCAGACTGATGGCACCCATATACCTGCATTGTGTGGACAAACTGAGCTGAAATGTGCTTATAAAAATTTTAACTTCGGTTCTACTGTAGAAGGAAATTCATACACATCTCGGATGGCTTAAAGGTAAGTAAATCATGAGAGAATTTTCATTTTTGGGTGATCTAACCCTTTAATAAAGCTCTTAAATCAAATATGGCAGCTACATTGATAACATCGAACCTCACTGGTTCTCTTTGTATCTCGTGAAGTCTAATGTCATGGCGCCATTTTGCACACTTTGTCCCGAAACACGATGAGAACCACTGAGGTATGATGTTATCAACATAGCCGCCATATTCACTTTCAGTGAACTTAGCCTATCCTACTGTTTATCACTCAAACTTGTGCAAATGACTACTTTTACAGAGATTTATTTTTTCCTTTTTGAAACATGGCCACCCCATTTAACATTTCTGTCCACCTTGATTTCATGAAAATTATGTGACTGTGCCTACATTTCTGCAATATTATATTGCTTGGTTCATAATACATATTGTGGCATTTCTGAGGTGAAATGTCCACTGTGTGGAACTAAAAGCGAGTTTAATTTTCTCCCAAACAGGTTTTTAAGGTTAATGCTACATCGAGTTTTAAATCAATGAAACTGACCTCGCCACCCTAAACGTTAAACCTAAACCTAACCAATAATGTCAAAAAGCAAATGTGAGATGAAAACACAATTGCTGAAGCAACCACTTCATTTTGTGGTGCTTCTATGATATATTCGGCTCACAATGTCAGCTTGTGTGCTCTTCAGTTCCCCGGTCCTTTACATCGCAAGTGCTATGCTCTATTGCCACTGTGCAAATTGATCGTGTTGAACAAGCTTGTAAATGTAGTTGGTTATGTAATGCAAATGTAAAAAAAAAAAAAAAAAAATATTGCCTCACAAGTCGTACTGTAGTAAAATGTTTAAAGTCATAAGATAGCATTGTGTGAGGAACAGAGCGAAAAGTGTTTGTGAACTGATAATCTGCCATTTTACTCGTGATCTGTGTTGAAGTGAATAAATGTAATTGTTTTTGTAGCGCTTCTTGTGTTTATTCACCAGGAAATTGCCACATACAACGAGCCACATAAAAATTATTTAGCAAAAATATAGGTATAGTAACGTGATTCAATGAGACCAGGTTGGAGCTATTCTTTTATGCAGGTATAATGGTACATGAAATTCTATAGTTTATTGAGAAATTGCTTTTTGCAGGTGTCAAACCGTTTAAGCTTATATGACCAATTCAAAAACTGTATATTTGCAAGCCACTGAAGGTCCACTTGCTGTGTGCTTTGCACAGCTTGCACAAATCCAGTTGTTACAGTTTTTTCATTCAAAGATTTCATTATAATTCAAAAGTGCTACAGTTTTAGGCTCCCCATTGTGCTGTTGATTATAAATTGCATTATGTTTTGGAAGTGATGTGTTGACTGTGCTTTTCAGTCATAATTTTTAACTTAACTGTCTCCTGACACAGGGAAGCATTCCCATATTGATAACATTTTTTTCCTATTCTGTTTCATGTGATCTATGTCTGCAGAATCCAAGGTTATGATTTGCACTGGAAAAGTCATTGTTCAGACCTAACTTATTGAATCCAAGTTATTGCATTATGAAATCCGAAACTTCTACAAATCAATGGTTGGGACATATGTGTCAGTGGGTGTGCATTGTAATTCCAGGAAGACATTGCAGTTTTTCTGGCATTACATGCCATATTAGTTGTACTATTAAGTCTTACACCTTATTTCCACTGTGGAAAGCATATTGTAGCGAACTAGACTGCCAAAATTCTTTGTTTCCATTCTCAAAGGTAGCAGATCTGTTTTCCCACGAGCAACGGTTCCAGGAACGTTTTCAGTCTACTGAGGAGATACCAGCTGCACCAGACGAAAGAGAAATGATAGCTGTGCCATTCTAGCTTGAACTACACAGATGTTTCAACATGCTTTGTTGCTCACTAATAATACTATAAGCAAGCATGGCAACCATATACACAGAATTTTGTGAGATTAGATTGTATAAACTGAAAGATTCTGAAGAAAATGTGAGTGGTGCTTGTGGGTTGTTGCTATGCTGTTGCTAAAGTATTCTGAGTGGTTAGCATGCTGCTATGTGGATACTATGGTGTTCTGAGTGGTTCCTGGTGTGTTGCTAGGTGGTTGTTATGGTGTTCTGGGTAGTAAATAGGTGTTTGCTGACCATTGTACCATTTGCAACCCCAGTAACCACCCAGAACACCATAGCAGCCACACAGCAGTACTTAAACTAGAGTCAAGCTACACTTTTAAACAGGAGTTAGCTTCACTAAAAGCTACTAATAAAAAGCAGATAACTACATTGAAACTGAACATACTTTTAGATTATAATCAGATGATATTATTTAATTCTGCCAGACTGCAGAATTCATTAGAAACACCTGATAGGCTATACATTTAATTAGGTTGACATTCCCTTACAAAAATAAACCATGGTTTTACTACAGTAACTAGTTTAACCAAGGTATTTGTAGTAAAACCATAGTAACCACCAAATTAACCATGGTTACTACAGTCAATACTACAGTAAAACCCTGGTTAATTTTCATAAGGGTTAAACAAAGAGAGTGACAACATTAAATTGAACATAAATTTAATCAAACACGTAACAAAATTTAATATACACTGATATAACTAGAAAACACCATATTTTACATAAATGAATCACAGCAGTAAACAGCAGCAAACACTAAATATTTCATTTTAATAAGAAGGGGCTCAAGTGATTTAGTGAATCATTTATGTAAACTAGTTCATTTACATGAACCATCTTAAAGAACCAAATCACTAAAATGATTCTCAACTTTAAATATAAGGGAACCGTATATTTTAACCAGTTCATTTAAATGAACTGAACAAATACACAGAATAATTTAAATGATTTGATTTTCCCAGCGTTACATGAGAGAGAAAGGATAGTTTAGGTGAGCATGTTTGGCTACTCCCTTGGCTTCATCACTGCGTTCGCAATACAATGTGACAAATGTAGCGTTTTGTGACTACAGCGTCCTCAACACTTTTGTTTTACTGATCCAAGTCAAAAGAGAACACACCAAGAGTGTCTAAAGCCGCTTTTTAGCCATTGGGCCAAATGTTTATTATTAATGAATTGTGCGGTTCTAGAAACATGATCACACGGGAAGTCGGCATGTTGTTTCTGTGAGTTCCGATACCCTAGGATCGACTGCATTATGCTGACTTACTGACAAGCGCCATCTCCTTTCAGACATTTTTGCATCAGCTCCAGTATGTTTACCTTCCCATGTGGCACAGCTGGAAGCACATTGCATCAGCAGCATGGGAGACCTGGATTCAGATCCCTTATTGAAAGTAGGAAGTAATCACATTTGCATAATCAGTAACGAGTGTGATTAAGAGGTTAAATTTTTCCTCTAACATCACATTTTTACTCCACTGATGGGATGGGGGGAACAGTTTATAAAATATTCATTCATCTTCACTGTACTACAGCCAGTACAGATGAAAATAACTCCCTTCACAACTCGCTTTTGGCACCCCTTCGTGGACTGCTGTGGCCACTGGGGGCAGTGTTTCGATTTCGGTAAGCACAGACCGATTTTAGAGAAAGAAAATCAACCTACTATTTCTGATTTCACTGTGAGATCAGTCTGGTTCTGTACCAATCTGGGCTTGTTGGCCCATCCTGTGGGATGTGACCAATCAATTCAAATTCCAACTCATGAACTGAAAGGGAGCCAATTCTTAAATTCAGAATTTTGTCCCACCCTGACAGGAACATAAGGATTTACAAGAAATATGGAAGCTCATTTTACTTAAAAGCATTATGTGTGTGAGAACACGGAAAATGAAATTTCTGTGCTGTCAACAAATACGTCTAACAGAAGTTCATCTCCCACAACGACTTGTTTGTTGAGTTTAATCTAATAAGTCTTATTACCTCATAATGTCAGAATGTGTTTGAATTTAAGTCGAGCACACTACAGCGGGACGTAAGGTGAGAACAATCTTGCATGTTTAGGAAAAGAGGAAGTGCATAGTTACCTTTGAGTGCCCATGTCAAATTCTTAATCGATTTTTAAAGAGCAGCACACAAATCAGTTCTTGACTGCTTATTGTCATATTGTGCCATATCCTCCATTTGAAGTGGGCCTGTTTCCCCCCTAATTTCCTTTGTAGCCTCTTGCTTTGTGAGTCTTGCTGTAATAAACTTTTAACACGTCTTTAACAGACGTTTAAGCGTCTGTTTTCTTAAGCTGTGCTCAGACCACCATCTCGATATATAATTGCAGTACTATTTAGTGACCCTCTTTTTTTTTTTTAGACTAAACTATGCATTCCTCATGACGTTTTATGCAGCTCTTTTTTTTCACTGTGAGGCCCAAGTGAAAAGACACTGATGTCAATGCATATTGCATTCTGTTGCAGTAAATGTCATAAAAAAGCAGTGTCTGAGATAATAATTTCACCTTCTCTGTTTGCTTTACATTCTTTAATGTAGTCTGCCTTTTTAAGGATACTGTCCACATGTAAAGTTGAGGTGTCATTTGTTTTATGTTAAAATTCTTGTATTCCTGCTTAATATTTAGTCATCTATAAGTTAGCCATTTGTAGTTTGATTTCACCTAAAAGTGTGGCTCTATGGCGCTATCCAGGGACATGCACATGGGGGTGGCAAAAGCAGTCAAGCCACTGCCCCTTTGGCCTCCTGGGCCGAGGTGCCCCTCTGAAGAAAGTAATATCATTTTCATATATTCATTTTGCAGATGCTTTTTATCCACAGCGTCAAAGCGATTTATATATGATGAATAGTACAACACTGTCTGTGTGATTTTTTACATTTTTTTATTTATCTTCAGCTGTTGCGTTGCGTCTCTGTTTTGCAGGCAGCAGTTCAGGAATGACAGGGTGAGGGGCAAAAGGTCCAACACTTGACACTTGAGCAGGTCCAAATGTATAAAAAACTTGCAATAGTTCATAAGGTGAACAATCAGAACGCAGAGCTAACATAAGTTTCTAAAAATTAATACTTTTATTTTATTTTGTTGTTATTTAAACTTAAATGTAGCCTGTCCAATCACTAAAATTGCTGCATAGCTAAATCATAAAGTTATAATCTGAATTAAAAATAATGATAAAGGTAAAGTGAGCCCTTAAACTGTTGCTGAACTGAATATACACTGATGAGCCAAAACATTATGACCACCTGCCTAATATGCTGTTGGTGCCACCAAAGCAACACCGACCCGCTGAGGCATGGACTCTACAAGACCCCTGAAGGTGTCCTGTGGTATCTGGCACCAAGACATTAGCGGCACACCCTTCAAGTCATGGTGTTGGACTTTTTGGTCCAGTAAATCACACAGATGATCAATCGGATTGAGAGCTGGGGAATTTGGAGGCCAGGTCAACGCCTTGAACTCTTCATCATGTTCCTGTAACCACTCCCGAACAATGTGTGCAGTGTGGCAGGGTGTATTATCCTGATGAAAGAGGCCACTGCCATCAGGGAATACCATTGCCATGAAGGGGTGTACCTGGTCTGCAACGATGTTTAGGTAGGTGGTACGTGTCAAATTGACGTCCACATGAATTGCCAGACCCAGGGTTTCCTAGCAGAACATTGCCCAGAGCATCACACTCCCTACACCGGCTTGTCGTCTTCTCACAGTGCATCCTGGTGCCATCACTTTCCCAGGTAAACGGTGCACACGTAGACTGCCATCCACATGATGTAAAAGAAAATAGGACTCAACGGACCAGGTGACCTTCTTCCACTGCTCCAGTCCCAACACTCGCATGCCCATTGTAAGCACTTTTGACAGTGGATAGGGATCATCATGGGCACTCTGACTGGTCTGCGGCTACGCAGCCCCATATGCAGCAGGGTGCGATGCACTGTGTGTTGTGACACATTGTTACCATCCTGTAACCATCATAACATTTTCTGTGACTTGTGCCACAGTAGACTTTCTGTCAGTTCGGACCAGACGGGATAGTCTTCGTTGCCCTCACGCATTGATGAGCCTTGGGCGCCCAACACACTGTCGCTGGTTTGTGGTTTGTCCCTCCTCAGACCACTGTCGGTAAGTACTCACCACTGCTGATCAGGAGCACCCCACAAGCCTTGCCGTTTCAGAGAAGACCCAGGCATCTGGCCTTAACAATTTGGCCCTTGTCAAAGTCTCTCAGGTCTTTACTCCTGCCCATTTCTCCTGCATTCAACACATTGACTGTGAGAACTGATTGTTTGCTTACTATCTAATCTACCCAGACCTTGACATGTGGCTTTCTTAGGAGATGATCAACATTATTCACTTCACCTGTGAGTGGTCATAATGTGTTGGCTCATCGGTGTATGAAGCAAGCTGTCTGCTACAATTTATTGATTATTAAAATATACACTCACTGAGCACTTTATGAGGAAGACCTGTACACCTACTTATTCATGCAATTATCTAATCAGCCAATCATGGTGCAGCAGTGCAGTGCATAAAATCATGCAGATACGGGTCAGGACCTTCAGTTAATGGTCACATCAACCATCAGATTGGGGGAAAAAACTGATCTCAGTGATTTCGACCGTGGCATGATTGTTGGTGCTAGACGGGCTGGTTTGAGTATTTCTGTAACTGCTGACAACTTGCTACAAATAAATAAATAAGTAAATCATTTAGCTAAGTTTTCAATGGCTGCAAACTTAGGTGCTTCTCTTTCGCCAAATGGGGCCAAACGATTTATAAGATTTGTCTCTGTAATCTTTTATCAAAATGTAATATCTTTCTCCACCTCTGAAACCTCTTTCCTTTTCAGGAGGCATTGTGAATCCCACTTACTTTTCAGCTCCTCACCTCCAACCACTCTGCACCATTCTGGTAAGTAACAGCCACTTTTCACGATCCAAACAATTCCCATGCAACATTTTTTCTTACTGAATATCCTGTTTCATACAGAAATATAGATAAAGGAATCAGAATACGGAAGTTAAATAGGTTACAAATTGCATTTTATGTTGACTTAAAAGGAATAGTACACCAAAAATGTTTAATTTTGTCATCATTCACTCACCCACAAGTCACTTCAAACTGTCCTTTTATGTGGAAAACAAAAGGAGTTGTTTACAGATGTGGCCTTTGAAAATGCACGTCAAAGGGAAAGAGATCCTGCAATTTCACACGGTGTGACGCGACATTAGGCGGTGCAAGAGAGACATGATCAGTAGAGGGCAGTCGTGTCTTTCTTTGAGAAAGCACCAATCACTAATAGTTTAGTCAGTGAGTTAATTTCTCAAACAAGATCATCTACAGTAGTAGCCAGTCTCACCGAAAACCACAGCAAGTGATTCTGATCAGCAATGGCAATAAACTATAGTATTGTTGACTTTTTATCATTGACTAGTGGTATAAATATATGAAAGTGTCACACGTTTCGCTCGGACATATACTCCTTTTTGGCTACATACAAATTTATCAGTGAAATGGTGCTGTTCTCCTGCTGAAGCAGATGCTCAGCTTGTGCCTGGCCGGGGATCTGTGAACCTCTATCGGAGCCGTTATGCAGCGGGCAGTGGAAAACACGTTAAACAGAGGACAAGCCAAATAAATTTTTATTGTGTGTGTATACTGCGCACATGCAGATAAAACACTAATGATTCAGTTACTAATAGTATTTGTATACTGTATTTTTGGCATGCACATTCTGATTTTATTGATGCATAAATACGTGCATTTCATAGAGTTCGATTATTATGCTCCAGTTTATGAAGTTCATAGGACATTCTAAAACGCTTAACGTGGCTTAATACTACTAAAAACAGCCACGTAGAATTATTTTTCTCCTACGAGAAATCTTAAGCCACGTTAAGTGTTTTCCTTGTGGACAGTTGGAAGGAAAAGGCTTAAAATTAAAATCTTCTGTGTCATTCATTTAGCAGTAGGATTGTGTTTTTGACAAGTGAAGTGAGAGAAATTTGGTTCTCATTGGTCATTGTTTTATTCCATTATACATAGGCATAACAAAGTATAAAGTATTTTTCCTGTATTTCCTATAAGGCGCAAATTGTGAATGAAGCAAAACAATGCAAGGGAAAATGGGAAAAAAAAATATGCAGAAAAACATTTTATGCCGTTTTATACAAAATGATGACAATAATAATAATAATCATAATGATAATAGAAAGATGACTGGAAGATGATCCCACTTTATGATAGCACTTACAGTTAACAATTAAAAATATTAAAACTTGCCTACTTGTTTTTCTAGTGTTTTGCAAACTTCCTCACAATATACACATTTACATTGAAGATATTTTGGTATTTTGGACAATAAAGATTGAAAGGGAAAGAAAAAAATCACATTATCAAGGTGCACTGCAATATGATTAATATTAAATAATTGAAAAATGATATATATAAACAAAAACAAAAAACAAAAACAAAAACAAAACAAAAAAACAATGAAGATTTTTCAGTATCTTCTGCCCTGCAACAGTTAAGATGTGCATTCGATTCAGCAGGCTAATTGCTTTGTCATTTAGTTTGATTCTAAACATTACCTTCCTAAAAATAAAGAAAACTAACTACACGGACAAGGTAAAATATGCTTCTTTTCTATATTTCTATAACAAATTTTCTGGAATTTAGGCTCTGGCTTGCGTTCACAGAGACGGCTCCTCTGCAATTATGCTGGGAATATCTTGGGATCAAAGCCCAGTGTGAATGAGGTTTTAAATTGAGAGACCAAGTGACAGGGAGTAAGCAGCGCTGGCCAAGAATGCACACATTAGCCTTCCAGGGGGTCTCCTGTTGCATTCAGGAGGACTGCGGGCCACCCCCCACCCCCTCCTAGACCCTCCCCCAATGCCAAGCCAGTTCCAAAGTTGAATCTCACAAAGGGCAAACGTGTGAGACGTGTGAGACAAAAGAAACATGAATGGGGTTAACTGCTGCACACTTCAGCAGAGATAAGAGACACTCTCAGACCTTGTTTCCTTTTAGTAAAATAAGGGGCACTGTCCATTTCTTTACACCACATATGCTGTATGAGATTTAAATAAACCATTTGAGTCAGGGAACAAGTGACCACATAAAAAGTTACACTTTATGCCTTCATCAATATATGTAAAAAGATGGGAAATTATAACAATAGAGAATATGTTTTGCAAAAAAATAAATAAAAAAAAATTAATAAATCAAGATGCATAGACTCACAGTTCCACTGTAAGTACTTTGCATTTTACACATAAAAATTAATATTGCAAAGGATTCGATATATAGCAGCTACGTTTCTCACTTATCGCAACAGCAAGAATTTGTTCTGAAATACAATTTTGTGAAACTCAGAACCCAGCGAATTTAAGTTATTTTCAGATCATTTTTATTTGTAGGTATAGTGCTTTTCACAACACACATTGTTTTAAAGCAACTTTACAGAAAAGTATGCAGTAACAGAAAATGGTGCTGTAATGTCTTAAAGTCCTCATTGTGCAGTTTAAATAAAATGACTGAAAAACATGCCTTGAAAAATATTGTCCACTCATAACATAAATATAATGCCAATATTAATTATCTAAGTGTAATGCAAGTCTTGTTTTGTGTGAGTAAACTGAGTAGATGTTGGTAGGCAATGTTTAAAAAGGATTGTCTATTAATGATGTTCATAGTGACAAACAGCTCACTGTTCATTCAGCACTCTGAATTCAAGTCATTTCTATATTTATAGCACCCTTAAAATACAAATTGTTTCAAAGCAGCTTTCCACAATGAACCAGTTTTACACAGTTTTACGAAGTTCAGATTATTGTAATAATATTTACCTGTTATAAATATCATTGTTGTAAATACAATATTTTCAGAGCTCTAATTGCCAGCATTTACATGATCAATTAAATAATACATTTATCAATTGATTAATAAAATGAATAAAACTTGCATATAGTTAAGTTCAATTAATTTAATTTAGTTAAAGATTACTCAGTACAATACAATACAATATTATTTTATTATTATTGTCTGTTGTGAGAATGAAGGGGGATGGCAATACCATTTTAAACCTTTTGGGAATAAAATGGTCAACTGTATTCTGTATTGTCTGTATTCTGTATGCATGCAATTAAATTACATATTTTGCATTCAAACTGACACTGTTGTCTCAGGAAATAAGTACTTTCTACAAGTACATTATTAGGGGCAACATTGTTCATTGTTAAAATGACGGCACAAGGAAGACAGCGGTAATTTAGCAAATAAATAAATGCATTTCGCAAAATGAATACTGAAATGGTTTGTAGGTACTTTTGGTTTAGATCATCATAGTTTTAAACATGTTCTTAACAATTTTATAATATTTTTTTAATGGAATGATTGTCAGAGAAAGGTAAAGCAATTAAATCAATAGGCTACAAAATGGCATTTGAAGAAGCAAAACATCGTTAAAGTATTCTGATCACTCTTTCTTGCATTTAGACCTTGTAGCGCAGAGGAGGGCGCGGGCCGGGCCGGGCCGGGCCAGAATGACGCACGTCTGGACCCCAATCAGCCTGATGAGGCGAGCGAGGGATAAAGGTGGCCGGAGAGGGCAGCTTGAGAGAAAGAGAATTACGGGCAGCTGCCCGTTGCTTGTATGGAGACTGATGATCTATTAACAATTTATTATCATCCATTCTTAGAACTGCAATAATTATCAAGTAGTTGTCCTAACCATTTTGCTGTTTGAAGCAGGCACATATTTTAAAATAAGGTCTGTAAAGGGGTTATAAGGGAATGGAGGAGGCGAGAACCAGCTTGACAATATAAATAAAGTTTAATGATAAACTTAAACAAAAAGACAAACATACGCTGTACAATTTACAGTGTCTGACAATGCCTACAGTATGTTTTAAAAATATTTTGAAATATCCCAAATATTGTAACACGTTTACTTTTCCAAGCACAACAAAAAGGTCAGTATTTGCTTGAAATTAAATATCGATGTCCTCCATTTAAAAATACGTTGTCCTGTATTTTTTACTTACAGTTGAAGTCAGAAGTTTACATACACCTTAGCCAAATACATTTAATCTCAGTTTTTCACAATTCCTGACATTTAATCGTAGAAAACATTCCCTGTCTTAGGTCAGTTAGGATCACTACTTTGTTTTAAGAATGTGAAATGTCAGAATAATACTAGAGAGAATGATTTATTTCAGCTTTTATTTCTTTCATCACATTCCCAGTGGGTCAGAAGTTTACATACACTTTTTTGGTAGCATTGCCTTTGGAGGTATGCTTGGGGTCAAGTGTGCATTTGGAAGACCCATTTGCGACCAAGCTTTAACTTCCTGGCTGATGTCTTGAGATGTTGCTTCAATATATCTACATAATTTCCCTTCCTCATGATGCCATCCATTTTATGAAGTGCACCAGTCCCTCCTGCAGCAAAGCACCCCCACAACATGATGCTGCTACACTTCACGGTTGGGATGGTGTTCTTCGGCTTGCAAGCCTAACCCTTTTTCCTCCAAACATAATGATGGTCATTATGGCCAAACAGTTCAAATTTTGTTTCATCTGACCAGAGGACATTTCTCCAAAAAGTAAGATATCTGTCCCCATGTGCACTTGCAAACTGTAGTGTGGCTTTTTAATGACAGTTTTGGAGCAGTGGCTTCTTCCTTGCTGAGCATCCTTTCAGGTTATGTCGATATAGGACTCGTTTTACTGTGGATATAGATACTTGTATACCTGTTTCCTCCAGCATCTTCACAAGGTCCTTTGCTGTTGTTCTGGGATTGATTTGCACTTTTCACACCAAACTACGTTCATCTCTAGGAGACTGAATGCGCCTCCTTCCTGAGCGGTATGATGGATGCGTGGTACCATGGTGTTCATACTTGCGTACTATTGTTTGAACAGATGAACATGGTACCTTCAGGCATTTGGAAATTGCTCCCAAGGATGAAATAGATTTGTGGAGGTCCACAATTTTTTTTCTGAGCTCTTGGCTGATTTCTTTTGATTTTGCTATGATGTCAAACAAAGAGGCACTGAGTTTGAAGGTTGGCCTTAAAATACATCCACAGGTACACCTCCAATTCAGTACACCTCCTATCAGAAGCTAATTGGCTAATTGCCTAAAGGCTTGATATCATTTTCTGGAAATTTCCGAGCTGCTTAAAGGCACAGTTAACTTAGTGTATGTAAACTTCTGACCCATTGGAATTGTGATATAGTCAATTAAAAGTGAAACAACCTGTCTGTAAACAATTGTTGGGAAAATTACTCATGTCATGTGTAACGGTGGCCAGCTGATAGATAGCTGTGCAATGTGTATAAACCTCACTCTTCTAACCTCAAGAGGTGCTCTAGCAAATGACGCTAGAGGCTGTAGCCTTTAGCCTCTTTGTTAGCGCACCTGCCTCCCATGCCAGAGATGCCGGTTCGAGTCCCGTGCAGAGCGGGTAGAACAGGAGCGTCACACATGCACAAGTAGATGTCCTAAATGACTTGCCAAAACTATAGTTTGCCAATATTAAATCTGTGGAGTGGTTAAAAATTTAGTTCCCTAAATGTAGTGACACTAGGGATCACTCTTGGGAGCCCGAGACACCTCTGGTCTTTGATAAAAGGCCAATGAAAATTGCAGAGTGGTATTTGCATACCACTCCCCCAGACATACGGGTATAAAAGGAGCTGGTATGCAACCACTCATTCAGATTTTCTCTTCGGAGCTGAACGGTCATGCTCACTGAGCTGAATTACTACTGTTCATTCACCTCTGCTGGATCTGATGGTGCATTTCAGTGGCTTCTCCCTCCTCTGCACTGGTGCACTGCAGAGAACACCCCTGGGCGCTTCGGCAGAAAAAAGAGAGTATATTTTCTGAAAGAATTTATTTCTCTAAAAGAGTATATTTCTCTAAAGAGCAGCACACATGGAACGTCTTTTTAAAGATGCATCATTTTAAAGATGCCTTTCCGATTGTGTGTTATCCCTGGTTGCGGTCGTTATCTCTCAACTTCGGATGGTCATGATCACTGTCTTTTGTGTCTGGGCACGACCCACATGGAGGCAGCGTTTGTGGATGGTTCATGTTCTCACTGCGAGAACATGACCCTGGCAACATTGCGGTCGCGGCTTGCTTTCGCCTCGGTCCTTCTACCTACGGGTTTGAGGCCAGCGCAGGTAGCACTGGGGGCGATTTGGGGACCCCAATGGGATCGCCTCTGCCGGGTATCCCTCCGCGGACCTCCCATTCCCCAGCACGCTCGTCTGCCCCAGTCGGGCTTCCAGATGAGTCCGCTGGCTCGTCTCGCAGCGAGTCTGGCCTCTTGTTCGGAGCCCGCGAAGATGATGAGCTCTCGAGCATAGCATCAGCTGGGCTCCCCCCTCGGGGCCGATTGCCCAGTCACAGGCTGATGCAGAAATGACGGACATGCTTTCCCGGGCGGCCGCGAGCGTCGGGTTAGAGTGGAACCCTCCACTCTCCCCTGAACCCTCGCGGCTTGATGATTGGTTCCTGGGCTTGCGGCACCGCTCAAAGCAGCCACACCCCGCTCCAGTGGCTTTCTTCCTGGAAGTGCACGAGGAGCTGAATGAAATCGTGGGGGGCACTTTTACTGCCCGGCCCACGATTCCTCAGTTCCCCCGCCCTCACTACCCTAGATGGCAGGGGCGGCCAGGGGCTATACGGCGATTCCCCTGGTGGATAAGGCGCTCGCGGTGCACCTATGCTCGCAGAGTGCCGCCACCTGGCGCGGACACCCTAAGCTCCCGTACAAGCCCTGTAGGTTCACGTCATCCCTGATGGCTCAGTACAAAGTCGGATCAGTGCTTACCTTCCTGCAGGAGATTTTGGAAGGGAGGCTGTCCCCTTCCACCTTGAAGGTGTACGTTGCCACCATAGCAGCACACCATGATGCAGTCGACGGTAAGTCCTTAGGGAAGCATGACCTGATCAAGAGGTTCCTTCATGGGACCTCTCTGTAGTTCTTCAGGGTCTACAGAGAGACCCCTTTGAGCCTTTGCAGTCAGCTGAGCTTAAGGCACTCTCCTTGAAGACTGCCCTCCTGACTGCGCTCACGTCCATCAAGAGAGTAGGAGACCTGCATGCGTTCTCTGTCAGCGAAACATGCCTGGAGTTCGGTCTGGGCTACTCTCATGTGATCCTGAGACCCCGACCGGGCTATGTGCCCAAGGTGCCCACGACCCCTTTTAGGGATCAGGTGGTGAGCCTGTAAGCGCTGCCCCAGGAGGAGGCAGACCCAGCCCTATCGTTGCTGTGTCCGGTGTGCACTTTAGAACTTTAGAATCTCTGAGCAGCTCTTTATCTGCTTTGGTGCACAGCAGAAAGGAAGCGCTGTCTCCAAGCAGAGGATCGCCCACTGGCTTATTGACACCATAGCTATGGCATATCATGCCCAGGACATGCCGCCCCCAGTAGGGCTACGAGCCCATTCTACCAGGGGTGTAGCGGCCTCCTGGGCCCTGGCCAGGGGTGCCTCTCTAACAGACATTTGCAGAGAAGCACACTGGGCAACACCCAACACCTTTGCAAGGTTCTACAACCTCCAGGTGGAACCGGTTTCATCCCAGGTAGTGGCACACAATACAAGCGGATAAGCCCGGGATAGTCGGCCGGGTGTATCGCATGCACATAGCGCCTTCCACCTCTTTTGAGCTGAAGATGTGCGCCATTAATTCCCAGTAGTGTTCACAAACTCTGTTCCCTGGTTGACTTCCTCCGAGCCCTGTGGCAGTTGAGTTTTCGGAGAGACTCGCTGCCGGCCCAGTACACATGCTAACTAAGAGCCCTGTTCTGGGGTAGGTGCTCCGCATGTGGTGGTTCCCTATAAGGCAAACCCCATGCGATGTATATCTTCCGCTAATTCGTTTCCCTGTTGGCAAACTGCATCTTCCTTGGGCAGAGCCCCTCTGCCCCAGTCTCCATGTTTGTAGTAACTCCTCCCCCGTTGGGTAGGATCTACCTTGAAGACTCTCCACATGCTCGTCAAGACCAGGTGACGTATTTTTCCACTTTAATATCCTCCCCTCTCTTTGGGCGAGGTGTGTTCTCCGCGGTGTCCTCCCCTTGGGAGGAACACCCCCCGACTAGACCTGGCGGCCCAGTTGGATAATCCCCCTTCTTTTTTAGGGAGTGGAAAAAAAGAAGGGGAAAGAGGCCACGACTGGGTTAGCCTGTCTCTATCTTTTGGGTAGTCGACTTGTCCCCAAAGGGCTGTTCGACACTCATAACTATGTTGGGGGAGGTTATGTGTCGACCTGGTGTGCTGGCTACGAGGCACACAGTGGTCTGCCTGTCACACACCTTCAGTTCACGTAACACAGTTCAGCCAGTTGTGGCGTTTTGTATAGGGACCACTAGTGTCACTACATCGACACAACGTCGAGTGAGTGACAGATAGGGAATGTCCTGGTTACTTGCATAACCTCCATTCCCTGATGGAGGGAACGAGACGTTGTGTCCCTCCTGCCACAACGCTGAACTACCCGCTGAAATGGCTGGACCTTGTCTCGGCTCCTCAGCATAAAACCTGAATGAGTGGTTGCATACCAGCTCCTTTTATACCCGTATGTCCAGGGGAGTGGCATGCAAATACCACTCGCCAATTTTCATTGGCCTTTTATCAAAGAGCAGAGGTGTCTTGGGCTCCCAAGAGTGACCCCTAGTGTCACTACATCGACACAACGTCTCGTTCCCTCCACCAGGGAACGGAGGTTACGCAAGTAACCAGGACGTTTTAATGACTTCAACCTAAGTGTAAGTAAACTTCAGATTTCAACTGTAATTTGCTCGGATTTTCTGCAATATTCTGCCTGAGATGTCTCTGACACAAAAATAATAATATATTCTACAATATAATCATAGACAGCTGATCCTACATACATATGATTACTGCAGCTGTCAAGCACCTCTTTTATTCATGTTGGCTACAATAACTAGTTCTGCCAGCCAGGTTAAAATATGCACAAGAGAAATACTTTAATGCACACACGTCAGACTCCCATGTGCCACCTGGTGGATATTGTGAGAAGCATAACAAATTAATTTTAATTCTGAGAAGCCCGCCTGAGTGGTGCTGCGTGATTTCACGTGATGGATTTCATGACAGCACATGAAAAAACATGCATTCTCAAAGACCGCATCTGTATTTCACAAAGATCAAGCTACTCTTTTTCATATAATGAAAGTGAACGGTGACCCAGGCAAGATTTTCAGTGAATGATGACTAAAACTTCATTGTGCTATTGCTTTAGAAGACTTGGAATATATAGCGCATAAGTCGCATAGACTACCTTCATGTTTTTTTGTTGTTTTTTTTTTATTTATGGTGAAGCTTGACAGCCAAAGGTTCCCATTCACTTTCATTGATCGGAAGAAAGCAGCTTGGACATTCTAAAACAGAATAAAAGTGAAACTTTCCTTACGTGTTTTCGAACTAATTTAATCTTTTTCAGAATCATTTTTTCTCTACTTCTCCGCACCACACATTCTGGATGCAAAACTTGACAAGGATGGGTGTCATTTATGAGGGTTTCAGTGCCACATGATAGTCAGTAAAATGAAAATGCAGTAATCACCAGGAACTTTCAAAGAGTGGACTGGTGTAATAAAACTGAGAGAGTGTGCATTTGTAAAAGAGCTCGACCGTGCCAGTCTCATTGCCGAGCCCCACCACAGCTTCACTCTAACTACAAGCTCCATGTTTGACAGGAAAAGTTCAATAGGGCAAATAAACAGTGCTGTTCCAATGTTCCACTCATAGAGTGTAGTGACTCCCTCAAGTCATTCCCCCTTCTCTCAGTTTTCCATTTTGTTTGCAGATGTGTGGAATATTTGCTTGATGATTTGCCCTTTTAATTTGGAGATTAGATGCCACCACAAATGAGAGTATGGCACGGTCAGTGACTTAAATTGGAATATAGATTTCTCTGGGTCAAAACCTACAAAGTTACGGAAGCGAGATCGCGACTGACGCACATTGTCTTTTATTTAGATGGGGATATTTGTCCTTGTTACCTTTGGTTGGGAAGAATCAATTTTAACTTTTAAAATGACCCCCAATAAAAAATTTAATATAAACACACAAGGCAGCAAAATATAAACAGAAGAAAACAAACACAACAGTTTGGTCATTTCAGCCAGAGACAGATTTTATATGGAAACAGAAGGGATGGATGAGGTAGGCAGGGTTGGGCAAGAATTTGACTCCCTTTAGTTCATGTGTTGGAATTTGAACTGATTTGACCACACCCCATACACAGGATGTTTAAAGGGACTGATTTTACCAGTATCACAAAATGTCCACCACATTGCTTTCAAATAACTTTATAATAGTGCAGTCAATCGATCAAAAATTGTAAGCAAATTTATTGCATGGTATGCCAATTAATGAATCGCAATTAATCGCATATATATACTGCCGGACAAAAGTTTGGAATAATGTACAGATTTTGCTGTTTCGAAAGGAAATTGGTACTTTAAGTGGCATTCAACTGATCACAAAGTATAGTCAGGACATTACTGATGTAAAAAACAGCACCATCACTATTTGAAAAAAGTCATTTTTTATCAAATTTAGACAGGCCCCATTTCCAGCAGCCATCACTCCAACACCTTATCCTTGAGTAATCATGCTAAATTGCTAATTTGGTACTAGACTTGCCATTATATCAAACACAGTTGAAAGCTACTTGGTTCGTTAAATTAAGCTTAACATTGTCTTTGTGTTTGTTTTTGAGTTGCCACAGCATGCAATAGACTGGCATATCTTAAGGTCAATATTAGGTCAAAAAAAAAGAAACAGCTTTCTCTAGAAACTTGTCAGTCAATCATTGTTTTGAGGAATGAAGGCTATACAATGCTTGAAATTGCCAAAAAACGTCCTGGTTACTTGTGTAACCTCCGTTCCCTGATGGAGGGAATGAGACATTGTGTCGATGTAGTGACACTAGGGGTCACTCTTGGGAGCCCAAGACACCTCTGGTCTTTGATAAAAGGCCAATGAAAATTGGCAAGTGGTATTTGCATGCCACTCCCCCAGACACATGGGTATAAAAGGAGCTGGTATGCAGCCACTTATTCAGGTTTTATGCTGAGGAGCCGAGACAAGGTCCGGCCATTTCAGCAGGTAGTTCAGCATTGTGGCAGGAGGGACACAACGTCTCATTCCCTCCATCAGGGAACGGAGGTTACGCAAGTAACCATGACGTTCCCTATCTGTCACTCACTCGACGTTGTGTCGATGTAGTGACACTAGTGGTCCCTATACAAAACGCCGCAACTGGCTGAACTGTGTTACGTGAACTGGCGGTGTGTGACGGGCAGACAACTGTGTATCCTCGTAGCCAGCACACCAGGCCGACACGTAACCTCCCCCAACATAGTTACGAACGGCCCTTTGGGGACAAGTCGACTACCCAAAAGATAGAGACAGGCTAACCCAGTCGTGGCCTCTTTTCCCCTTCCTTTTTTCCACTCCCTAAAAAACAAGGGGGATTATCCAACTGGGCCGCCAGGTCTAGTCGGGGGGTGTTCCTCCCAAGGGGAGGACACCGCTGAGACCACACCTCGCCCAAAGAGAGGGGGGATATTTAAGTGGAAAAATACGTCACATGGTCTTGCCGACCATGTGGAGATTCTCATGGTAGATCCTACCCAACGGGGGAGGAGTTACTACAAACATGGAGACTGTGGCAGAGGGGGCTCTGCCCAAGGAAGACACAGTTTGCCAACAGGGAAATGAATTAGCGGAAGAAATACATCATATGGGGTTACCTTACAGGGAACTGCCACATGCGGAGCACCTACCCCAGAACAGGGCTCTTAGTTAGCACATGTACTGGGCCGGCAGCAAGTCTCTCTGATAACTCGACTGCCACAGGACTCGGAGGAAGTCAACCAGGGAACATAGTTTGTGAACACTACTGGGAATTAATGGCGCACGTCTTCAGCTCAGAGGAGGTGAAAGGCACTATGTGTAAGCGATACACCCGGCTGGCCATCCCGGGCTTATCCGCTTGTATTGTGTGCCACTACCTGGGACGAAACCGGTTCCACCCGGAGGTTGTAGAACCTTGCAAAAGTGTTGGGTGTTGCCCAGCCCGCTGCTCTGCAAATGTCTGTTAGAGAGGCACCCCTGGCCAGGGCCCAGGAGGCCGCTACACCCCTGGTAGAATGGGCTCGTAGCCCTACCGGGGGCAGCATGTCCTGGGCGTGATATGCCATAGCTATGGCATCAGTGAGCCAGTGGGCGATCCTCTGCTTGGAGACAGCGCTTCCTTTCCGCTGTGCACCAAAGCAAACAAAGAGCTGCTCAGAGATCCTAAAGCTCTGCGTTCAATCCAAATTGATGCGTAAAGTGCACACTGGACACAGCAATGACAGGGCTGGGTCTGCCTCCTCCTGGGGCAGTGCTCGCAGGTTCACCACCTGGTCCCTAAAAGGGGTCGTGGGAACCTTGGCACATAGCCCGGTCGGGGTCTCAGGATCACGTAAGAGTAGCCCGGACTGAACTCCAGGCACGTTTTGCTAACAAAGAACGCTTGCAGGTCTCCTACCCTCTTGATGGAAGTGAGCGCAGTCAGGAGGGCAGTCTTCAAAGAGAGTGCCTTAAGCTCAGCCGACTGCAAAGGCTCAAAAGGGGCTCTCTGTAGACCCTGAAGAACTACAGAGAAGTCCCATGAGGGAACGAGGCGCGGTCTGGAGGGATTCAGCCTCCTGGTGCCTCTCAGGAACCTGATGATCAGGTCATGCTTCCCTAAGGACTTACCGTCCACTGTGTTGTGGTGTACTGCTACAGCAGCAATGTACACCTTCAAGGTGGAAGGGGACAGCCGCCCTTCCAACCTCTCCTGCAGGAAGGAAATCACCGATCCGACTGCGCATCTCTGGGGGTCTTCCCATCGGAGAATACCACTTAGCGAACAGACGCCACTTAAAGGCATACAGGCTCCTCGTAGAGGGGGCCCTAGCCCGAGTGATCATGTCTACCACCGTGGGTGGTAGACCGCTTAGGTCTTCCGCGTCCCATCCAGGGGCCAGACATGGAGATTCCAGAGGTCTGGGCGCGGGTGCCAGATGGTGCCCCGTCCCTGAGAAAGAAGGTTCTTCCTCAGGGGAATTTGCCGGGGGGGGGGGGGGCTGTCGTGAGGAGCGTGAGGTCCGAGAACCATGTCTGGGTGGGCCAGTAGGATGCTACAAGGACGACCTGCTCCTCATCCTCCCTTACCTTGTACAGAGTCTGTGCACTGTCCGCTGTAGTGTTGAGGTCGCCCGGGATGTGAGTGGCTCGCAGCGACTTGAAGTGCTGCTGACTCCAGAGGAGGAGACAGCGGGTGAGTTATGACATACAACGAGAGCACAGACCGCCTTGGCGGTTGACATATGCTACCGTTGCCGTGTTGTCTGTCCGAACTAACACATACTTGCCCTGGATCAATGGCCGGAACCTCCGCAGGGTGGGCAGAATTGCCAACAACTCGAGGCAGTTCATGTGCCAATGCAGTCGCGGGCCCGTCCATAAGCTGGCTGCTGTGTGCCTGTTGCAAACAGCGCCCCAGCCCGTTTTGGAGGCATCTGTCATGACCACGACGTGCCTGGAGGCCTGCTCTAGGGGAACACCTGCCCATAGAAACGAGAGGTCGGTCCAAGGGCTGAAAAGACAGTGACAGACCAGCGTCATGACCACACGATGTGTCCCGCGACACGAGGTCGGTCGCCGAGCGCAGTTCCTGCATCAATCCCGGGGCAGAACTAGCCTCGTGCAGTTCCTTTAGCGCCTTGGCGGACTTGCAGGAGAGCCATGGCGTGCAGGGCAGAGGCAGCTTGTCCAGCGGCACTGTAGGCCCTGGCCATCAGAGACGACGTAAACCTACAGGCCTTGGATGGTGCTAGCCGCCCCCAGTGCTAGCTGCGCTGGCCTCATACCCGTGGGTAGAAGGACCGAGGCGGGGAGCCTCTGGGGTGGCTTTCTTTCTTACGAAGGTAAGCCGCGACTGCATCGTTGCCATGGTCATGTTCTCGCAATGAGTACATGACCCATCCACGAACGCTGTCTCCGCGTAAGCAGTGTCCAGACACGAAAGACAGTGATCGTGACCATCAGAAGGCGAGAGATAACGAGCGCAACCAGGAATAACACACAAAGGAAAGGCATCTTTAAAAAGATGTGTCTTTAAAAAGATGTTACATGTGTGCCGCTCTTTTAGAGAAATATACTCTTTTAGAGAAATATACTCTTATTTCTGCCGAAGTGCCCAGGGGCATTCTCTGCAGTGCACCAGTGCAGAGGAGGGAGAAGCCGCTGAAATGTGCCGTCAGATCCAGCAGAGGTGAATGAACAGTCGTGGGAATTCAGCTCAGTGAGCATGACCGTTCGGCTCCGAAGAGAAAATCTGAATGAGTGGTTGCATACCAGCTCCTTTTATACCCGTATGTCCGGGGGAGTGGCATGCAAATACCACTTGCCAATTTTCATTGGCCTTTTATCAAAGACCAGAGGTGTCTCGGGCTCCCAAGAGTGACCCCTAGTGTCGATAGGGAACTGAAGATTTCATACAAAGGTGTACACTACAGTCTTCAAAGTCAAAGGACAACTGGCTCTAAAAAGGACAGAAAGAGATGTGGAAGGCCAGATGTACAACTAAATAAGAGGATAAGTACATCAGAGTCTCTAGTTTGAGAAATAGACGCCTCACATATCCTCAGCTGACAGCTTCATTGAATTCTACCCGCTCAACACCAGTTTCATGTACAACAGTAAAGAGAAGACTCAGAGGTGCAGAATTGGAAGAATTGCAAAGAAAAAGTCACTTTTGAAACAGAAAAACAAAAAGAAAAGGTTAGAGTGGGCAAAGAAACACAGACATTGGACAACAGATAATTGGAAAAGAGTGTTATGGATCTTAACCCCATTGAGCTTTTGTGGGATCAGCTAGACTGTAAGACAGCAACATCTATGACAAGTGCTACAGGAAGTGTGGGGTGAAATGTCACCTGAGTATCTGGACAAACTGACAGCTAGAATGCCAAGGATCTGCAAAGCTGTCATTGCTGCACGTGGAGGATTTTTTGATGAGAACTCTTTGAAGTAGTTTAAGAAGTTTTTTACATGTTATTAATGTCCTGACTATACACTGTGATCAGTTGAATGCCACTTTGGTGAATAAAAGTACCAATTTCTTTCCATAAGAGCAAAATCTGTGCATTATTCCAAACTTTTGGCCACCAGTGCAAATATTTGCTGAAAAAGCCCCTCAAATAGTAATAATTCAATATATGACTAAATAATTATAAATAGTTATATTTAAATCATTATAAACAAAATATATAGTATATTATAAAAAATTATAATATAGATAATTAAAAGGCATTACATTATTGAGGCACACGACTAAAGCATTAAAACAGACGGTAACACTTTACAATAAGGTTCCATTTGTTACATTAGTTAACAACATTAGTTAACATGAACTATCAATGAGCAATACTATTACAGCATTTATTAATCTTAGATAAAATTAATTTTAACATATACTAATATATTTTTAAAATCAAAAGTTTTATTAGTTAACATTAGTTAATGCACTCTGAACTAACATGAACTAACAATTAACATTTGTATTTTTATTAACTAACACGAACAAAGATGAATAAATGCTATAAGAAATATATTGTTAATTGTTTATTCATGATACCTAATGCATTAACTAATGTTAACCAATGGAACCTTACTGTAAAGTGTTACCAAAATGTCAATACAAAAGGTGGCTTTGGAATCCAAAATATTGTTTATTTCCATATTATTGAATATAAGCCAATCATTAGCCTACAGTTCACAGCAATCCATTTTGAAATGTAATTAGTCAATCTGTCCAAAATAGATTTATTATAAGGGCTTGTCTAAGGACATGTCAGTGTACACCTGCGTCAAACGGATGCTTTTGGAGCGTCTCTGTTGCGTCACATCATAAGCATACCGTTTTTATGTCACTGTGTCAAGTTTAATGTAGTTTGAAACTTGAAAAACACGTCTTGAGATCCCTGCATTCGGAATTACCATCCATCAAGCTGTTTAAATGTAAGAATGCGTCCGTCCTTATGTTGTGCTGTCGGTGTGTGTGGTTTGTTCTTTGTATAAACTGCGTGCTGCCTATACACTTGGAGTTTCGATTACTGTTCCCTGGAGAAAACAGGTGGTATTTCAAGCTTGAATTATGGTCCATGGACATGATTAATTGCATAATTTTTTGAACGCATTATTTTTATATAATTAATCGCACTGAATTAAGGCATTAAATCAACAACCCTACTTAATAAAAAATAAATGTTGACATCAAAATGTGAATCTATTGATTATATAATAAATTAATTAATTTAAAATGTGTTTTCAATCCATGGTCCATATAATTCAATTTAATAAATACTAGTGCTGTCAGTCGAAATTTTTAATTGCGATTAATCACAATTTTGTTTAGTTAATCGTGATTAATCGCAGATAAGTGCTGAAATTTGACACAATACTGAATATACAGTACTTCTTTTCCTGTCAAAATGCATTTATTTCCATCTTAGGAAAGAAAACAAAACAATATGTAACAATATAATGCTTTATTAACTATTAACTTTATTTACTATGGTGTTGAATGCTGAACTGTATGTGAGAATGCTGTTTGTGGACTACAGTTCAGCATTCAACACCATAATGCCCTCCAAGCTTGACGTTAAGCTCCGGGCTCTGGGCTTGAACAGCTCACTGTGCAGCTGGATCCTGGACTTCCTGTCAGGCAGATGACAGGTGGTCAGAATGGGCAGCAACATCTCTACTCCACTGAACCTCAACACTGGAGCTCCGCAGAGCTGCGTTCTCAGCCCACTCCTGTACTCAATCTACACCCACGACTGCCTGGCCACACACAGCTCCAACGTCATCGTCAAGTTTGCAGATGACACGACGGTGGTAGGCCTGATCACAGATGATGATGAGACGGCCTACAGAGAGGAGGTGTGTTCCCTAACATGCTGGTGCCAGGAGAACAACCTCTCTCTCAATGTCAGCAAGACCAAGGAGCTAGTAGTGGACTACAGGAGACTGGACAAAGAACACAACCCCATTATTATCGACGGAACACCGGTGGAGAGGGTCTGCAGCTTCAAATTCCTCGGAGTTCACATCTCTGACGACTTCACATGGTCCGTCCACACAGAGGCCGTAGTGAAGAAGGCGCACTCTTCTTCCTGAGATGACTGAGGAAGTTGGGATGAGTCACAACATCCTCAGATCGTTCTACACCTGCACTGTGGAGAGCATTCTGACTGGCTGCATCACCAACTGGTACGGGAACAGTACTGCTCTCATCTGCAAAGTGCTGCAGAGGGTAGTACGAATATCCCAGCACATCCTTGGAGGTGAGCTGCCCTCCCTCCAGGACATCTATACGAGGTGATGTGTAAGGAAAGCACAGAGGATTATCAGAGACTCCAGTCATCCAAGCCACTCACTGCTACCATCTGGTAGACGGTACCGCAGCATCAGAACCCGCACCAGCAGGCTGCGGGACAGCTTTTTCCCTCAGGCCACCAGACTGCTGAACTGCTAACAACACCATACCCTAGGACCTTAACACTAAATTCACTGGATTTCACTGGACTCAATGTGTATATATACTGTGTATATATATATATATATATATATATATCACATCTATTATTATTTATATGTACCCCTTCATGCACATCTGAGAATTAATTGCAACACAGTAGTATATGCCACACATCACTGCACGTTATGCATACTATGTATACTGAATTCAATTCAGTGCAATTGCCTCTAACTGTTCAGTTTTTATATTGTGTAATGTGTATTGGGTTACATGCAAACTGTGTAAACATCTGTGTATTGTTATTCTGTATAGTGTTATATTGTTATTCTGTACATTGTAATATTGTTATTCTGTACATTGTTATTCTCTTGAGTGATACTTATTGTATTTACATGTATGGCTGACATGTCTGGACCACGCACATAAGCTTTTCACACATCATTTCACTTGTGTAATGGTGTAGTGACAATAAATGTAAGTTGAGTTAACATTTTCCAAACAAAGCCTTCCACAGTACTGTATAAAGTTAGAAATGCACTAAAATATTACCAATTCAAGTAACATTAAACATTTCCCAAATTCTAAGTAGGAGTTTGACTAATTGAAAGAACTAGTCTCCCTATAGGTTGCATATTCATTGCAATGGGCATTAAATCTCTTAAACTCTCATCCTCCACAATATTAATATGCCGGTAGACTGTGGCTATCCACTTTCCTAAATCATGAAGCCACGTTCATGATCAGGGCGTCAGCACCAGCATCAAGCACCACTTTGAACTCCACATGAAAATCGCTTGCAGACAAAAACGTCTCATTCTGCGTTTTGGTGACTTGACGTGCTTCTGTGGTAATTAAAATGTGCCTTACATAGACAGAAAAATACTTGATTTCTATCACAAGTTCCATCTGGGCTTGTTTTGTACATCAAATAGCATTAAGAGGTTCTTTCTCCATAATTTTATCACTGACAGGGAAGCGCTGTTTGTGTGTGTATGTGTGTATGTGTGTGTGTTGTAAAGTGTGCGTCAGTGTAATGACTCTGGGCAGATACATTACAAAGATTACGCCCCTCCAACATGTGTTAATGCTGCATTAACGATAAATGCGCTAATTAACGTTTTAATTCATTTTCATTTAATTTTAGGTGCAATAAGTGGTAGACATTTGTAAGGTCTCAGGGCAAAAATGCCACTGAAAGTGACAAAAATGCCCCTGAAATTGTCCCCCTAATGAATTCCTCTATTTCTTATTTGTATTGCAATTATGATATTTTTCTTAATATTCTATTCTAGTCCTAATTATACTAATTATCACATTAAATTATTTTATTTTCATTTAAATGTATAGGTAATAGCATTTCTAATTATACATAATTAAACTGCCCCTGAAAAACAACTCCAGGTGGCAAATATTTCCCCTTAACAGAAAAGATCATTTCTGACACTGGGTGCAATACAAACTGTAAACTTGGTTTCCAAACAATTGGAAAGTCCTCTAAAATGATCCCAGTTTTCTATCAAAGAAGATCAGCTTACTCCAGCTTTTTTTCCCACTGACATAACAGTGGCCACAATTTAGCGATCGATTTGCGGGTACATGCTAATGAGGAGGGAAAACAGTGGAAAAGATCAATGGCTTTCGTGTATTTTTAAGGTGTATGCCTGTACAGAAAATGACTGACAAAATAAATTTGCCGTGAAAAATATTCCCCAGAGTAGATGTAGATCCATTCAGATAAAATGAGCTGTGATTAGAGGTGGCAAAAAAAAAACAGAGCAAATAGAATACACCACACACATGATTTTTTTTTTTTTACTTCACCATGGCTAAAGTGTTTTATAAAGCTCTTATGGGCCAAACATTTCCAAGCTGGACGCACACACAAATATTTAATGTCTAAGTCTTTCAAAACATCGGTTTACCACAGGTGCAAGTTTTCCATACCAATTAGTGAGGGCTCCACCCACAAATTTTCTGTCCAACTAAACTGGGCACGGAAGAGGAAAGTGGAAAAAAAGCTGCATTAAAAGAGGAGTAATTAACTTTGATATTCTATGCTATAATTGAAACCAGTCTGCGGGATTACAGCACACTGTTTTGACTGTGCTGTGCTTTCCCTTCTGTAGAGGGGATTCCTGGGCGATATCCCGAGGAACACTTACATCTCTCTGGCCAAGAAAACAGACCCGCAGAGCACGTCATTGTTTTTCATTAACCACGCCATCAACAGGCGATTAACGATCCGCCACCCTAATTTTTCACCTGTAAAGGGTCTACTGCGCTTTCCGTCTCTGGCACGTTCACCATTCAAAACGAGATCTATATCTGCTTAACACATGGTGGAGCGCACTGCACACCACATCTGGTAATCTTTGACTGCGCTCCTTGATGGCTCAGTAGACCTTGGTCTGTGTTCTCAGTGGAGCGCCATCATCTCCAGTTTCAAAACTACAGGCTGCTCGTATGCTGCTTTACGTAGACAAATGATCTGGACTGCAGCAAGATTTTCCACCAAAATAGGTGTTGTCCACGAATTCCATGCAGTTAGAGAAATAAACCCACAAAGTGTGTCTGTGACTCTCATCCTCTCATTGTGTGTGTATCATGCGATGCTACGATCGCTTCTCGGAAAATGTCAGTTTGAAATGGAACTCATTATCATAGCATGACATGAGAATTTTCCTTTATTATTCATATTTTACAGATGGTTCTGTCGGAACGATATTTCACGCAAAAGGGTGCCTGGTGTTATTTCTTTGTCTATGACCTCTTTTTGCGTTACCTTGAGTCACCCCACTTACTGGGAACATTTGACATTTAAAGTAATTTTGGTTCCTGCTAAATTTGAAAGGAATTGTTGTCAATTACTCTCTCTCGTGTTGTTCGAAACCTGTATGACTTTCTGTCCTCTGTGATACACAAAAGGAGATGTTCTGAAGAATGTTCAAATAAAGTGACCAGGGTCTCCAAAAAGGAAAAAACCATAGAACCATCATGAAAGTAGTTTGTGGACTTTATTCCTAGTCTTCTGAAGTCAGAATATAGCTTTGTATTTTTAGGTTGTTGTTTACTGAAAATCTTCCCCTCTGGCATCATCTCAATCCTATTTTTACATATTCAAACTTGCCAAATCACAATCCGTTACAAGACGCAAGAACCAAGGATGTTTTGTAATGCTTATTTCAAACCTGGCGCAATGTCAAGTTTGAATATGCACAACCGTGAATTAGGTATGAGTGGATTGATCCTAAAGAATCAATACTTCTGATGCTGATGTTAAATCAAAAGGATCGATCCTGAAAATGTTGGTTCTATTTTTTTTAACTAGAAATTTTATTATTTATTTACTATAAAAACGTATGCGTATATCATAAGATTTTAAGAAAGAAAATATAACTATGTTAGCAAAAAGTTGCATAGTTGTATAGGACAGGAACTATTCATCCTTCCATTCATCCATTAACAATGATGAAAATTATTTTGAAAGACAAAAGCTATGAAAAGTTATGAAATGTAATAGAAACAATTTATAAGGTAACATACCATTATTTAGTTGACTCTTATCTTAATGTATGCTATGTGGTTTTATTGTGTTCACTTGTTTAACCATATAACAAAAAATATGATGATATTGGAATTTGGTCCCACTTTATATTAGGTGTCTTAAACTACGGTGGACTAACATTAAAATACACACAATACAATGTATTTATTGTGTAACTACATGTTGTTCAGCAAAAAGATGTAATTAAATGAAGGTACTAAACATGTAAGTACAATGCAACAAAACATATGTACATAATAAGCACATAGTAGTTAAAGACACCTAATATAATGTGGGTCCGTTCAGTTTAGAGGACAGAATTCACACAAGATTTACATTCACTGCTACTGAGGTTCAGGTACGGGTAGGTTTAGGAGTAGCAATAGGGTTAGGTTTTAGGGTAAGAGTTGGGGTACACTGTAAAAAAAAAATAGTGTGAGTTTACAGTAAATTCCTGGCTACTAGTTGCATTAATTTCACAGTATATTTTACTGTAGTATTTCTACAATTTATTTCAATTAAAAGACAACTGTATACTGTGACTTCACAGTGAACAGGACCAATAAATTACTGTAATGTAGCAATGCTGTGTTGTAGAATCACAATGATCATCTGTATTCTTTTATATACAGTGTTTATTAATTGTCACCTTCGTTGAGATTTGTATGCTGAGTGTTGATATCTTGCACACTTGACTGACAACTCATGATAAAAAGTTAATGAGCGATAAAACCAATATTATAGCCTAGCTTTGCAAACATCCCTTCCTCGTTGTTCATTTAAAATGATACTATTTCATTACTTTCAAATGCATCATATGGTGTAGTTTTTACATCATGTGCCAACATAAAGTCAACCACTAAAATGACTATTTTCTACATAAATTCCAGTAGAATTAATTGTGCTCTTAAACACAATTACACCAACTGGAAGAAATTTAATAAATAAGATAATTTCCCAAATAAAGGGAACACTATACACCATAATGGTGACTTCAAACGAAACACCATTTTCCCATAATGCAGTGCAATATTCAGATGTCTTTTTTCACAGTAATTTGTTGTGTTGTGACAGAAAAATATTAAAAAAAGTATTTTATTGTATGAATTTACTGTTAAATCTTGTAAAATTCACTGGCAATTCTTTACAGTGTAGGGTTTGGTTTAGGGTTAGAGATAATGTTAACAGTGTAACTACAGATGTAATTAAATGCAGGTATTTTAAAAGTAAGTACAATGCAACAACATGTATGTACATAATAAATGCATTGTATCAAATGCTTAAGTACATAATAGTTAAAGACACCTAATATAAAGTGTGTCTGGAATTTTAGTTTAGAGGACAGAATTCACACAAAATATTCCAATGCAAGACAGCTTTGAACTAGGTTTTTGAAACCAACATACAAAGCTACTACTGGTGAAACCACTTTTGTGTACTTGGACTTGACTTAAAGACAAAAGCAGTCCCAGAAAACAGAAAAAAGAAAATCACGTGGGTGTGAACAATGGCGTAGATTTGGTTTGAACATTGAGGGGACCAAATGTGGGTCCGGCAGAGGGTGTGTATTGGGGGGTGGTGTGGGAGGGATGGTTGTAATGTTTCATTGCAACACAATACACAATGCATAATAACAGTTCAAATGAATGCACAGATAAATAAAAAATTATATTCATTGTATAGTCTTAAATATTTATACACTGTATCATATCAAACATTCAGAAAAAGCATTTCAGAAATATACCATTCTTACCTGCTCATCTGAAATGCCTGTCTTCTTTCCTCACCATGAAAACAACTGATCATTTGTATGGACACCTTTAACATCTTCAGTGACTCCACATATGACTCATGAGATATATTTCATGTTTTCTAAATTCATACAAAAGTTTTTTGTGGGTAACAGACCTACAGACTGAAATTAAACATCGTCAGCCACTGACTGTCTTGTGAGTTTTATTCCTGTAGGGGGCGCTTGACGCTCTGAACACTGAATCCTCCATGCATCCACATTTAAATCTAAGAATGCTTTATATCCTTTTGGAGACATTTTACACTGGATAGTTATTTTTAATAAAAACGTATAATTGCAAGGATTCATACCTGTGAATGGAAATCCGCCTCAGCATTATCTATAACAGCATTTTTAAAAATCCTCATCCAGTAATAATAAACAACTGCGACTGGCCCATCCCGGCTAGTGCTGAGAAAATAACAGGTACCACGTGACATTGCCGTCTAGTTGGGCGATACCAATTCGTACAACAGAGGGGCTTCAGTTTTTTGTCTGAATATGACAGACTCACAACCACGCAAATGCAAGGTATCTCATACTAAATTATTTTCAGCATTGATAAAAATATATAATCAAGGACAGATGCATGATTGGTGGGGACAAATCAACCCCTTTACAGCATTGGGGGTGATGTGTCCCCTGTCTCCCCCAGCTCTACGCCAATGGGTGTGAAACACCACAAGGGTGAGTAAATTATCATAGAATTAAAACATTTTGGGTGAACTTTTTCTTAAAGCTTGGATATCTATAAATATACAATCACTGAGCACTTTATTAGGAACACCTGTACACCTGCTTATTCATGCGATTATCTAATCAGCCAATTGTGTGGCAGCACTGCAATGCATAAATTCATGCAGATACAGGTCAGGAGCTTCAGTTAAAGTTCACATCAACCATCAGAATGGGGTAAAAATTTTGAAATCTTAGTGATTTCGACGTGGCATGATTGTTGGTGCCAGACCAGATGGTTTGAGTTATTCTGTAACTGCTGATTCTCCTGGGATTTTCACACACAACAGTCTCTAGAGTTTACTCAGAATGGTTCTGTTCAGCGGACGGAAATGCCTTGTTGATGAGAGAGGTCAACAGAGAATGGCCAGACTGGTTTGAGCTGACAGAAAGGCTACGGTAACTCAGATAACCACTCTGTACAATTGCAGTGAGCAGAATAGCATCTCAGAATGCACAACACGTCGAATCTTGAGGCAGATGGGCTACAACAGCAGAAGACCACGTTTAGCAATTTATTAGGACCATATTGTTCCTAATAAAGTGCTCAGTGAGCGTATATCTATGCAGTACGAATTTTCATACATCTAGGAATAGGATGTGATTCGTTAATTTGAGACTTCCTGGTGGAATATTCATTAAATCATCAAGCCTAACTGACACTAACTGACAAGATTTTGGCACATCGATCTTCATTCACCACTGCACTGTGGAAGCACCACAGACGACCTCTTGATTCATGTCGAGACGAGCTCTTTCCAAGCCACAGTCTTTTCCCTAGCTGGCCCGACTAGCAATGTTCTGTCCAGTGCTGATGGTGTGTGAACCCTGGAGGCCTCGCTGCCAGGCCTGGAGTTCACCCTCTCGTCTGCTCCACATTAACTTCATTTACAGTCTCCGGTGGGTGAGCGCCTCTGGATCCCGTCTAAATGTGCATCTGGACAATGACTTCACATCTTTGCCTAGTGGAAGCTCCGCTTACCATGCTGGCCCTGTGCCAGGGGCCTCTGTCGGCCAGAGAGGACTTTCCCAAATCCCACCCAATCACTGCATGTGCTCTCATCTTGCTGAAATGTAAACTCTAATGGAGTTCTCTGTGTGTAAATGCTCAAGAGAGCACCACTTCGTTTGATAGCACAAAACACTGAAACAACAGTGGTCAAATAGACAGTAAAAGCTATCAGACATATTGTACGGAAATACAAACTGATCAGCACTTGATATCAATATGTACAGTATGGATATTTTCAAGTCAACATGACCCTACATTTTTGCAAATCCGTTATGTGACGAATTTCTGAATGAAAAAAAAACTAGATAAATACTAGGATGAAGCTAGACCTGAAAGCAAGTTTGCTAAAACAATGCCGAAACAGTTATTTGGATATTGGCTATTGATTGGCTTGCATGACTTAGATGATGTTAGTAGAAAATACATTTCAGAGGTGGACAAGTTTTTGATGAAAGTTGTGCATCGTGGCTACAACAAAATTAACGAATCACTACTCATTATTCCCGAGTCATAAAAGGATTCATACAAAATGAACTAATCGTTTATGAACATCTCTAGTCTACACTGAACTCGAAACAGCTGTGTGATATGACACGGAACATAGTTGATGTTTAATGCACAGTTATGAAGAGTGAATTTGGATCAATGGTATTTCACAGCGGGCGTGACTACCCAGCACAATGGCGCAAAAAAATAAACAGTGAATTATTTGTCCGGTCACTCGTTGTGACTGGTTAGTACAAACACTTTTCATAGAAGTCATAGCTGGTATCTTTTTACCAATTTATTGTGTTGCACCTGGTGTATGACCAGGAACGTGTATTAAGAAACTACATAGAGGCTATGTCCAAATTCTCCTATTGTCAAAGTATGTACTCTACAGTATTTGATGAAGGATGTACTTCTCAGCCGTTAAAAAAGCATTTAAGGCATGCAGGTGAGTAGTATGAATACATTTTTGGACATACTTCATCAGGGAAAGTGGGCATTGTCCCCGTGACCCAAACATATGGAATAGTCACAACAACTGTGAAAATTGTATTGAATCTAATTTTGTCAAGCAAGCACAATTTAACCACAAGGAACAAGTTAGTTGGTATATATAGCACTCACAATGGAAAAGAGTCATGGTTATCTGCTGCTTTTTTGTATTTTACATTTACATTTGGTCATTAAGTAGACGCTTTTATCCAAAGCGACTTACAAATGAGGAACATAGCAAGCAATTTGTCATACAAAAGTCAACAATATTTGCAGTATTGCACTGCCAAGTTCCCAGTGCAGCTGGAGTAGTATAGAAGCTAGCGTAGAAGAAAGAGACAGACAAGATTTTTTTTTTATATTGTTAAATATTAACTAAGTGCATTTAGTATGGTATTTAGAGCAGTATTCAGCATTTTGAATGTGACGTCTCAGCATCCGTGGCTTTATGAAATAGTAAAGTGTCCAAATGTATACAGACTTCAGAATCTCACCGGATGTAGTAGGTCATCTGGGATTTCTCATCAACTGTTTTATTTTTTTTTAACTCTACCATTGACATACTGCTTTTGGCATACTGTATAGTAGGGAAGTATGCATATTCAGATGCCACCAGGGTTAATTTAGATTTTAATGTTTACTTTAAAAACAATAAGCTGGAAATCTTGGAAATGGTTTTGGACCAGTTTAAATGTGTAATAATCAATTTTATCAACTTTTAGAAGTATACTTTCATATAGATGGCCTCAGAGCTAAAAGACATAAACTAAAAGCCACAACACTCCAGTTTTGATTTCATTAGGTCTTTTAAAATCATTTACCTGGAGATCTTTTAAATGGCTTAAAGTAATTCACTGGCTTTTTCTTGCTTTATGGAGCTCCTTTAGCAGTCCGACCCAACAAGGATCCTCGAGTCTCCACTCTCAAGTCTCCACACTCTCCATCAAGCTCAAAGCACTTTACACAAGGCCACCACTACACTTAAGAGCCGTGTAAGAACACCTCCTCAACCCTTGGAGAGGAAGACCTGGCCTGAAACCTTATCTCCACCCTGCCACTGATAACTGCGCAGCCCCCTCCCAGCCACATGCTCCTGAACATTCATTTATGACTCACCCTGTGGCCCTGCAGAGGTGGAGGGCCCGTGTGCAGTATGGCATCACTGAGGCGGAGTAATTTATTGTGGGAGCTAAGTGTTTCCATTCGCAGCCAGGGCCACTAAAAACAAGCAGGACCAGGGTTTCTGGGGGGCTCTCTCGTAAAAATACTGATGCGGTGGAGGCTGGCTGCTTGCCTGTTTGGGGAGCCATATAGATGGGATTTTAATGAATACATAATCCATATATGAATACATAAAAAATATGGCCCCTCGCATTCTCATCAGATCATTATTACTCAAAAACTAGAGCGATGGTGAACTGGAGGGTTGTTCCTGCCTGTGCAAAACTCCCCACAACAAGGCTAGGGTGAAGTGGGCGGTTGCCAGTACGACTTTATGCTGTTGCAAAGGAGTGGTTTTTAGTGTGTTGCTATGTGGTTGTTAGGGTGTTGCATGCTGGTCCAAGTCCAAGTGTCTATGAGATTCTGGTCTATAGATTTTGACTCGAGTGGCTTTAGTATCTTTGATTTGAGGTATCATTCATATCTGTTGAAAAGACAGTGCAGGATGGCTTCACGATCAATATTTAAGGTAAGTGGATTGTTCAAATCCTTAACCCTAAATACGAGCAATAGTAATAACGATGCTTGCCTTGGTAGTTAACACTAAGGCCTAAGGCCAGAAAAATACTTTATGTAAGTATGCGTACACAAATGCGAACGCTTGGCCAACGCATTGCCAACTTGGAATCTGGTTGAATATGTGTGTTTTTGCATTACTGTGGTGGTAACAACCCTCAGTGCTCAAGGGGGCGATAGAGTTACCTTTAAAAGTCTGTGCCATTAAACTGAATGTGTTACCAACAATTAGGGTTTGCGCAGGAGCTCCCTTCAGACGTTCCCTTACCCACCGTAGGCACAATTTCCAACGAATATCAAGGTTAAATTAATGATCTTGAACGATTTCGCTGTGACACCATTGGACCAGCTTAAATACGGGACAAATTGCATCCCGTATTGATTCAATATGGGACATATAATTTCATCTTTACATACTGGATGATCCTGCATTTTACGGGATGGGTGGCAACCCTAGTTATCAATGACTACATGCATCAACATGAGATCAGTAAAAGAAGCTTATTTAACCACTCGATAATGATTTAATGTAATACATATGCAGTAATTAATATAATTTGTCATGTTTCCATTCTACATAGATGGTGGTAATGCTAACGCTAACACGCTATACGTTTAACAGCTGGTACAAAGTTTTCCAGAAAGTTTGCGCTGCGAGCTGTTTCGAACCACTGCAATGAACTCAAAAACACCTTTTGGCCAGATTTTATTTCAAATGACATCACACACATTCTTTCTTCGATTTCGTTAGACGTATATTGCACCTTATGATACAGAATGATCTACAAGCAACAAAGAAATATCACCTAATAATAAGTAACTTTCCATATGAACTGTTGGACTCAAGTAAACATTAAAAAAAAAAATTCTGTAATAATGAGGTTACGGCCCCATCAAAATAAAATTGGAGCTTGCAATAGTAAGAAGGATGTTGAGGATAAAGTATTTTGAGGCAATTTTGACTCCTAGATTGATTACTTCCACTTTTAAAATATATTTCTGGGAAGGTGTTTTGTCAGTCCTCGAAGCATGGCTATGGGAGGGGTTCTGGCAGAAATGGATCATATATCACGGCACAAAATGAGTGAGTATTTCACAAGAACAAGTTGGAAATTTGTTTCCATTGTTAAGATATGCTATGTGAACTGTGTGATGGATCGGTGCATTGGTATAAAAAGAACAGGTGATGAAAGCTCATGCAGAATCATAAAAGTCTGTTGGATATGAGAAGTATTTGCTCTTAATTTAGAGAGAGAGCAAGAACTGTGAATAAGGACTGTGCTGCCACCTTCAGATATGCTGTTGTGATTTGAGATGGAGTGAGAATTAAACTCATTACTCATCATTCAATTTTACAACTTAATCCTCAACTAATTGACTTTTTTAAATTTTATTATTATAATGTACTCCCATTGAAAGATTGTATAAAAGGCTGGTAATGACTGGTTATGGAAATGTTTCTCTTAAACAGTATGTTTAACTGTTATAATCTACTTTTGATCAGTGATTTATGTATTTTATATAAAATTGATATCTGTATTGTACTGTACTCAATCCTGTATTGTATTTGAGATATTTGCGATGAGCTACCTCGCCAAGCCGTTTGCATGGAGAGGTGAAAACTTCTGTTTGTTGGTCTTGGCTTGCATGTAGATCAGTTAAGCAGAAGTGAAACAAGAATATCTCCGAATAACCTTAAAACAAAACAGACCCATCCAGGACCAAAGAAATGATAACAATAATATTTGCAGGACACTGATGATATCGTGTTCATCTCTGCATGGACCTTCAGTGTTTAGGAATGTACATTACAGTCACATTGAGGCCATTCATGCTGAGACAGGGATCTTTGCAAGGTATTATTACCCACAGGTACTTAAAACGCTTTAGACTGATCGCTGGTCTCAGGTTAAACCGATCTTTGTTGGCCTTAAAAGCTTTGACACATCACATGCTGTTGTTTTTTAATGGCACATTATGAATTAATCCAATTATGAAAGCTAATAACAGAAACAATCCAATCCATATTTCAGATAGCTTACATTGAGGCAATACTTTACAGAATAAAGTGTTTTGATTTTATCTGGATTTAAGTTAACCAACAGAACTCAGAACAGCTGTTTGGAACAAAAGAATCCACTGGCTCCCAATTAATCCAAAATATGTATCAAAACATTGAAGGTGTTCATTCATATTAAACGTTTGTCACATACACAGTTTGAAAGCAATGAGAAACATAACCACAGCTGGTAACTCAAAATGGTCCTGGGGTATCACGACCTCATAGACAATAACTCAAGTGAAAATTATGAACAAGCCATACTTATTAATAAAATAATAATAAACTGTGTGAGCAAGAATGGACCTTAGTCATGGTAGACAACATTTTCAATTTGACTGAGATGAAAACTAGGCTGTTAAAGATGAGTAAAGTTCATTCAAAGGGTTTATACTGTCTTAAGGTCCTAGGTCACATCACAATTCCATAATCCATGTTTTCTGTTCATTTTTTCCCAGCTGGAATTGTTTTTGGTAAAAATTGGAACAATGCCATTTTACCATTTAGCAGGAAGTCTGTTATGTAAAGCAACTTACTACAAGAATAGTCCCCCTGTAGGTACCTGTGAATAAATGCCTTGCTCAAAGGCACAAGCTGCCTGTTGTTACACTTGGGACATTTGCCCTAGCGGCTACTAGAGGTCACTAGGTGTATTTAAGACTTTTAGTTTGTAGTTCTGTGTTTTCCTTGTCTAGTCTTGTGATATCATGTTTCCCTCATGTTCATGTGTCTTGTTCTCATTAATTGTTTTGTTATTGGTTCCTGTTTAGTAGTCTTGTTATCTTGTTATTAGTTAAGTCATGTCATTGGTTGTCTTTGTCATGTGTTTTCCTTCAGTGTATTTAAGCCTGCATGTTTGCTATAGTTCTTGTTGAGTATTGTTGGTTGTAACTCTGTTTCCTTGTCCAGTTTATCCAGTTCTAAGTCAAGTCAAGTCTAGTCATTTATGTTTGATTTTCCATTACCAGCACTGTAAATAAACTGCACTTGGGTTCACACTTAAGCTACTTTGTCTCCAACTGTTAATTTCTTCAGCCTGCCGGAATGTTACATCTGTCACAGGTTTTAAACTACAATCAGGTTGGATAATAGTTGACTACATTTAATCTGGATTACGTAATCATATTAAATTTAAGTACTTGTAATTGCAATTAGATTGCATTACATTTTTAAATGTGCATACCCAAATTACAGTTACTTTTGATAAAAACTGCTCACGGAAAGACCAATGAAGTTTGTGGGCAATTTTTACTAATTTAATGTAAGGAGAGTTAATTAATTGGTACTTTATACTTGGGCTCGGAATTTATACATATTTCCCAGTTTGATTCCGTTTTACAAGCTCTCGATTCTATTTGATTCAATTCCTATTCATTTGGGTATATTTCAGTTATAATGTCCTGTGTGATTACATATGAAAGAAATGTTCTCTTAGCTACTGCTGTTAATTATAAAGAGGACTTTTTAACTTGGTACATCATTATGCAAATATCGATTTTACAAATTTATTTTATCAATAGTTTTTCAGTATGTCTTGAAATTGCATATACACTCACTGAGCACTTTATAAGGAACACATGTACACCTATTTATTCATGCGATTATCTAATCAGCCAGTCGTGTGGCAGCAGTGCAGTGCATAAAATCATGCAGATATGGGTCAAGAGATTCAGTTAATGTTCACATCAACCATCAGAATGGGGAAAAAAATGTGATCTCAGTGATTTCAACTGTGGCGTGATTGTTGGTGCCAGAAGGGCTGGTTTGAGTATTTCTGTAACTGCTGATCTCCTGGGATTTTCACACACAACAGTCTTTAGAGTTTACTCAAATGGTGCCAAAAACAAAAAAACATCCAGTGAGTGGCAGTGCTGCGGACAGAAGGGCTACGGTAACTCAAATAACCACTCTGCACAATTGTTGTGAGCAGAATAGAATATCAGAATGCACAACATGTCGAAGCGGATGGGCTACAACAGCAGAAGACCACGTCGGGTTCCACTTCTGTCGACCAAGTACAGAAAGCTGAGGCTGCAGTGTGCACAGGCTCACTAAAACTGGACAGTTGAAGACTGGAAAAACGTAGCCTGGTCTGATGAATCTCGATTTCTGCTGAGGCATACAGATGGTGAGGTCAGAATTTGGCACCAACAGCATGAATCCATGGACCCAACCTGCCTTGTGTCAACAGTCCAGGCTCGTGGCGGTGGTGTAATGTAATGGTGTGGGGAATGTTTTCTTCGCACACTTTGGGCCTGTTAATACTAATCAATATTCACTTGAATGCCACAGCCTATTTGAGTATTGTTGCTGACCATGTGCATCCCTTCATGGCCACAATTTACCCATCTTCTAATGGCTACTTCCAGCATTATAATGCACCATGTCACAAAGCAAAAGTCATCTCAAACTGGTTTCATGAACATGACAATGTGTTCAGTATTCTTCAGTGGCTTTCCCAGTCACTGGATCTGAATCCAATAGAATAGTCTCCCTAACACTCTTTGGGACACAGACACACTCACTGAGTTTAAGTCTAGACTAAAGACTCATCTATTTAGCCGGGCATACACCTAATTTATTCTTCATAACATAATTACGCTGCTTTAGTTAGGTCTGCTGGAACCTGAAACATTGAACATGATCTATAACTCTGCAAAAAATCGAATGGCATCTACGCTAATATTATTATATTTGTTTCCGTGTCTCAACCTCAGGACTCCTATCCCGAGGTCACCAGAACCGGCCAGATCCAGCTCCGTTCCTGCTCGGTATCGGACTCCACTGCTATGTATCTGAGTGATGATGACAAAATGCAGAAGGTGCCAGCCAGACATCACTTCAGTCTATTACGATGGACCTCAGAGGATGAACTGATGCAAACTCCAACCATGAGACATGTGATACTTCTTATGCCATTGCCAGAACCTTGGACTTTGATAGACCTCACCGAAATTACCGGCCGGTTGAACTGCAAAGCACCTCGCTGATCTTGGCCTGCATTATCTTGGTCTAATGATGGACTACACTCTTAAAATGAAATACATAGACTACCAATAAATTGCCAACAAAACCCTTCATCAGCCAACTGACAAAGGACAATGCATCTATATGAACTTCTGCAGTTCTGCAGGATGAATTTCAAAGACATTAGACATTATTCTTATAGTTCATACAAAATCTTTGTTTAAACACTGGCTCTTAACACTTACTTTGTTTACTCATTTTAAACCATAACTTGCACTGCACATAAATAAGTAATATTGGCATTATATTCATGATGTTAGCTAGAGGGAAACTGGCCCCCACAGTGAGCCTGGTTTTTCCCAAGGTTATTTTTCTCCATTAACCAGCATCTTATGGAGTTTGGTGTTCCTTGCCACAGTCGCCTTCGGTTGCTCACTGGGTTTCTAAATACAATTATAATTTAATTACTTATTTTTATACACACTTCATAATTGTATTAAATCAAACTACACAATGATGACTCTAAGACTTTATAGATATGTTTCATTTTCTCTTAATGCATGATTTTCTGTAAAGCTGCTTTGAAACGATGTGTGTTGTGAAAGGCACTATACAAATAAAAATGACTTGACTTGACAATCGAACACCTTTGGGATGTGGTAAAGCAGGCGATTCGCAGCATGAATTTGCAGCTGACAAATCTGCAGAAAATGCGTGATGCAATCATGTCAACATGGACCAGAATCGCAAAGGAATGTTTCCAACATGTGGAATCCATGCCACAGAGAACTAAGGCTGTTTTGAGAGCAAAGGGATGACCTACCCAGTATTAGTATTCTCAGTGAGTGTATACAGTACATATTAGAAAATTTTTTTTATATATATATATATATATATATATATATATATATATATATATATATATATATATATATATATATATATAAAACCATATACACAGAATCTCCAATGGTTCTTAAGATTGGATGTGGAGTGTTTTTTGGTTGAGCGCACATTAACGAGAGTCACACAGTTTCTTAGAATTAGAATTGAATGTTTCTAGTTTTGTTGTTTTTGATCAATAACTGGCTGTAAAGAAGAGAAATTGTATCAAAAGAGAGATTATTCAATGACAAATGAGTTGCGTGGAGCATGTCTTTGGAAACATTACACAGAACGAGTCAAACCAAACTTTTACTTTCAACAAAAAGTGAAAGGATTTTTGTGCAGAACTTCTTCGCCACTATACTACTCACTCACTGATGAGTGAAATTTGCAAATTTACCAGCCAGTGGCTAATCACAGATATTTTTAGTTGCATAGCACATAATTTGGTTGCATATGCAAGTGATTTACTTGCATAGATCCTGAAATTTAAGAATCGATATAGGGATAGTTCAAATAAAGATTCATTGGAAAATCTATATTTTTTCCCACCCCTACTTTATACACTTAAAATTTGAGTTTCATTAATACATGCAATTAGTAATTCAAAAGTAAAAAGATTATATTACCTAAAAAGTGTAATCTGAAAGTTTACATTAAGGATTAAAATTTAAATTGTGCCAGTACCAGATTACATTTCACAAGTAATCTACCCATTAGAACCTAAACGTTACCAGCCTAGATCTTTAACCTCTCAGCTGTATTAACCTACTGAGGCGGTTAATGCTAAATGAAGTGTTGAAAAAGGCAGAAGTTTGAAAGAAGTTTGTTCTTGACCTAAAAATCACAATTTAACCTTGGAAAAAGTTCCCTCTCCTCAATTAATCGGTAGAGCATTTGGTAAAATCAAGTACATGTCTATATAAATGTAGTGGCTATGGCTACTTAATGTTATTCAGATACTAAGTAGCGTAATCATACATACTTATCATTAGTAATTGGTAGGTAAAGATTACAGAATGCATATTTAATATATTCTTCAATGTTGGAACAACTGCCCACAGGACTAAAACACTGTCTAAATATCTCTAGACTGCAATCACTACTACTATGTTGATCTCATGAGGACTTGCCAGAAGCAAAAGGCAGCTAATCCTGGTAATCTAAATATCATACACAGTATATGCAAAATATGTTTTTAAAAACATATTTCCCTGAATAGCCTTAACACTTTCTAAGAATGTACTGCAACACAAATGGCACCTTCCACAAATGTTTTGCTCTCTTCACTGAGGTCCAACATTAAGCAACAAGGCTTATTTCCTGTAACTCAAACCTCCCATAGCAAACCAGAGTGAGAGGAAGCAGCACCTGCAGCAAGCCTGGAGCAGCCAACACATGAGTCAGGCTCCACATTCAGACATGTTCTAATTGGGCTGCTCTCATGTGCAAGTTGTGCATTTCTTTTGCCCAAATTAGCACCAAAGAATAAAATAATCAGACTATGTAGATCAGGTTCAGTGGATATTACTACATAGATTTAGATACAACTATATTTTGATGGAAATGTGAGTGGCGCTTGCCTGGGCAAAACACACCACCACAATGCAAGGATGTTGTGGGTTATTGTCAAGGGGGTTGCTATGCTTTAGAGTGTTTTTAGCATGTTGCTCTGTGGTTGCTTACTGGCCCTACATCTTCAAGTCTCTATTTGTTCAAATCGATAACATTAATTATGAACAATAGTAGTTCTTGCCTTTACCAGTACCGCTAATGCATAGTGCCACATATCTACCACCTTATATCGCATAGAAATGCATGGAGGTGTATGTTCATGAGGAAAACGTTGCACCAACAAAACAAGTTGGCATGGATGTCTAAATTTAGAAATCATGATTTGTTTACTTGGTAACAACAAGCATCTTTAGATGTCAAAGTAAACTCTAGAGAAAAAGCAATGGGCGTTACTTGAAAGAACTCAAAACAAACTTGTAACCAGAAGTCCTCAACCTTCATTGTGATCCTGCCCCAACTGTATCTTGGAATCAAGTGAAACCACTCTACAGAATCGATACTCATGCCCACTCCAACCTTTTCCCATGACAGAGACAGAAGCTGATTGATTTACCATCAGTAGAGAGACCCCTCCTTCCAAAGTGGCCCACCACAAGTCCATCATGTAAGCAGACCAGCAAGTCAAGGCCAGTAAAAATCACTAGTTTCTCTGCACCATCCGCTGCGAGGCAGAGCCGGATCTCATGTGCAGCGACTGTGGTTGGACCAGACCGCCGCCACTTCCTCACATTGCATGGCTGCTTCTAACCACACCAGTATGTGTTCATTCTCTCCATGTCTTCAGGCTACCCAATCCAAGTAGCTGAAAGGTACGTGTTGGGAATTTACGCAGAAAATCCAAAAAGAGCTTGCTGTTTATCATGCAATTGAGAGCAGGGCAGTGAACCAGTAAATCTCAAATATCCTGAGTAACCTTGGGTAAACAGAAGCAGAATGCTCAGGATGAGTCAATGTGTCCCAGATTTTCTGCAACAGAAGAGAAACATGCAAACAAACACTTGAGTTAAACAGCAGTGTTTTTTTCCAGTGATCCTTGGTGAAAGCGGCAGTTGTTTCTTGAGGTACGAAATCCTGACCAGGGATCATATGGTTACTAGGATGCAGACCGCAGGACAAACTCCTTGGTCAGACAAGCATTGGCTGGCTAAGCAGAGTTAACTCTCACCAGAGCAAAGGGATCTAGTAACAATTTAGCAAAGTTCACAAGAGTGTATCTTTTAATTCTGCAATAACTACACTAGCCGACACTTGCATTAGAAAGTGTTACACATCATAAGGCAGTGGCAGCCAGAGCTTCACAAAGTGGGGAAACACAGCCTGTTGTTTTGCTAATAGTGCTCACAAAGCTCCCATAGACTCCCACAGAAGCACGGCCTCCAGACAGGATCCAAAATGACATGTTTAGAGCATCATGTCCAATTAACACTAATCATTACTCCCCTGAAATCTTATGATAGAGATATCTGCCACAGACTTCCACTGAAGCATGGCTTCAATGAGGCTCTATGGACCATGCGTCAATATCTACTATGGGCATATTCATGTAGAATAAAGTGGAGTGTGTTACATGAACAAACTGTGCGATAGTTATGCGTGATATTTGACACTTTTATTCGCTAAAATATTGAAAAGCTCAAAGAGCAGTATGTACGTTATCTAGACAATTTCTACATATGTTAAACTTTTCATTGCAGCATTTCTTATGATATTTTAAGGGAAACCATGCTCCCTGTGTAGTCTTCAAGCAATCGCCACTGTTATTAGGAATATGCAAAAAAACGTAAGATGCATTCTTGTGTTCAAAAAAATGATAGACAGCACAAAGGAATGGTTTCAAGACTCATTTCGAAAAGTTAGAGCATTTATAATTTGACACGCCATCTTAAAAATGCAATCCTCATGTTAGGACACTCAAAAAACAGCGCTGGATTCGATGCACCAGGCAAAGACGTCGGTCAGCATGTGTATGGCTGTAGCTCTGGTGCTTTGAAGGGGATGAATTTAAAGTTGCAAATTTTCCGAGAGCATTTTACCGTGCAAAGTAAAGCACCGCCGCAAAAATCTTAAAACTACCATCACTACGTATAATAAGGGGCCCACTACCCTTGCCAAATGAAACGGATCTGTGCGTTTAGCACACGGTGGTCTCTCGTTTTCGTGAAAGTTGCATGCCAGGGTGGTGAGCAGATGCTTAACTTCTTGTGCCAACAGGATGCTGTAATGACAGGGTTCCCCCGCAAGTGTGTCAGCCTGTTTACAAAGCCTTCACTCTGCACTATCAAGCCCTGTTATTGGAAACAGCTTCCGACTCCAGCTGGGAAATATTTTGACGCGCCAAATCAAGATGTGGGGGCAAGAGTGGGTGGGGCTCGGGTTAGTCCTCCCTTGTGGTTTCTGTTACACTCAAGGTTTGTTATCAACAAATCATTCCCCCCAACCTCATAGAAGATTGACAAAAAACAAATGTCAGTTTGAGTTTATTTTACAGTTGCCTTGATCACAAAGAATACAGTAAATGAATACAGCATTATGGGTTTACATTTATCAACAATGTGACTGAAATTCAGCATACATATAATTATGTCAATAAAACAAGATTATGCCTGAGACAGAGTTCATTACTATTAGGGGGTTGACAATGCACAGAATCATGTGAAATGGTTTGAGATGTCACCTTATAACAACAACAACAGCATATTGCTCACAATGTTTGTAGTATGGTGGTGTCTTCTCAATGATTCTTTCCATTGGGGGATGCTAAGCCATGCAAAATGTGAAATCGAAAAGGAGTGCCATTTGTAGCAGTGTGGCTGAATTTAGGTTGTAGAAGTCTATATGGACCTGAGAAAAAGGAAAAAGAAGACATTTAATGTGATCCTCAATATAGCAGTTGGCTTCTGGGAGTAAGCTTATTTTTTTTTGCAATAACATATGTACAATAACATTCAAAATAGATGTACCATGAGATTCAAGGAGATGGTATATGCTTCTGTAGAAACCACAAGTCTCAGTGATTTCAGTTGATCCAAACAAACAGTATTCAGACGTTTAACGTAAGGCTGAGGATTGCACACGTCGATTCAGTGCGATTCATTGTATAAAGAATTTAGCATAAAAAATGCAACACAATTAATCATGCCCTCTGATCTGTACGTAACTTCTGTAATAAGTAATTTTCCTACCAAAGTGGCAATTTAAGCTTGAAGTGTCGCCTTCATGTTTTTGTGAATCACAGTCAGCAGCGGGCAGTCAGCGCAGCTCCACCTGTGCAGATAACACGCCACTATACAGTCGACAAACCGACAGCTGTTCAAAGACAGCTGAATTGAACAGTGTATGGGCCTCGAGACAAATTTTCTTAAGTTTAAACTACATTTAATTTGATACAGCATCATAAAAATGCTGCGTTTTTGGCTAGAGATACTGAAAACTAGTAAACCGCAACCACATTGTACACAGAAGGAACGCGTCCTGTGAAAATAGCCCAACTCTACCTCTGACAGATTGCAGTGGACTGAAGGCCAGTGAAAGGCTTGTGTTCCATGATATGGAAATAAACCAAACAATATATTGACTTCTAAAGCCACTTTTTGTATTGTCTAATCAATGCTTTAATCATCTGCAACAATAATGGAATATCTTTGAATTAACTGAATGATTATATTATATACTGTATATTATATTTATAAATGTTTTGATTATATTGAATTACATATTGAATTATCTTTATTTGTTGGCCTATTTCGCAAATATAGAGAGTAACTGCAATAATTTGGTTAACTGATTGCGATTAATTCAATTCGAATAATAAAGACAGCCAAACTACTAGAAAATGCCTTTAGTGATGGAAAGGAAGGCAACTTGTAATTTCATATACTATAGTTTTAATGACCATTTTACAAACAGAAAATACTGCATATTGCCTACCACGTAAGTAAATTGTGTGGGGTGAACGCATTACACAGCACCCTAACTGAACAACTGTGTAAAAAGCTTGTTAAATTTGTCATCTGGGTATAGATAGTATTCCGATGATGTGGGGAGACACATATCAAAACAGTGCATCTGGCAGTGCAGTAGGAAAAAAAAAGAGTATTACTAAAAACCATGTAAAGTTTAGTGTATTATTTAAAGTTTGTAGGCATATCATAAAATATCGATATATCGATTATTGATCGGCACGTGATTTTATCAATACATTTTTGAGGCATCGATATATTAACATTAGCGCACATTTAAATTAGAAGCCTAATTTGCATGCTTTCCAATTCACTCAGTTGGGCTTCTGTTGAATGTCTGGCATAATAGCGTTGGGAAACAACAAGGGGATGATATAACATTTACTGAAGCAGGTCGCAAGGCATCACAACATAGGACGGGTATTTTATAATAATTTAATAATAATTTTCTTTATTTATCAAATTATACATTTGCACATATACAGTGAAATTCTTCTTTTTTCACATATCCCAGCTAGGCTGGGGTCAGAGATCCTTGCACAGGACACTTAAACACAACAGTTACATAGGTGTTTGCACTTCTTCAGGAATAAAAGTAACATTGATGAGTTTGCCGGTTAGTGTATGAAACTGGTTTAACTGTGCAAACTGAACAATTAGAAATTATTATGCAATTTCTCTGTATGTATCTTTGAAGAGGTTTAATTCACGCTGTCAAACCACAAAAAGACATACTTGTAAATAAAAATACATTGTGTAGACTATATGAAAGATGCATATACACAATATATCATCCACTGATAGCTTTAGTAAATAATCTTTGTCCTTTGATAATGATTTTGTCAAATTGCGAGTTACGCTCCACGGTGCTGCAGATTTTTGAGAGACGGTGAGGCCGCGCTGTGTATGTACCTTCATAGAAAATTATTATTTTGCATTGTAGAATGCGCTATGTCGTCCGCCAGACATGTCCGGTGTGTGACCCCCTTTAATTTACCCTGCCACTTACAGTTTACCAAAGTTGGGATAAGAAATATGTATGAAAGACTATTTTGCAGTGGGTAGTGCTATAACTGAAAAATTCCTTCTAAATGTCATTAATCATCGGGAAAATCCGATTATCGAGGTGTGGAAAAGGCATCGATCCCAAGTCTAAAAATTTGGTATAGTCTATCAAGTTTATATACTAAATGAACTGCACAGTTGTTTTGATTTTTAAATGTTAACCAGTTGTGTTGTGTAGTTGCAATAATCTGACCAATGGGTGAAGGAACACAAAGAAGAGAAATCCGAGTGCTATATACAGTTGAAGTCAGAAGTTTACATACACTTAGGTTGAAGATTTAAAACTCATTTTTTAACCACTCCACAGATTTAATATTAGCAAACTATAGTTTTCGCAAGTCATTTAGGACATCTACTTTGTGCATGACATGAGTAATTTTTCCAACAACTGTTTACAGACAGATTGTTTCACTTTTAATTGACTATATCACAATTCCAGTGGGTCAGAAGTATACATACACTAAGTTAACTGTGCCTTTAAGCAGCTTGGACAATTCCAGAAAATGATGTCAAGCCTTTAGGGAATTAGCCAATTAGCTTCTGAAAGGAGGTGTATTGAATTGGAGGTATACCTGTGGATGTATTTTAAGGCCTACCTTCAAACTCAGTGCCTCTTTGCTTGACATCATGGGAAAATCAAAAGAAATCAGCCAAGACCTCAGACATTTCTTTTGGACCTCCACAAGTCTGGTTCATCCTTGGGAGCCATTTCCAAATGCCTGAAGGTACCAAGTTCATCTGTACAAACAATAGTACTCAAATATAAACACCATGGGACCACGCAGCCATCATACCGCTCAGGAAGGAGATGCATTCTGTTTCCTAGAGATGAACGTAGTTTGGTGCGAAAAGTGCAAATAAATCCCAGAACAACAGCAAAGGACCTTGTGAAGATGCTGGAGGAAACAAGTAGACAAGTATCTGCATCCACAGTAAAACAAGTCCTATATTGGCCTAACCTGAAAGGCTGCTCAGCAAGGAAGAAACCGCTGCTCCAAAACCACCATAAAAAAGCCAGGCTACAGTTTTCAGGTGCAAAAGGGGACAAAGATCTTACTTTTTGGAGAAATGTTCTCTGGTCTAATGGAACAAAAATTTAACTGTTCGGCCATAATGGCCATCGTTATGTTTGGAAGGGAAAAGGGTGAGGCTTGCAAGCTGAAGAACACCATCCCAACTGTGAAGCATGGGGTGGCAGCATCATGTTGTGGGGTGCTTTGCTACAGGAGGGACTGGTGCACTTCACAAAATAGATGGCATCATGAGGAAGGAAAATTATGTGGATATATGGAAGCAAAATTTCAAGACATCAACCATGAATTTAAAGCTTGGTCACAAATGGGTCTTCCAAATGGACAATGACCCCAAGCGTACCTCCAGAGTTGTGGCAAAATGGCTTAAGGACAACAAAGTCAAGGTACTGGAGTGGCCATCACAAAGCCCTGACCTCAATCCGTTAGAAAACTTGTGGGCAGAACTGAAAAAGCGTTTGCGAGCAAGGAGGCCTACAAACCTGCCTCAGTTACACCAGTTCTGTCTGGAGGAATGGGCCAAAATTCCAGCGAGTTCTTGTGAGAAGCTTGTGGAAGGCTACCCAAAACATTTGACCCAAAATAAAAAATTTAAAGGCAATGCTACCAAATACTAACAAAGTGTATGCAACTTCTGACCCACTGGGAATGTAATGAAAGAAATAAAAGCTGAAATAAATCATTCTCTCTGCTATTATTCTGACATTTCACATTCTTAAAACAAAGTAGTGCTCCTAACTGACCTAAGACAGGGAATGTTTTCTACAATTAAATGTCAGGAATTGTGAAAAACTGATTTTAAATGTATTTGGCTAAGGTTTATGTAAACTTCTGACTTCAACTGTATGTTGTTAGCAGTGTTGGGTGTATCCAATTACAATGTAATTAGTTACTTAATCTAATTACTTTTTAGTCAAAAAAGTAGTGTAACACATTACATTTTAAATTCTTGTAATCAGATTATAGTTACTGACTTTCAATTAATTACTTTTTAGTAAATTATTTGCCCTAAAGTAATATGTATAATACATTTAAAATATGAATTCATATGTACATCTGTTAGCGTTTCTGTGACATCTGAAGTGTGCAAAAACAAATGAGAAAATATAGACGTTTTGAATTTTTTCTGGGAAAAGTGATTTAGAAAGTAACTTAAAAGAAAAATAATTAGGAATGTGATTACTTTTTAGATGAAGTAATCAATAAATTAATCTGATAAAAAAAATGATAAGTAATTAGTAATTGGTAGTGGATTACTTATTTTGAGTAACTTACCCAACACTGGTTGTTAGCCAGGATATATAGAAAAAAAAAAGAGAAATACATTCGACCATTATTTTAAGCACAATGACTTCAGATTAACAAATACATAAGCCGACATAGTAACATCTTTTATGTCTTTATCTGTACAGAATAGCATTTGCATATGTAAAGTTTGCACACATCTTTAAGAGACATTTAGCTGTATTATTTAGCATTTGCTACAATGTGTTGTTGTTGGTAACATACCTTTGAACTGGCAATAATGCGGTCACCTTGACTGTTCTTTCCCGCCGCTAAATATGTAATGTCAAGCACCCATTCACAGATGAAATAATACATAATTTTAGAGACTTCATGTCTTTCCTGACTCTTGTAAGCACTAAGAGTGTGCATCAAGTATTGATGATATCACAGCATGTAGGTAATACTAGAAGCAAAGGCATTTTTCTTACAAGTTGGAAGGATCCAATCCACCAATTAAGTTCATCTTCACATTTATCTTCTCATAACACCTTTGTGAAATATTATCCACCGTTTCTAAAAACACTTCAATGTTGGTCCAGAGAAACGCAATGCTTTGTTTACTGGTGTATCTCCACAACATGGCTGCGGGGCATGTTTGATGACAAAATCGAATATTATCTATTACTTGCATACTAAAAACATGCATAATATAGTGTGTATGCACACTGCTTCCTGGATTTCTTTGAAATGTGGAATACTAGCATGATATTTTTAACACGCAAGATTCCATCTGAAAAAGAAAAAGGACTGGTGGAATCTATTTAAGGTTTAGCCTTGCAATTTACATAAATCACTACCCTTAAGAGTACACCTAAGGTCATTTATATTTGAGTTATTACATTTGACACTTCACTCTTATTGGGATGGATTTTGTTATCAAGCTTCTATGCCTACAAATGTTAGGGGTATCGGGTGATACAAGCACAATAGAAAGACCTTGTCACAGTCAAGCATTGAGTGTTTGGTACTTTTATTAAGCATTCACGCTCTACAACTTTATAAATAGCCACACCTTACTCATAAAGATGAAATGAATAAGTTTAATGTGTTTCCTGAAGAAACACCACTGTATTGAGAAACATGTTCCTTCAAAGTTGTTTTTTTTTTTTTTAAATATATAGCTGTGCATATATCTTACAATTTATCTGGTGACAGAAGTTCACAGCAGTTTCCTCATGCGGCGAGTGTGTCTGTTGATGTTCATGGTGGCATGGTCGGTGGAAGAGGTTAATACATCAAGAGCCTCGTCTTGACGCTCCAGCTCTGATTCAGCCTCCAGGGCCAGATTCTTCAGCTGCTGTAGCATCTACACAAAACCAGCACAAAACGCACTCACGTATCAATTCCCTAGACATTCTCTGGACATTGACTAAATCATATAGTACTATTCTCTGATCTGGAGGGGGTAAAACAAGCTAATGGGACATGAAGGCATGTTCATCACAGATCATCACAGAATGTCATGTGGTATTTAGTTGGTACAACAAACTCGATTTTTATATTTTCTGAAGAAAATGTGAGTGGTGCTTGCCCATGCAAACTCAATGCTATGGTGTTATGGGTGGTGGCTAGGATGTTGCTAAGCAATTGTTAGTCTGTTTTGGGTGGCTGCTTGTTGAATCAGGTCAAAAGAGCCTCTATGATAATCTTTTCTCTAGTTATGGTATGGGTCCTTCCTTCAATTTAAGTCTATGGGATTTTTTTCACCTGAAAATGACAAGTCGGAAAAGTAATAGCACCCCTCTTCTCAACAAGCCGCACTATTTGAGGTATCATTTATGTCCATAGCGCAAACTGTGCGAGCAGAGTTACGCATGGAAATTAAAAAGTTAGAGTTAGGGGTGATGCTATTATGATGGAGCTTTCTACTGCAACAATTCATAAAGCTAAGGCTTTGACAATAGAAGTGTGGGGGAAAAAAGCAACAAAAATCAAGGACTTCAAACAAACAAAAAGGTATTTGATGCATAGAGATGCATTCTATGTCAGAAATATACAATATATACAAATATGTTTAATATATTGTATTTAAGTTAACTAATGTATATGTACAAGCTTCATGTATCTTTTGTGCTGGTTATTGAATATAAATAAAACAGTTGAAAAAAAACTTTAAAGGTTTAGGGGTTTGCAATAGTAATGCCTTTGCACAACTAATCATTACTTGACAGAACATTTTTCATCCAAGTGCCTTTTTTTTTCTAGTTTTGTGATAATAGAAATATCCTCAGTTAAGATTGTTACACTAGTTACACGCTCAAAGAATTTTTGCTGCTTGTTCAATTTACTTAATTAAAACAAACAAAAGCAACACAATTGAGATTTAGAAGAGTTTCTGTTATGTTGGAGTTTTGGGGGATACCATTATGTTGAAGAGAGGAGCTCGAGCTTACGATGAGAACAGATGTACCACGTGAAAAAGATTACTCGCTTCATTGATCAATTGCTGTGCTAACCATATAACAGTTACTAAACTACACTCTGTAGTGATTCCAACCAGCATGTATTTAGCATGCTAACATTCAATTTCACTAGTTAGTACATAAATAAATAAAATAGATTTGAGTTAAATTGACACATCTAATTTTGTTGGGTTTACCCAATTCAACTAGGTTCTTTCTACACAAAGTGTTTGTGTTGAGATTACATAGTAATTTTAAGTTAAGAAAACTAATTTCAAACACGTTGAACCACTGGCCACGATTGAATCAAGTTCAGCCAAAGAGCTATTTTTTGAGTGCAGTAAACCCAATCTCATTCAGTACTCTCAGACACAATACTGACATCTTTAAGTCTACTACTTAGACTTAGAAACGCCAACTGTAATTTTCCACAGTGGCCAGTACATGTTGCTATATGGCCAATGGCACAATCTATGTATTTTCCTTTATATTCTTACATACATACAAAAGATACTATGATCTGCATTCACACTATATGTTGCAAAAATCCTACACCACTCCCTCGATTGCCACAATACTTTAATGCTGGACTGGGTGGAACACATTCTAGGAAATTATTAATATCATAAGCAAACAATGTTTTAAAATACCTGCTCTTTATCTACAAAGCCTTTGATATAAAATCTACTTGCAGGAAATGCCACATACCAAACTTGGCTCTTATAATGTTGCTAAGGGGCTTTTTTTATGTTTCTTTCAATAAGGGCCAACAGTTTCAATATTATCACTTTAGGGTGTGAACCATGGGAATATAATATATTCCTTCAACAAAGTTCCACAACTGATATATTCTTCTGTTTGTTTGATATCATTTAATGACTGGATTCAGTTTTCAAAATCTATAAGCACTTTAAATATAATATAATAATGGTTTATAAAATTCCCACTCTTCAAATTTTCTATATAATATTTAACTAAGTGAGATATTGAGTTTATAAAATCATACAAACTCCAATTATCTTTTTGATATAAAACCTGGCACAATATAAAAGCAAAGCATCTTATGAATTTTTGCATGCATTGCATGGGTCTATTTTAAATATTCTTAAATAAATGTTAAATTCTCTTTTACCAAGATTCTGACCTGAAATCTTAAGATAAAATAAATAAATAAAATAAAATAAACCAAAACAATAAAAAGTTAGTTGTTACAGCTGCACTGAGACTCTTCTGTCCTTGAATCTTTTTGTGGAAGAGTGACAAGTTACATCATTTTTTTCATGTTGTTATAAACAGTCTGCGCTGAGTCTGTGCATTACAGTCTTCTATAAGACAAAGTACCTTGCCAAAAACTTCTTTCCCATCTTCTCATGGCATTTTAACATGTTTGTTTTTAGTGTTTCTCAACCGCAAAACCATCTTGAAAAGTGATATCTGTCATGGTTGACCAACCATTAATTATCTTTGGTCAAAGCAATAATATTGTGTTTTGAAATGGTTCAACATGAAGAGCGCCATTCCGCACAACCCCGTAATAATGCACTCAAACATAAATGGCTGAATGGTTTTTGCGTTAGTGTTTATGTCTGTTTCTGCATACCATCCAGCACGTCAGCTCGAGTGCTGAGAGGGTTTTACTGTGGCCATCTGCACATGATGGCACTGTGACCTTTTATGTGTCGTGGGGGAATGCCGACTGCCCACCCCTGCAGCATTAAAATTACAGGCCAGAGGAGGTGTACGTGTGTTCATGTAAGATGTCAATTTAATTTTAATTCTGATTAAAGGTGCACTCATTTATTAGTTTTTTTTTTTTTTGTTGTTGTTGTTTTTTGCTAACTGCTAAACTTTTAAATGGAAAGAGATGAACAGCCTAGTGTTTGCAAAAAAAAGTTGCTTTATTCTACATATGGTGTTGGGCGCACATTTCATATCAAATAGCACGTTTCAACAATGGCATCGATAACAGAACACTTTTGCTCTTGCATGCTGCATCTACACTGCTAGGTGTAAGCATATTGCTAACAAAATATTACTGTGCACATTTAAAGATGTGTATGACTTTCTTTGTTCTGCTGAACACAAACAAAGACTTTTAGAAGAATATCTCAGCCCTGTAAGTCCATACAATGCAAGTGAATGGTGATCAGACTTTTGAAGCTCCAAAAAGCATATAAAGGCAGCTTAAAAGTAATCCATTAGACGTGATATGATAAGTGTGGGTGAAAAACAGAACAATATTTAAGTCCTTTTTTACAATAAAATATGTAATCCTCCATGCCCAGTAGGTGGCCATATGCACAAATAACGCGAATTGCCGAAAAACTAAAGAAGAAGAATGTGAAAGTGAAAGTGGAGATTTATAGTAGAAAAGGACATAAATATTTATCTGTTTCTCACCCACACCTATCATAGCGCTTCAGAAGGTATAGATTTAACCACAGGAGTTGTATGGAATACTTTTATGCTGCCTTTATTTGCTTTTTGGACCTTCAAAGTTCTGGTTACCATTCACTTGCATTGTATGGACCAACAGAGCTGAGATATTCTTCTAGAAATATTTTATTGTGTTCTGCAGAAGAAAGATGTACACATCTGGCATGGCATGAGGGAACTATACCTTTAACGACTAATATGTTTACATTGTGGTCTGGTGGGGTGAATAAAGTCTGTGCTTCATAATCTTATGATGTGTGTCATTTATTGACTAACATTAGTATATACACATTAATTATATACTGTATATTGACATTTATTACAATGTGTTACAATTATCACATACCTCTACAATTGCAGTCTGGGTGTTGTGAATTTAACATGGTCCGATGCGCATAGCTAGCTTAACTGTATCCTACTAGATGATGTTATATGCTAAATTTAAATGACACATGTAATGACAACTGACATGTCAAAGATGTTTGAGGTAAAGTTACTAAGCTTTAGGCTAAACATTTTCTGAATGAGCAAAATCCAACAAGTGTTTAATCCGTGCTCTCTCCAATCATCGATGCTTGACTTTGGCGAAACGAAGCCATAACAATTGAAAGATAAAACATTTTGTCTCTGGTAAGTGAACAGCAGTATCATTTTATCAAGCTTAATAAATAGAAACAAAAGTTTCACCGACATTTGCCGCATCCCACAGTGCAGCACGCTGAAGGTCCAGTGTAAATGTGTATTATTATTATTATTATTATTGCAGTTGTGTCACATGAAACAGGTCAATAAGGTCAATTTTAGAGCCTGTAAAGAAACACTCTGGCATAACTAGCCAACTAGACTCTACCTATTAAATGTACATACAGCTGGCAAAAATCTTGTCTCTTACCAGAGATAAAATGTTGGCCGCCATCGACAATGAACTTTCAGCAGCTATTAGACAGGGTTTTAAAAGGCTGATCGAAATAAAAAGTGGTAGGCCTATTTGTCTCTTGGCTCAAGAGGTCTGTGCAAAATTTGGAAAAAAATTGGCCACCAGGAGGCACTATCACGCTTTTCAAATTTTTAAATGGTTGTATCTACCACGTTTCACATAGACACACATTATTCATATCATATCACAGATCTCCTCATTCTGAACATCTTTGCCTCAAGAACCATTGGTGTTAATCAAATCATTCGATTATTTTTAAAAAATGACTTTTTCGAACTTGTCCTAGGCCGTTTGCCTGATCGGAACCACGTCTCCCACTCAACGTGTTTAGATGTGCCCTACAATATGAAATAGCCTTTCTGTGGACCACCCCGTCTACTCCGGGCCCCCGTCAAGCCTGGGCCTAGGACAACAGGTCCAGTTGTACCCCCTTATCGGCGGCCCTGTGGAACCAAACCAGTGAAGAGAGATTCTCTGTAGTCCCAATTAGTGGTCGACCGATATATCGCCGAGGCTGATATTCTGACTTTTTTAATTATCGCATTGGGCGTTAAATTTTCCGGTTTGCCCGATTTTCTTCTTGAGGGCGCCGAAAATCACCCGCTTGCACGTGAAGCAACTGAGAAATGTAAATGACCAGTCACGGTTCGTTTTGTTGTTACGTGCATCTTGTTACTACAATAATAGACCGGTGTGCAACACAGTCTCATTTAAGCGGTCTGCATATCAGAGACGCGGCAGACGCGTTGAGCTCATAATGTTAAAGTGCTCGCCTGTTTCATTCTCCCTCTCTCTCCTCAACAGTTTCCTGTAACATTTAACTGTCTTGTCTAATGATAAAAAGGCAAATATCAATAAAACTAATATCATCTATACTGTCTGCAAATATGCACTTATCTCGTTTAAACAGATGTAATAAAATAACCTCACACAACTTCAGCAGATCTAGCATCCTGTGGAGCACTCATTTATTTACCTCTAAGCACGTATTCTACCAGTCTCTCCTCAGCAGTTCCCTGTCAATTTTAACTTTCCTTTCTAATGATAAAAGGCAAATATCAATAAAACTTCTGTTATATACCATTTGCAAATATGCAGATATCTCGTTTAAACAGATGTAATTCACGAACCTCACGAAAATCCAGAATTTTCTTCCTGTCGAGCGCTCATCTAATGTCTTCCTCTGAAGCGCGTATTCTTTCAGCCAGAATCAAAAACTTCAGGATCAGGATTAAAAGTTCCTCTGATTCACAAATCATGATGGTCAGTGGTCACAATCCAAGCAGGCGATCCAGCCTGTTTAAACTGTCAGGAGATTGATGTACAGGATACGCAGGAGCGTGTGAGTTCGACCAAAGTCTTTCTAGCAAGTCACTCCACTGTCGGCCATGTTTGAAATGCCCTCGGGAGGCTATTTCCAGTCATGAAAGTGCAGCTCCTATCTACTTGAATGGAGAAAGATCAAAATCTCCAAAACTGTTGGTCAAGATTACGATCAAAGATCATATTTTAAATCAGCAGTAAAATCTGACAACACTGGTATCATAAATGGTGATTCTTTACCTCAGATTATGCTAAAACAAATTATTTTCCCAGCTTTTATAGCTAATGCGCATGCGCGTTCTCGAGTTGATTGACAGGCGATGTCTGTATCTAAAAGGTGATTGGCTCTTTTACCTGTAAGGCGGGATCTACATCCGCTGACTGATGGCTGCAGTTGGCCATTCTAATTTCTCCCATTCTTTTTAATAGATGTGGCCCATCTCTGCTAAATAGTCTCTGGTGCAACTTCAAGATAAAAGCTTGTCACGTGTGCTGTAAGTAAATGTCTTATTCACTATCACTGTATGTACAACTGGTTTAATTCTGTATTTTTTTAGAAAATGCAACTGCTAATGTGGACATACCGTCCAAGGTTGCTGGACTACTGCGTGTACTGTTATTTCCTTCTTCCTAATATATTAACAATTTCTTCATGTGCAAATAAATTACAAAAATTTTATGACTAAACAGAAATCTGAAGAAACTGCTATCTACCATTTAAAATACAATATTACTTTTTTACAAAGTTTTGTGTGAAATTGAGGAAATATAGTGCTAAATAACAGTTTATTATTTTTTTTTTAAGTTTATGTTTATGTTATTTACTATATTATATTGTGTGATATATCGGCATTGTAACGGCCACCCTGCTCTCTGGATATCGGCATCGGCCATTAAAAACCCATAACCCGACCACTAGTCCCAGTATCAGTAATTATCCAAAAAAGTTTTAACTTTCGATTCATTGTTGCAACAGTAATGTACAAAGTGGGCATGGACACTTTTACTTAAATGGTTATAACTTTTGAATGGAATGAGATAGTCACCAAATCTGGAAGACTCATGTAAGGGGTCAATCTGAGGACACATGAAAAAAAAAAAAAAAAAAAAAAAAAAAAAAAAAAAAAAATCGCACACCTTTAAAAAAGACTCTTGGTGGGGCAGTAACAGTCAGGAATGCAATAAAATGCCATATCTCTGTGCTATATAACCTAATTTCTTTTCAAATTAAGGCACTTTATTGTTGTTTTAGGTGCTAACGGACTGTCTAATTAATGCATAATTTCTGTTTGCATGTGTACTTAAAGGCCCTTAAATGCTTAAACCCCATTAATTGCTGCTTGCAGCTATATTTTTAAATGTATTTGACAACTAACCGGCAATGTTCTAGGAACAAAGATGTCACTTCCCAAAACCAACAAATATGCTTTGAAATGGTCTATATACTATGGCATTACAGTACTGTATGACTGTTGCAATAAAGTGATTGCAAAATGGTGATCTGTCTTGTCCACTTACCTATAAGCCAAATGGAAAACATTTGATTGGTGATGACTGTGAATTTTTATCTATATACTGACCTGTTTGAGCTCCTGTGCTTCTGCCTCAGTTACTATGGGCTGCAGCACATGAAGTTGCAGTTGAGTGAGTTCACCAGCAGGTACCTCCACTGGCACCTCTGTGTCCTGACCATGACCTGAAGAGAGGCAGAATGGAGACATATGATCCGTACTGACAATGCCAGTTAAGCTGAGATGAATAACTTGAGAATGTTCTGAGGGTTTGTTGGTGAGAGATGGCTGATTTAATTAAATGAATTAAATCTGCAACAATTTAAAATATTAAAAATGTTTGCATATTAAAATATGCAAACAGATTATTGTTTAAACAATACACCATAAAATGATGTTAAACATTATTTAAGAAGGCCACAATGGGACAATCAAAAGCTGCGCCTCTCAATGAACAAGCAGCATTAGATTGAGATCACAACAAATGTTAGAGCATGACTACCACCATGTGGTAGAAATATGCTACCTCATGTTTTTGAGCGTTATTTCTAACCATTGTCAAGATTTTACTGGTAAAAATCAAAACAAAATCTAAGTCTCTGGTTATGCTTTGTAATATTCTAGTAAAAAAGTACCCAAACAAGTGTTGCAGTTTATAAAGATCACATTTAAATGCTTTTTTCATTTTGAAGGTTGTTTCATTCTCAAAAGTTAGTAAATACTTCATATACTGTATGTCTTGGCATAACATAAGTGCATTACCAATACCAAGACTCTCTGGAATACTCTAACTGGTCAATCATGGCATTCTTCTGTAAATAAAATGTACATTATGACTGCTACATTGACTGTTGTCCCAGGTATTTGTTGAATTTAAAATAAAAATGCACATTCGAATGCAAAACTGTGCTTTAAAATTTTGGATATGTGCCAAACACTGACAATGACTTAGGTGGAGGTCTTTGACCATTGCATCTTGTTCTCTTATCAGTGTCTCACAGCATGTGCAATGCGTTTTAAAATGCCACTGTCTGAAAATATTACTACTGTACATACAACTGTAATTAATAAAAACCACAGTGGTACTACTGGTATTTTGAATTAACATGGTTTTTTTTTATTCTAAATAAAATAATGTTTTTAAAATTAGAATTTTGTTAATATTTAAGTGAAAAATTCAAATGTAGTTTCTCCACCCTGTTGACAGCCCTAATCACCAATGTCCTACACAGTTGTGAAAGTTTCATGTCTTGTGTAACACTCCATGCTCTCTTTCTTTTCATATCATAAGATAATTTAAACTCAAATCAATATTTCATGTCCATTTACTTATTTATTTGGTAGTAGCTGTGTAAGCAAGTAATAGAAATGTGTGAGAAAACGTACAGTCAGCCAAAGCTGATTAGATCATGTACAGTCATTATCACAAAATATAAAATAATTTTGCTGTAATGACTGGATGTGCTGTCCATTATCCCTTACTTACAACACAGCTCTCTGGAATACTAGATTCTGATTGGTCAATCAAGCCATCTAGTGGTCTGATATTCCTGAATAACAACCGCACATCCAGGGATGAAGTGATATCAGGGTACTGGGAGTAATCTTTCCTACTTTCATATTTCATTAAGTACGTCGGATTGACTCAAGATGGCGCCGAGTATAGCTGCTGCGTTGCGAGCTCCGACACAACATTGTAGTTTTTTGTTTGTTTTGTTTACAATTCTTATGTTTTTTTGTCTTGGATGTTGTCTGCCTTATTGTCTATGACAGACAAACACTTTTGGACATTGGTTCTGCAATTACACACTGTAAACCGGACTTCAAATTCCTCAATGCCGACTTGCTGTTTACAAACACGCCAGCGGAGCCCTTTGTCTGGGTAGCCCGGCCGCGGAAATGCAGAAGGAAAAAGGGGAAACAGAGCCGGCGTTCTCATCAGAGTAAGACGTCGCGCAAATCGACCCCCGCTACCCAGTATTCTACTGGCAAACGTTCAGTCTCTGGACAACAAGCTCTGTGAGCTGAGAGCGTGGATCTCTTTACAACGAGAGACAAGGGACTGCTGCATTATCTGCCTTACAGAAACTTGGATGTCTGTGGAGATTCCAGACTCAGCCATCGAACCCGCGGGGTTCTCCGTGCACTGAGCGGACAGAGCGAAAGACCTCTCAGGTAAAAGCAGAGGTGGTGGTGTATGTTTTATGATCAACAAATCCTGGTGTGATCAGAGGAACGTACATTCTATCAAGTCTTTCTGCTCTCCTGATCTGGAATTTCTCATGCTTCTGTGTCGACCATTCTAGCTACCGAGGGAATTCACAGCGGTCATTATCACAGTTGTGTACATCCCGCCATAAGCCGACACAGACCGGGCACTCAAGGAACTGTATGGGATTATAAGCATGCAGGAAACCGTGCACCCTGAGGCCATGTTTATTGTGACCGGGGACTTTAACAAAGCCAATCTCAAATCAATCGCACCAAAATACCACCAACACATCAGTTTTAACACACGAGGGGACCGGGTTTTGGACCATTGCTACTCTCCCTTCGGGGATGGCTACAAATTCCTCCCCCGCCCACCATTTGGCAAATCAGGCCACTCTTCCGTTCTGCTTCTGCCTGCTTACAAGCAAAAACTGAAACAGGAAGCACCCACCCTCAGAACGATCCAGTTCTGGTCAGACCAATCAGACTCTATGCTACAAGACTGTTTTGATCACGTGGACTGGGAGATGTTCCGGTCCGCCTCTGATGACGACATCGAGCATTACGCTGATAGCGTCATGTGTTTCATCAGAAAGTGCATAGAGGATGTTGTTCTGTCCAAAACACGGATCTACCCGAACCAGAAACCTTGGATTAATAGCGATGTTCGTGCGGCACTTAATGCGCGGACCTCCGCTTTTAATTCTGGGAATGCGGAGGAGCATAAACAAGCCCGTTATGCCCTCCGAAAAACAATCAGAGCAGCAAAATGCTAGTACAGGAACAAGATTGAAGGACAGTTTAACATCACCAACTCTAGAAGCATGTGGCAGGGAATTAATATCATCAAGGACTTTAAAGGGAATAAAAACTCTGCCGTGAACACCGCTACCTCTCTCCCGGATGAGCTAAATACATTTTATGCACGTTTTGAGGGAAATAACACCACCCTCGCGGAGAGAGCTCTTGCGGCCGAAGCTACAGAGATTAGTTCACTTAACCCGATCCTTCCGACGGGTGAATATCCGTAAAGCCGCGGGTCCAGACGGCATTCCGGGCCGCATCATCAGAGCGTGCGCGAACCAGCTGGCTGGTGTTTTTACGGACATTTTCAACCTTTCTCTCTCTTTGTCTGTAGTCCCCACATGCTTTAAAACATCCACCATTGTGCCTGTTCCAAAGCAATCTAAAATCACTTGCTTAAATGACTGCCGTCCTGTTGCTCTGACCCCTATCATCAGCAAATGCTTTGAGAGACTAATCAGAGATTACATCTGCTCTGTGCTGCCTCCATCACTGGATCCATTGCAGTTTGCTTACCACAACAACCGCTCCACTGATGATGCCATTGCATCTACAATACACACTGCTCAATACACACAATCTCACACTGCAAAGTGATGAAGGAGCAATACACACTACATCTCCCACCTGGAAAAAAGGAACACTTATGTGAGAATGCTGTTTGTAGACTACAGCTCATCACTCAACACCATAGTGCCCTCCAAGCTTGATGAGAAACTCCGGGCTCTGGGCTTAAACAGCTCGCTGTGCAGCTGGATCCTGGACTTCCTGTCAAGCAGACACCATGTGGTTAGAATGGGCAGTAACATCTCCTCATCACTGACCCTCAACACTGGAGCCCCACAGGGCTGTGTTCTCAGCCCACTCCTGTACTCCCTGTACACACATGACTGTGGGGCAACACACAGCTCCAATTTCATCATTAAGTTTGCTGATGATACGACGGTGGTAGGTCTGATCACTGACAATGATGAAACAGCCTACAGAGAGGAGGTGCACAATCTGACATGCTGGTGTCAGGAGCACAACCTCTCCCTCAACGTCAGTAAGACAAATGAGCTTGTGGTGGACTTCAGGAGAAGAGAAAGAGAACACAGCCCCATCATCATCAATGGAGCACCAGTGGAGAGAGTCAGCAGCTTCTAGTTCCCGAGTGTCCACATCACTGAGGAACTCACATGGTCTGTCCACACTGAGGCCGTTATGAAGAAGGCTCATCAGCACCTCTTCATCCTGAGATGGCTGAGGAAGTTTGGAATGAACTGCCACATCCTCACACGGTTCTACACCAGCACTGTAGAGAGCATCCTGACTGGCTGCATCTCCGCCTGGTACGGCAATAGCACCGCCCACAACCGCAAAGCCCTGCAAAGGGTGGTGCGAACTGCCAGACACATCATCGGAGGTGAGCTTCCCTCCCTCCAGGACATATATACCAGGGGGGTGTGTGAAAAAAGCTCGGAGGATCATCAGAGACTCCAGCCACCCGAGCCATGGGCTGCTCTCACTGCTACCATCAGGCAGGCGGTATCGCAGCATCAGGACCCGCACCAGCCAACTTCATGACAGCTTCTTCCCCCAAGCAATCAGACTTTTGAACTCTTGATCTCTCACGATCAATATACATCAGCACTGCACTTTATTAATCTTATTATCTCACACTGGACTGTCATAATTATATCTCTCTTAACAACACACTGGCAACTGACTATCAACCGACAGCCTGAATGTCAATACAGTACAATACAACCTACTGTACATTTTATATATACTATATATACTATTTTTATTTTATAATAATACAGCCTAAATAGGGACGTGCAAGAGTAATCGACTAATTGAGTAATCTTTCTGTACCAGCTAGTCGACAATTAAAAACACTACTCTGGATATTACAAATTGATTTTTCTTTGCACATTATCCTGCCGTGAGCAGTGCTGAATACTGTCCTTCCCCCTTTGAATCTCTCACCAAATCTCACAGTTACAAGTGTCGTCGAGGTGTTGGATGAGAAGATATGCTATTGAAATTTGGTTCTTGTTGGAGTCATGCAAACCAACAGACGAGGATCTGCCTTTATGGTGGAAAGAAAACATGAAGCAGTACGAGAAACTCTGAAGCTTTTTGTATTTTGAAACCATTATTGGTAAAGTTTGTGAATAAAACTAAATTTCATGTATGTGTCATACTTTTATTTTATTTTTAAAAAACCCGCTTGTCTTAAATTTGTAATACATTTTTTAACTTACATTTTAGTTTAGAGTTTAGGTTAGAGTAATTTACAACAAAATAACTTGAAAATGCTCATCCTTAAGTCTAAACACCAACAGAAAGTTAAATTCTGTTTCTGGAGACTGATTTCATGTCCATTTATTAGTTTATTTGGTTAGTAGCCATGGAATAAGTGGCGGGATAATGTACAGTCAATTGGTCTTTATCGCAAAATAAACCCCTTCAGGGCGATACAAGATCCTGATCCCCCTGTCAGGGTTTATCTTGCGATAACGACCAGCAGATAATACATTATCCCTTAATTAATAAAATCTACTTTTGTTTACATAAAGTAAAAGACATGAAAGTACCATAATTCTGAAGTTGTAACAACAGTATTAACAAGTCATGGTTTCATAGGATGAAACAGTCAGCTAGATGTCCTTTAGCTGTACCTGCACTCCAGATGTTCCCTCCACCCTCTGGGCTGCCTGGTGTCGTTGCTGGTGTCAGCTGAAATGCTGCGTAGTCACAGGTGAACTCCATTTTCTTCTTATACTGCATCTCCAGTACAGACAAAGCTTCCACCATCCTGGCCGAAAGAACTCGGAAACAGATGTCCGGCTTGCCGATGAACCGTTGCCGCACACTGATCTCATAGGGGTTGTGCACACGGATATCATCCACCTCTTCCTTGTCAAAGTGATGAAGGAGCTGTCCATTTGCATCTCGAAGCTCCAAAGAGGAGACTAACACCATCAGACTGCCTGGTTTTATGTCCCCAGAGATCCCACTGCTGGAAACAATAGCTGGAATGCTGGTTATGACTTTCTGGCCCTTGCCCGCTCTTTTAGTATACGCTGCTTTGGCAGCCACCTCAGATTTGGCCTGCTGATGGCTCTTCCATGGCAGTTTGCCAAAAGGCCACCAAGACGGACACTCAAGTTCGCATAGTAGTCTGCACACAGTGGAAACAAGGGCATCAATAAATGCATTAAGAAATCTCTGTTGTCTGGGATTGAGAATTACATACAGCTCTTGAAAGACTATGACCAGTCAAATAATCAGGGGTCGGAAGTAAACCTTGTACCCCATTTTTGTAGATCATAAATAACTGTGTTGACACTCTGACCCATGAAAAATTATGTTTAGGGATGTGCAAAACTGCATATTTTAAAGTCGGCTAGTCTTGAAGAAGGCTTGTATAATTATGTTGGTTTGACAAAGTCAATTTACTGTTATTATACAAAATTGGTTTAGGGTTTTTTCAAAAGGTGCATCCCAAACTGCACACTTCTGCACTATTCTATGTCATTTTAAAGGGTAAGTAGTGCGCTACACTACTTCTAATGCGAGAAATATGTTAAAACTGAAAATGCAACACAAAGAAGTGTATAACGAGTACCAGGATGATACACTTTTTCAACCGTCAAAACGGAGTGTGAATTTACTGGACACTTCATGCACTCAGAGTTCGCGGCTTGCCGTATGTAGCGGAAGGGGCAGTGTTACCTGGCTGTGTTGATAGTCTGACAAAACAATTGTGAACAATGGAGAATGTTGAATGCTTTACCATCACCCCACGCTCTGTGAATATCTACGTTGTTTGAGATATAAGTGTTGAATTGAGGTTGGCTAGCATGCTAAAGCAAGAGGCAACACACTGCATGCGTCTGAGACATCACTTCTATCAGCTGTTAAACGGCGAATTCTTCCATGTCGTAATGAAGTATTAAGTATCAAATATTTGAAGATACTGCACTTTAAAAATTCATACACTACATCTCTGAGTGCATAGGGTATATAGTAAGTGCATACAGTATATTCTGTATAGTGCGTCATTTGGGACAAAGCTCAAAACTTTCTAACAATAACTCCTTCTAGAGCTTTCAAAGTACATCCACCAAACTTGGCACAAACATTCAGATTGTTCTGACTTGGAGTGCTGTATATTTTCTAACTAATCGGATTAATGGTTTTCGCACAGCGGGCGATCAAAATCGGAAAAAACTTCCTGAACTGCGAGTCATTTATTTCATCATGTCTGACTCTATATTTACTAAGAACTGTTATTGTGTTGTGTACTTGAAGGAATAGTTCACCCAAAAATGAAAATTCTCTCATCATTTACTCACCCTCATGCCATCCCAGATGTGTATGACTTTCTTTCTTCTGCAGAACACAAAGATATTTAGAAGAATATTTCAGCTCTGTAGTTCCATACAATGCAAGTGAATGGTGGCCAGAAAGCACAGGTCCAAAAAGCACATAAAGGCAGCATAAAAGTAATCCATAAGACTCCAGTGGGTTAATCCATGTCTTCAGAAGCAATATGACAGGTGTGGTTGAGAAACAGATCAATATTTTAGTCCTTTTTTTTCTATCCACCTTTTTCCTACATGCTGTGATGCTAAGAACGAAATGTGGGCATTATTTCTGTTATCAAGTAAATACAGCTGTTGTTATGGCGTCCATCCATTTATTCTTTCATTGCTGTGTTGCAATTTTGAGGCGTTTACACCTCAAATGCGATGTGGTGACATGCATTTTTGACTTCCTCTGCAGAGGTGGGTAGTAACAAGCTACATTTACTCCGTTACATTTACTTGAGTAACTTTTTAGAAAAAATTACATTTTATGAGTATAGTTAAGGTGGGTAATTTTCACTCTTACTCAAGTAGATTTCTAAAAATGTATTTTTACTTTGGTACAATGGGCAAAGTTCTTGTCGTTACATTACCTGTTTTAAATTAATAAGTGTAAATAAATGCATATTCTTCGCTCCACACCATGAAAAAGAGTAGTTTTGTCACACAGTGCCTTCATTTTACACCAAGACAAGTGGATATTTGAAGATTAAAATTGCAGCACGGTAAGTGTTGGCGATAATGATAACGTGGGCTTGTCTGTGTCATGGTCATTTTCAGGGTGATTCTGTAACTATAGGCTCTTGTGACCTCAGTTTATAAGTATACATTTTTATATCAGTATTGCAATATATCAGTTCCTTAATACTTGTAAACATCTGCAAAATGTATAAATGTCTTATGCTTTGCTGACCGCGTGTTTGCCTTCTGGAGCACGAGCTGACAGTTTATCTGCGCATGAACAGCATTTCTGCATTTGATAGATGCGGCACGTTTTTCTCATGGACAATAAAAAACAAGCTCTGAACTTAAATAATCCCAACATGATTCCAAATACAGGGATAAGTTGCAGTTTACCCTTAGTGTTTTTCACCACAATAATTACTAGAAACTGGTTTCCAAACTTCTCTTCTAATTGACAGATTCGACAAGTCTGACAAGCGTCCTTAAAGTGATAAAGCAACCATAAATTATAGTGCTGTCATAATTTCCCTCCCTCATGTTGTTCCAAATCTGTGTGACTTTGTGTATTTTGTGGAACCCAAAAAAGATATAAGACATAAAGTTAGAGACTGACAGTCTCGATCATCATTCCCTTTTAAAACATAGAGGAAAAAACATGCAGTTAATGTAAATGGTGACTATAAAGCTAACATTCTGTCTGACATCTCTTTAATTGTGTTGCATTTGAAACTACATGAGGGTGTATGATGACAATTTCCATTAATAATAATAATAATTATTATTATTATTATTATTATTAGTATAATTATTATTATTCTGTAATACATGTTAAATATGTATTATGTAATGGAATATTGGGGCGTAATCGTCCATTATGCAAAGTAAATAGTTACTCAAGAGTATTCTTTTAATTGGATACTTTCATACTCTTACTCAAGTAGTTTTTTTACATTACTACTTTTACTTCTACTTGAGTAATAATATTTTTAAAGTAATTGTACTGTAAGTGTAGTTTATAACTATATTAAGCGCTGATCATTTGTGAGCGGATCATCCGAAACGTGTCTTAATACCAGCTTTAAACAGGGTCTAAAATAACTGCAGCCAAAGCAAGCGAATGCTATAGAACAACTTCCAGTGGAAGTTGCACCCATACCCATTTACCAGTAAGAGCCCCAGGGAAAAGGTGGATAAATCTCCACTTTCACATTCTTATTTTTTGGCGATTCGCATTCTTGGTGCATATCGCCACCTACTGGGCAGAAAGGAGAATTTATAGTAATAAAGGACTTAAATATTGATCTGTTTCTCACCCACACTTATATCACTTCTGAAGATATGTATTAAACCACTGGAGTCAAATGGATTACTCTTATTATGCCTTTATGTGCCTTTTGGACCTGTGCTTTCTGGCCATCATTCACTTGCATTGTATGGAATTACAGAGCTGAAATATTCTTCTAAAAATCTTTGTTTGTGTTCAGCACAAGAAACGATAAAATAATTAAAAAGTCTGCGTAAACACGCATTTTCCGATAATCTTTTCTGTTAAAATATTAAATGATCTCATCATTTGGAAACAAGCTGCTGAGGGCTTTAAATGCAACAAGAATTGCTTATTTCCAAATATTTCTTCCTCAAAAGTACTAAAAGAATCGTTAATGGAACTGTTAAGGAACCAGAATTCCTTACGATTTCCATCCCTAGTGACACTGCAACAAGAATGGGTTGCTAACATACTAACACATTTTCAAAGTCTGAACCTGAACAAAACGTACTTATCAGCCACATTCAGGTCTGATTCGATCTTGTCCAAGCCCTGAATCATGTTGTCAAACTGCTCTCCCTGGTGGTTCAGGACTTTCCCGGTGTCATCCAGTCTCCGCTGAGCTCCAGATATCAGGCTGATCAGTTCCTGCCCTTTACTGAGAGGAGCTTCAGCGCCGTGGGGTTCTGTGGGCGACAGCAGCCGCTCCCTCCAGAAGTGCTCCAGCACATGGTAAACAGCAGCACGACAGGGCCTCAAGGAGCCAAACCAGTGCTTGATGTTTCCCTGCTCCAACACTGTCAGAGTGCTGAAGATGAAGCTTGAGGATTCCATCTTGATCTCCATGATGTGCGAGAGCCTCAGGCTGGCCAGACTCTCCTGGTTCTGCTCAGAGGTGAAGCGCAGGGTGGTGCGGGTTAACGAAAGGGTGCCGCTGACCCAGCGTTTCTCACTGTTGATGTAATAAGAGCCGGGCCAACTGTGAATGGATGCATCCCGGCTCATCTTAATGGACTGATTTGGCATGAATGCCATGGATTTGGCCTGGAGCTCACCTGTCAAGTCAATAATGTAAGTAAATAGTTAATAAGCAGATACAATTAATTGATAACTTTTGACCAATGAATTTCCAAGACATTTCCAGTCGTTCATAATTACTGGATATGGATGGTATATACACTGCCTGGCCAAAAAAAATAAAAAAATAAAAAAAAATCGCCTTTTGGATTTAAATAAACAGATGCTTTAGAGCCTATGATTGGATCATTATTGTAGTGATTAATCTGTTTCAGCTGGCAAAAATTCTTTTATCCCTAAATGATGCAGTTTGTAGCTTCTCATTTCTTAAACAACCATATCAGAAGACGTATCCCGTGGTCATGGAAAAGATGTTACTGTGTTTCAGAAGGGGCAAATTATTGGCCTGCATCAAGCAAAGAAAACAACTAAGGAGATTGCTGAAATCACTGGAATTGGGTTTAGAACTGTCCAGCGCATTATTAAAACCTGTAAGGATAGTGGCGAACCGTCACTAAAAATCTTGAATGATCATGATCAGAGATCACGAAAATGCTTGGTGAAGTCACATCTTAAAAAAAAATCAGAACTTACGGCTATGTTTAATAGTGAATGTATGAAGGAGGCTACCACCCCCGGAGTCACGAGTTCGAATCCAGGGTGTGCTATGTGACTCCAGCCAGGTCTCCTAAGCTACCAAAATTGGCCCGGTTGCTAGGGAGGGTAGAGTCACATGGGGTAACCTCCTCGTGGTCGCGATTAGTGGTTCTCGCTCTCAATGGGGCGCGTGGTGAGTTGTGCGTGGATCGCGGAGAGTAGCGTGAGCCTCCACATGCTGTGAGTCTCCACGGTGTCATGCACAATGAGCCACGTGATAAGATGTGCAGACTCACGGTCTCAGAAGTGGAGGCAACTGAGACTTGTCCTCCACCACCCGAATTGAGGTGAGTAACAGTGCCACCATGAGGCCCTACTAAGTATTGGGAATTGGGCATTCCAAATTGGGAGAAAAGGGGATAAAAATAAATAAATAAAATAAAATAAAATAGTTAAAGAGCATTTCCACATGCACAATGCAACAAGAATTTACAAGAAAGCCACTTGTTTGTGAGGCTAATCAGAAAAAAACAACTTCAAGATTTACCGTATTTTATATATATTATATATATATATATATATATATAATTTTAGTACGATTGCACACTTAAAATGAGAAGTATCTAACAGCTGAAATATATTTTCTTACTGTGCAAAACTTTATATTTATTACAGCAATTTTAATGACTTGTATTTTCTTAAAAAGTTCCTTGATAATATAATGAGATGACTGTGAATCACATTAAACAGCAAGCTATTTGATTTGTTTTTTTTCCCAGTTTGGGCCTTGCTGATTTTTTTATTTTTATTATTATTATTAACTCAAATTGCACACAAATAAACGAAGAAAAAGAAAAAGATAGGACAAAATAAGACTTAACAACAAATCACAATAACACACACATAACCAACAAAACCATAATTCAGACTTAATTTTAGACAAGTAAATGTATTGTATATTCTTTGTATACAATTTTATTGTAACTAACGCTATCAAATCAACTGTAAACACTATTCACATGGTTCTGTATGCTCAAAAACAGATGGTCGAGTATGCCATAACATGATAAAAGCTATTCAAACCCAACGCTCCTCATGAATATCATACCTTTCTGTTGTTTTTCTTAGATGACAGCTACAGTAGGGTGTGACATCAATGGCGTACTAACGTAAACAACGTCTTTTAACATCGTAAAGGGCTCTTTTCATGTGTTTTCTGTGGGGTACATCTCAGTCGGAAGCGAGACATTTACTGCGATGCCCTTATATAATTTATGTAATCGATTTAAGGACGAATTTAGATTCCGGTTCCCCGTCGTGTTTGAGCGATGTAAACATAACTTCTCATGTTTACTGTCCGATGTACCAGAGACACTCATTAAAGGTTCCGCTCAAATGTTCAGCTAAGGACAACGACTTCTGATTCTACTGAGTTAATAAAATAATGCGAAATATATTCGCCTGGTATGTTAGATGATTCAAAAAATATATTACAATTAACATCTTTATCACACATGAACCCCAATGAGCATCCGTCACACACGAACACAGATAGTAACCGTATTGGTGCGCACAAGTATTTCTTCCGATGGGCAACTCGCTAGCCTTGACACAACCTTTAGAAGAAAAACCACAATTATTTGCGACTTGGAAAAACTATATTGTATATTGTGTATAACAAAATATTGTAATTGCATTTAATCGCGTCGTTTCACCGTCGAATTATTGGTTGCGCTTATAACCTGTCAAAAAAGGAGACATGAGGCCGCTGTAGTGTGTGCTAGTTGTTGCCATTTGCTGTGTCGAACTCTGTTTCCCAGTCAGGATCTGTTTCCCCCAGCAGATATTTATGGGGGGAACAGTATCTGATGGTAACATTCTCCACTGTCAGAATGTGTTCCCCATGCACAAACCTAAGCCTAACCCTTTCCAACCCTACCGTACCCTACCTACCCTAACACTAACCTACCCTACACTACCGTACCTACCCTAACCATAACATACCCTACCCTACCTACCCTAACCTGCACAACCCTAACCTTAACCTACCCTACCCTACCCTAAACCCAACCTACACTAGCTACATACCCTAACCCTAACCAACCTATCTTAACCCTAACCTACACTACCCTACCTACCCTAACCTTAACCTACACTACCCTAACCATAACCTACCCTACCCTTACCTGTGACCCATCGCATCACGTTGAATACACCTAACATAGTGTATGCCATTAGATGTAGACCCTGTCCAAAAATGTATATCAGGGAAAAGATGCTCTTAAGTCACGTTTAAAACAACATGAGTATTACATTAGAAAGGGAATTCTCCTAAGATGTTGTATTCGCACTTTCAAGGTCCGGACAGTAGGGAGTATACTTTCTATGGCCTTGAAACACAACCCACCTGGTTGGACGGGCAGAGAAAGAGAATTTAACATAATTGGAGTGTTCAACCTACACTACACTACCCTAACCATAACCTACCCTACCCTACCCCACCTACCCTAACCTACACTAACCTACCTACCATAACAATAACCTACCCTACTGTGACCCATCGCATCACGTAACCTACCCTAATCCTAACCTACCCTACCCTACCCTAACCCTAACCTACCCAAGCTACCCTAACCATAACCTGCCCTACACTAACCCTAACCTAACCTACACTACCCTACCTACCCTAACCATAACCTACCCTACCTACCCTAACCCTAACCTACACTACCCTTCCTACCATTAACCATAACCCCATACCCTATCGGGGCTAGGGGGAAACAGATTCCGACGGGGAACACAAATTGATACAACACCCTTAAATGTTGACATTAGCTTAGACATACATTCTCAAGTTTTTATCATGTATCATACATTATATAGCATGTGAAAGATTCGTGTTTGCAAATTTGCAGTGCTGCTGAGCTCCATTCTGACATGTCATGGACAGGGAAACCTTTCATAACTGCTGTAGTTTGGTCAAAATGCCGAGACAGATACAGCAGCAGCACTCCTCTCATTTCACTGAGTTCATAGAGAAAGAAATACCATACACCATATTCCTCATGAACTAATTGAACCCAAACCATCTGTGCATGTTTTCCAAAAAAGTTCACAGAGGACTGGAACTGCAGGAAAAGCTGGGTTACAGAAGAGGGAAAACCTAATTTTAAAAGACTTTTGCATGAATTTGGTGAGTCAAGAAAGTTAATCTCATTGTATGTCATGCGTTATTTACAAGTTACTTATTTTCTCACTCAGAAAGCATGGCTTCTTAAATAAATAACCCAATACTTGCATTTCTGCAGATAAGACTCATGTTCCTGTTGCAAACTGCAATGCAAAAGAATACAATGCCAATCCCAAGCAAATCATGACTTTCAAGGAGTTATTTCAGTACTGTAGAGAGTACGTACAGAATGGACATTCTTCACATGGACATGTTTATACCTGAAGGACTGGCATATGCATAGGTAAAGCTCTTTAAAAACATGTACCATAAGCTATTTAACATACTGCTGTGCAATAAATACTCATTTTGGTTGTGACACATGATAATTGCTTTGACACATTTTGTTTTTGTCTCTAGGAACTTTCCTGACCACAACACTTACAAGACCACAATTTACTTCTCTGATTGGCTGAATGAATATTGGTACACAATTGAAGTGGATGAGTATTGATTTGTCTACATGGGACCTAAAGGATCATGGTATGAATCAATAGCAGTATAATATATTTATATGCAATATATTAGAGTATGGTTTGCAAGAGTTTGGGCACTCCTTGCCAAATTACTTGTTTTGTTGGATTTTCAAGTGGAATGAAGTTAATGCCTCCACGATAAACAGACTTAAAGCATGGCTTTTTCAACTTTTTTGGTGCAGAAATTACACACTTCAGCTTTAAGATCAGTAGATTATAATACACAGTTACTTTGCACATGAAATTGTAATTATCTTTGTGCGAGCTCACTATTCACACATGCTAATTGCAAAAAATTGGTCTAATTTTTTCATGAACACCCCCCACCCCACCCCACCCCACACCACCCAAAAAAAAAAAAAAGACTCCAATTATTAATGCAAAATATTGTTTATGTTTACAATCTTATGATGACAATCCTATTTTTTTATTCTTTATTTTTTATTTTTTGTCCTAAATTTGTAAGCATGTGACTCTGGTTCTTTTACTCCATCTCCCTTTAAAAAGATGTATTTTATTCCTCTAGATGGCAGCAAGTAAGAGGAAAAATAATTTTTTCTCTATCACTTTCCATCACAATATACAGATCTGAAATGTAGGTGGTGCTATAACACATTTTAGTCCTCACAGATGTGCTCGTCCGTAGATATTCAGTCTAATTTTCAGTTCATGCACCACCCTCATTGTTTCATCAAATATCTCGGCCTCTGAGTGGACTTGAAGCTCAATCTACATGTCATTAGAAATCTGAGGTTCTGCCCTTTGCAAATATTTTTTTATCACCAATTGTTGAAAACATATTGCTCTGATGATTTGTTAAGCATGTTTTTCCTGCAAAACTGCATATTTTGATCCGGACATGTTAGAGATAACATTGGATTATTCACCCAAGCAAGCTCACAGACAAGTAAAAAAAAATGGCCAATTTTGTAGAATATTGCCTAAGATAAAAGCAGATATTACGTTTTTGGCTACTTGGGACTTACAGCTCCATTGATCGCTACTTATTTGATGTTTTACAGAAATCAAATTTCCCTTTCTGATTATTTTGAACATCTTTTGACCTATGGTATAAGGGCAACAAAATAAACTGTATAGTCACATTCCTGAGAGCTTTCATTTGATATATGACTTGTCCATTTAAGTGATATATGAAAGACTTTTATAGTCACATTAATATTTCTACCACATTACCTCTAGGTGGCGCTTATTTGTGACACGGATGTTTTCAGGCCTTATTTTGTTATTTTATGTAAAATAAATGCAAAATTGATGGTATTCCATGAAAAGTTCAGATTCTAAGCACTGAAATGATACCCCATATGCTGACTTATGTATCCGGAGACTTTAAAGTTATAGCGCACCCCAGTGGACCTGCCGGTAGGTCCATAGAGTTTAAGGGGTTAATGCCATTTTGGATCATGTAAATCACCAGCATGTAACATTTAGATATACTGTATTTATATTGCTTTTCCCTGATTTGTAAAAGTCAGTAATTTTTATTTTCTTCTCAGAGAAGCTCACATTTGTTTAATATGCAAAATCTAGGAATTTAAGCTGTGGAATTACCTTCTAATGTCACAAAAAAAGAATTCTAACAATATTTGATCAATTGGAAAGCTGCCCAAACTTTTGCACATGCTCAGTCTTACTGTGTCTATTTTATTAACTAAATTGCCACTTGGCAAACATAAAGTTATATTGTAATGTAATGAATGTTTTATATTGTTTTGCAATTTCTGTTAAATCTTTTATATTCAGCTAATACATAAGAAATTGCATTAGTATTTGGTGAAATATGTCGTGTTTATTATTTTTACAAGTATGAAGCTCATGCTTGTCTACAGGACACCTTTCCATGTAGATGTGTTTCACTCTTACAGTTGGCCTGCAAATATCTGTGGACGTAAGAAATGGCTCCTGTATCCTCCAGGTCAAGAGGAGTTCCTCAGAGACTGTCCTGGCAACCTGGCCTATGATTTAACTGCTCCTGTACTTAAAGACAAAGGTCTATACTCACAGTTTGAAGAGGCTTGTCAGCCTATTGAGATCATTCAAGAAACTGGAGAGATCATCTTTGTACCAAGTGGTTGGCATCATCAAGTTTACAATTTGGTAAGTAAAGTTTTTAATGGTGTTCAAAAGTACTGCAGATATGTTATATGTACTAGAACATACAGTAAGCATGTTTGATGTTTTTGTACTATTGTGATTCTATTTATTTATGTTATATATCTTATATATTTTATTTTTATTTATTTTTAAATATTACTTTCAAAATTTAATTTGCTGCATTAGATTAAGATGCTTTGCTGGTCTGTACTTAATGAAACTCACAAAACCTTTCAAGAGCATGTCTGATTCATATTTCACCCCAAAAGCAAAATAAAGAAATAAGAAATTGTATTTTGCTAAAATAAAATAAAACCTATTTTAGGATCATTAAGATTGTTTTACATTGTGACATTATTTTCATGACAATAGCAAAATGTTCCCAAAAATTCTCATTACTATAATGCAAAAAATAAATAATAATAATAATAAATAATAAATCATATATATATATATATATATGTGTGTGTGTGTGTGTGTGTAATACAGTAACAAATAGCAGTATTTTGTAGTAATGAGAATCACATTTGTGAATAATCAAAAATACAACAACAAAAAACTCTAAAGTAAAACATCTGGAGATTCTGGACACATGACAGAAATGAGAATTTGGGCAAATGTGCTTGCAATTAAAACTTTACAATGCAAAGAAAAAATATATTTATAGGCTAAAAAAAAAAATAGGCTTAATGTTCTTTAAGCAAAATTAAAGGTAATAATTTGTAATTTACAATTCTTTTTGTCATCTACAAGCAAAAACTTATTTATCCATGTTGCGAAATTTTTAGCCTTATTTGTTTTTCAAATTATAAAACATCTCTTAATAAGAGTATACTATCTCAATTAATCATAACTGGTTGAATGGCTTTAATCTAGACATCATGTGGCAGTTTTTCCAGGAAGAACTTTCCTCTGTCCAGAGAGAGATTGGGGATTGGCGTGATACTCTGGACACCTGGCATCAGCATTTTCAGGTATTATTTTATTTTCAGCTTTAGTTTTTAGGTGGGAAGTTTTAACTGAACATTTATACAGTGTCCCCAAATGTATCTGGACACTTTAAAAAAAAAAATGAATGTCATTACATTAGATATCAAAACATCAAACCAAGTGACATTTGAAAACAAATGATGCTTTACCTTTTCTCAGAACTAACTTTTTTTCCCCTGCTATTTTCGAAATGTTCCATTCACATTTAACAAGCAGACAAAATAAATGCCACATATCTGATTCACAGATTTTTAAGTGTGGCTAAAGTGTCCAAATACTTGTTTGCACCACTGTAAATAAACTCAGCAAAAAAAAAGAAACGTCCTCTCACTTTCAACTGCTTGTGAAAATATTTGTATGAACATAAAAAGATTCAACAACTAAGACATAAACTGAACAAGTTTCACAGACATGTGACTAACAGAAATGGAATAATGTGTCCCTGAACAAAGTAACAGTTAGTATCTGGTGTGGCCACCAGCTGCATTAAGTACTGCAGTGCATCTCCTCCTCATGGACTGCACCAGATTGGCCAGTTCTTGCTGTGAGATGTTACCCCACTCTTCCACCATGGCACTTGTAAGTTCCCGGATATTTCTGGGGGGAATGGCCCTAGCCCTAGCCCTCCGATCCAACAGATCCCAGACGTGCGCAATGGGATTGAGATCTGGGCTCTTCGCTGGCCATGGCAGAACACTGACATCCCTGTCTTGCAGGAAATCACACACAGAACGAACAGTATGGCTGGTGGCATTCTCATGCTGGAGGGTCATGTCAGGATGAGCCTGCAGGAAGGGTACCACATGAGGGAGGAGGAGGTCTTTCCTGTAATGCACAGCATTGAGATTGCCTGCAATGACAACAAGCTCAGTCCGATGATGCTGTGACACACCGCCCCAGACCATGACGGAGCCTCCACCTCCAAATTGATCCCGCTCCAGAGTACAGGCCTCGGTGTAACGCTCATTCTTTTGACAATAAACACAAGTCCAACCATCACCCCTGGTAAGACAAAACCACGACTCGTCAGTGAAGAGCACTTTTTGCCAGTCCTGTCTGGTCCAGCGAAGATGGGTTTGTGCCCATAGGCGACATTGTTGCCGGTGATGTCTGGTAAGGACCTGCCTTACAACAGGCCTTCAAGCCCTCAGTCCAGCCTCTCTCAGCCTATTGCGGACAGTCTGAGCACTGATGGAGGGATTGTGCATTCCTGGTGTAACTCGGGCAGTTGTTGTTGCCATCCTGTACCTGTTGCGCAGGTGTGATATTCAGATGTACCGATCCTGTGCAGGTGTTGTTACACGTGGTCTGCCGCTGCGAGGACGATCTGCTGTCCTTCCTGTCTCCCTGTAGCACTGTCTTAGGCATCTCACAGTACGGACATTGCAATTTATTGCCCTGGCCACATCTGCAGTCCTCATGCCTCCATACAGCATGCCTAAGGCACGTTCACGCAGATGAGCAGGGACCCTGGACATCTTTCTTTTGGTGTTTTTCAGAGTCAGTAGAAAGGTCTCTTTAGTGTCCTAAGTTTTTATAACTGTGACTTTAATTGCCTACCATCTGTAAGCTGTTAGTGTCTTAACGACCGTTCCACAGGTGCATGTTCATTGAATGGTTCATTGAACAAGCATGGAAAACATTGTTTAAACCCTTAACAATAAAGATCTGTAAAGTTATTTGGATTTTTACAAAATTATCTTTAATATACAGTGTCCTAAAAAAGGGACGTTTCTTTTTTGGCTGAGTTTATAATTTTGAATAATACATTGTAAATTTTATTCCATTTTAGTTGATCATGAAATCATGTACTGGAATCAATTATGGGGAATTAAACGTCGGCTAATGTTAATATATTAATGCCTCAAAAACTTATCGAGAAAATAACATGCCAATCAATAATCAATATATCGGTATTTTATGACATTCCTAATTTTTGCCCATGACCCCAGTTTCACTATACACGTAAACACCTTTACTCACGTTCTTACCAGCTTACCCAATGCGCTCAGGTGTTGTGCGCATGACTGTTTACCTTTTTACGTCAAAAGCAGAGAATAACTCGATTATTTCAAATCTCATGTAAACACGGTTTTCTTGCTTTGTCAGATTGTTTTTAAATAAGCTGATTTTTTGGGAGTAATCAGCATATTGTCGGTTTTCTTTAATAATCTGACTTTTAATAGTTGTCAGCATATTGCTGTGCATGTAAACAAACACGCTTAATGATACCAGAGTTGTGACATTGGAGGAGGCATGTCATAGAAGTAGATGGTAGTGAATTATCTTTTAAAATGTACTTACATTTCCATTGCTGTATTTCAATCATATTAAGATGCTGCGTACGACAGATCTTATAGTCAAAATATGCAAAGCTAATATATCACCCTTTACGGTTTGCTTTACGAAAATGAATTATTTGTAAGATACCATGTATAAATAGAGCAGGTTGTTTAACTGTGTAAAACTGATGCCTTGTCAGGTTGTCCATTGTTTTTATGTTTAGGCTACTTGTGTGACGTCGTAATAAATATAAACTCACCCGGAAGAGGAATTTAACAGGTGCACTTGGAGATTACAACTAAGAAGATGAATGACAACAAAAATGTGTTTCAGAAATTTTATTTTCAACCAACATATCTGAAAAAAAGCTGTAGTGATTCAGTTAAAATAGTTATAAATTGACTCAAAATCTAAATAAATGTTTTCAGTGCAATTACAGCAGTCTTATGGGCTATTAAAAACATATATAATAGGACTGCTAATCTGACTTGCTGATTAACCCTTCATTAATCTTTCGTGTTTTTTGGCCACCAGTCAGGCACACTAGCCTGTAGAGTCACTGTCATGTCATCAGAGGATTTAATTTTGAGGGGCTCTTTGGCATGAGCCAAGCGTACAAGGCTCAAGCCCAGCTTGCCAATTCCTGCCCTGTACTTTCCTGCTGGTTTGCCCCCTCAGTCTCCAGAGCAGCCCCTTGGTCCAAGTTCTCAGCAGGGGCAGATATGGTCACAGGCATTAGGCGCTTCCGTATTACACCAGTGTGGTGAGTTCTGGCAGTTAGTTCCTGTCCAATGTAGCAGCCCTTGCTGAAGCTGATTCCCTGCATGAAGACCAGGTTAGACTCCAGCGGAAGGGCCTCACCTGGTGGGAGATCTTTGACTCCCTCAGGAAGTCCTATAGAAGCAAACGCAAACTAGAGGTTTGATTAAAGAAATTATCACAAAGTAAGCTTTCAGCACATTCAAAATCAGTATTTAAAATCTGATTCACACTTAGAAGATTAAAAAAAGTGAAAGAATGTTTATAATTGATCAGTCAAAAGAGCAAAATGGGTGGTTGACAGGCCTGTCGCCATTATTAAATAATCGCCTGATTGCGGTTATTTGATCTAACTGAGGTTATCTAAAATAACCACGATTATTGTGCACTTTAAATTTCAATCACATTTTACTGTCCAAATAAGGGAATGAACGGCATATTTGAGTGTCTCATTCAAATGAACTCTGTCCGTCTCACTGAGCCTCACACCGTGGACTGCACTGAGTGCAGCTCCTGAAGAGCGCATGAAGATTAACCGCTTCTGAACCGGACTTGAAGCGCTGTGATGCACGCACAATCTGCTGCGGAGGTTCCACCAAACTAGCGCAAAAATATGAGTATTTTAGTGAATTTAAAGCACTCCAGTTTCACTTTAATTTAACAGTCGTGTAACGGCAAATGTTATTTTTTGTTGTGGGTTCATACACGCAGTGTAAATGACACGCAGTGACACATAGGAGCCCTGTGTCAGGCCCGAGATGACAGAATGAAGAAACACAGAATCTCAAAAGGTCTTTCTTCATGTGAAATAAGGGTTCCTGAGACCATTAAAGGGATAGTTCACCCAAAAATGTAAATTCTCTCATCATTTACTCACCTTCATGCCATCCCAGATACAACTGTCTTTCTTCTTCAGAACACAAATGAAGATTTTTAGAAAAATATTTCAGCTCTGTTGGTTTTGCAATACAAGTGAATGGTGGCCAAAACTTTGAAGCTCCAAAAAGCACTTAAAGGCCATATAAAAGTAATCAATAAGACTCCAGTGGTTAAATCCATGTCTTCAGAAGTGATATGATAGGTGTGGGTGAGAAACAGATCAATATTTAAGTGTCCCTGATCAGGTGATCGGGTATTCACCTGCCCAGTTTGCATGAAGAATGTGAATCACCCAAAACACAAGAAGAATGTGAAAGTTAAAGTGGAGATTGACTGAGCAAGGAGGAGGATTTTATTTAAATATTGATCTGTGCAGGATGGGAACTATTTCTTCTTCTGCTCATCTTAACATGCATGCTGAAAAACACAAGCAGACAAGCGCTTGTGCCATCACAAGGCTCGTTCAAACAAGAGGGATCAGTGCCTTGTAGAGGTAATGATAGAAAATCAGAGAAACAGCTTCTGGAGTAAATTCACGCTGAAATAAAAACATATCTAAAGGTGACATTTCTTATGAGTTTGTGGGTAATTGTTGTTAATAAATAATTAAATAAAACAGTTAACCATGGTTTTACTAAAGTAATATTGTAGTAACCTTGTTTTTTACTAGTAACTAAATACTATGGTTAAACTATAGTTACTGTAGTGAAATGGTACATTTTTGTAAGGGTAAACAAAACAGAAGTCTAGTAATTTTCTGTTTAGGTTCACAAAATGACAAATTATGACTAAAAATAATCTTTTAAATTACTCATTAAATCAAAACAAAAAAAAATAAAAAAATAAAAAAAATGTAATAGAAGTATTGGTATCGGTATTGACAATATTGGACTTGAAATTATTGGTATTGGATTGAAAAGAAAATAAGTGGTATCGTCCATCACTAGATTTTGGCTTTAAACTTGTGTATATAAGGGAAAGGGCATATAACCATTTTATGTAATATTTTAGCATTTCACTTAAATAGTCCTGTTGTGTAACAAACATTTTTTTAAACATACAAACATTCAATGTAGTCTATCAATTAATATAGATAACACAATGCATAATTATTTTTTTTTTTTAAAAAGGAAATTGTTCTTTAAAGTAGTTTTAGATAGTGGCCAACAAATCAGTTTTTATGGCCAATGTCAATATCAAGAGAGAAGGGAGGTCGATATATAAATATTATAATACAAGATATTTATAGAAATTAAGATACAAAATTAAGCATAAAAATAATCACTGAATTTGAATGAACACTTATTTCGCCCAATATTTTCAAAAAATTCACTTTTAAATATTTGAAAACTGTGCATTTACATTATTTAGTGTCAAGGCTATTGGTAGATTTTGAAAGAACATGATACTTGGCGGAATGACCACTTCAGTTAATCGTCATATAATGTGAAAATTGCCAAATATCATCCTATTAAAATATATTGGACTATCACTAGTTCAAGCTACTTAACATGTCTGTCAACTACCCAAATAAACTTTCAGAAGACAGAATTACTCCATGTTTATGTTCACAACAAAGTGCAATATCCGTGTGTTTAATACCAATTTCATAGCGGTGTCTGTGGTATTCTTCAGTGTTGCCCTGTTGACAGGCTGAGATGATCTCCATTGGATTAACCTCACTATTAGTGATCATTCTCCAGCCCATGAGTTCAGTTCTTGGGTCTTGTTCCAACAACAATACTTTGTCTGCTGCAGTAACATCTGGCTTTGACTTTCCCAGCACTGCATCTTTATTTTGAGGAAACAAAGCCCAAAGCGAGAGACTCAGACAGTGGCTGATGTTCACTTTGCGACGTATCTTGTACACTTTCAGATGTCGTATAATGGAGTTCTGTACAGTGCTGTCACACTCCAGAAGCACACCATTAATTCCACTTGGGTTGTCTTTCAAACTAAACAACAAAAAAAGTTCCAATCATACATAGCATACAATGAATGAACAACACAGCTGTTTTCACCAACAATTTATAAAATTATTTTAAATTATTTAAATTAAGTAATTATGCCTTGCTGTTGTTATTATTATTATTTGGACATTATATACAGTTGAAGTCAGAAGTTTACATACACCTTAGCCAAATACATTTAAACACTCCCTGTCTTAGGTCAGTTAGGATCACTACTTTATTTTAAGAATGTGAAATGTCAGAATAATAGTAGAGAGAATGATTTATTTCAGCTTTATTTCTTTCATCACATTCCCAGTGGGGCAGAAGTTTACAAGCACTTTGTTAGTATTTGGTAGCATTACCTTTAAATTGTTTAACTTGGGTCAAATGTTTCGGGTAGCATTCCACAAGCTTCTTACAATAAGTTGCTGGAATTTTGGCCCATTCCTCCAGACAGAACTGGTGTAACTGAGTCAGGTTTGTAGCCCTCCTTGCTCGCAAACGCTTTTTCAGTTCTGCCCACAAATTTTCTATTGGATTGAGTTCAGGGCTTTGTGATGGCCACTCCAATACCTTCACTTTGTTGTCCTTCAGCCATTTTGCCACAACTTTGGAGGTATGCAGCCATCATACTGCTCAAGAAGGAGATGCATTCTGTACCCTTTCTCCTGGGACTCTTACTGGGGAAATGGATGTGGGTGCAAATTCATTCTATAGCTGAAATAAATCACTACTATTATTCTGACATTTCACATTCTTAAAACAAAGTAGTGATCCTAACTGACCTAAGACAGGGAATGTTTTCAATGATTAAATGTCAGGAATTGTGAGAAACTGAGTTTAAATGTATTTGGCTAAGGTGTATGTAAACTTCTGACTTAACCTGCATGTATGTATGCATGTATATATATACATGTGTGTGTATATATATATATATATATATATATATATATATATATACACACACACACACACACACACACACACACACACACACACACACACACACACTGGTGGCCAAAAGTTTGGAATAATGTACAGATTTTGCTCTTATGGAAAGAAATTGGTGCTTTTATTCACTAAAGTGGCATTCAACTGATCACAATGTATAGTATATAATAATTTTTTTTTCAGAACTTCTTAATCTACTTCAAAGAATTTGCATCCTCCATGTGCAGCAATGACAGCTTTGCAGATCCTTGGCATTCTAGCTGTCAGTTTGTCCAGATACTCAGGTGACATTTCACCCCACACTTCCTGTAGCACTTGCCATAGATGTGGCTGTCTTGTCGGGCACTTCTCACGCACCTTACAGTCCAGCTGATCCCACAAAAGCTCAATGGGGTTAAGATCTATAACACTCTTTTCCATTTATCTGTTGTCCAATGTCTGTTTCTTTGCCCACTCTAACCTTTTCTTTTTGTTTTTCTGTTTCAAAAGTGGCTTTTTCTTTGCAATTCTTCCCATAAGGTCTAGGATGCACGATCCCATACCTGGATCGGTATTGGCTCCGATAATGACATTTTCAGACAGATCGAGTATCGGTCCGATGAGCCCAATCCAAATCCGATACTGTGTTAGTCATGTTCATTACTGTCAAGCTCCAAAAAAAAAAAAAAAAACTAAACACAATTAAAGTTGTTCATATAACTCGTGCATTTTATTCAAAGCCACTTGAAGACGTGTGATAGCTCTGTGAATCACAAAAGGCTGTGTTTAATAAGTACATTTATAATTTGCACGTGCAGCGCCAGCGCATTAGTGAATGGTACTGCTCTGTTGACACACACACACACACACACACACACACATACACACAAGCACGACGCACAGGCTGGTGAGGCACTCACAGCTATTATTAGCCTTCACGCGGTGCGCAATATTTGAGCGCTACTCACAAACAACATCTCAGATGTAGATGCTCAACAGTTCGGTTCACTTATAATATGCAATTAGAACTGCAACGGAGGAGCATTTTACAAGAATTTGAATGAGAATCGAATTAAACTACTGTGAACTTGCCTACAAACAGTGACAGGACAGAATGTCCAAATAAAAGCCTAAGGGTTTTAAAGTTAAAGGTACATAACAGAAATAATAATAACTTGTTATTATCATTATATGTTTACAGATATTGTTATCATTTAAGTTGAATGGGTTCCAATAAATAACTGTGTGAATGAAAAGTGGACTGATGTCTTACAACTAAATTGAACAAAAAAGAAAGTCCAGATACAAGTTGAAAATGTTTTGCAAAGAAAACTGGCTTCTTTTCTACTGAAGACTTATACATGAATCACTGTTAATTTTGTTGCTACATTATCCAGTATACTAGTGAACAATAAAGTGTTTCTTAATAAGCTATACATTTATACTGAAATAATGTGTAGTTAGAGGTTTGTGTTTCTTTACATATTAAAAGAGTACACCCAATTAGTTCCACACAATAATGTAAAGATATTCTAAACTGATTATGCAAAAAAACACTCGTATCGGATTGGGATTGGTATTGGCCGATACTGAGATTTCCGATATTCGGAATCAGAAGAGAAAAAGTGGTATCGGTGCATCCCTAATAAGGCCTGCACCCCTGAGTCTTCTCTTTACTGTTGTACATGAAACTGGTGTTGAGCGGGTAGAATTCAATGAAGCTGTCAGCTGAGGATATGTGAGGTAACTATTTCTCAAACTAGAGACTCTGATGTACTTATCCTCTTGTTTAGTTGTACATCTGGCCTTCCACATCTCTTTCTGTCCTTGTTAGAGCCAGTTGTCCTTTGTCTTTGAAGACTGTAGTGTACACCTTTATATGAAATCTTCAGTTTTCTGGCAATTTCAAGCAATGTATAGCCTTCATTCCTCAAAACAATGATTGACTGATGAGTTTCTAGAGAAAGCTGTTTCTTTTTTGCCATTTTTATCTAATATTGACCTTAACACATGTCAGTCTATTGCATACAGTGGCAACTCTAAAACAAACACAAAGACAATGTTAAGCTTCATTTAATGAACCAAATAGCTTTCAACTGTGTTTGATATAATGGCAAGTGATTTTCTAGTTTCAAATTAGCAATTTATCTTGATTACTCAAGGAAAAGGTGTTGGAGTGATGGCTGCTGGAAATGAGGCCTGTCTAGATTTTATCAAAAATGACTTTTTTCAAATAGTGATGGTGCTGTTTTTTTACATCAGTAATGTCCTGACTATACTTTGTGATCAGTTGAATGCCACTTTGGTGAATTAAAGTACCAATTTACTTCCAAAACAGTGAAATTTTACATTATTCCAAACTTTTGGCCGCCAGTGTATGTATATATGTATATAATTTGTTTTTATTTTTATTTTTTTTTATTTACAATACAAACAAACAAACAAGGTGGGGCAGTGACATTAGATAAAAATCTCACTCCACTTATTCATAATTCCAGCGCCTATAAAATTAAAATTACATTAATGCAATGCTAGTTTGCATATCACATTCAAACAAACTCATATATTACCTGTAAATGATTATGTCATACAGTGTCCTGCCTTGAACATTGAGCATATGCGCATACATGGCTATAAGTCCATCCTCTCCCAGAAGAGTCATGTCATTGGTGATAATTCCTTGAAGAAAAGAGTTCGTGTCATGTCCAGATATACTGATGAGAGTCCTGTGCGGTAAGCTGTAACAGGTCAAGTGTCCTGCAGTGTGTTTGGGCTGATCTTGACTGTGTTTTCTGATAGGAGTTCTGGACACACTTTCATGTCTCAAACAAGAGGTCAGCAGGAAACACTGCGCATGGAGCCCGCTTGATCCTGTCACGAGCACCCTTACAGCACTGCCAAACACTGCCACCTTATGCATTATTGTTAACCACAGCGTGAATGGAAAGCTTGAAGTTCCCAAAAACGAGACGAGTTTGAGTTATTCTGTCTTTTCGCCTTCTATTTTGCTTCCCGTCGTGCAATGCGCTTACTGTTCCTGTGCAGCATTTCAAAGCCTACTATGGCGTAGGTTTACCTTATAAATATTAATTAGGTCGTTGCGGAAGTTGTTTGTAGCTTCCAATCACTAACTTATATTAATATTCATGAGGCAAGGCTTCGCCGTAGTAAAGCATGTAGGCCGAAAGTAACGTCATGTAAGTATTATTTATAAGCCACGCCTTCACCGTTAAAGGTGCTTCAAGTTATTATATATATATTCACACAGTATAACTTTAATTTAAAAAAACATTAGTTATGATCTTAACTAGTCACTGTATATTCATAATCCACTTTCTCATAGCTTCTATTAATTGTATTTACTGTACAATTTAAACGTATTTATGTTAGTATACGCATTGAGAGATGAGTGAAAGTTATTGTCTGTGGTAATATCCCATTCTCTGCAGAGATGCTGTAAACTGACATTAGGTTGAAAATTTAAAATAGAAAAATTTGATTATGCTTGGTCATATGAGATGGGGGTGTACAGACTGAAAATCTCGGACAATCCATCAGGCGCACATATGTATAACCTTAAAGGTGCACTCTTTTTGCTATTTAAAAAAGTTTTACACATAAAGACATAAATAGCATATTTTTAGAAATATGATAAATTATGTACACTCAGATTAGATGAAGACTCCTGTCATGTCAATAAGCCAATAAAAGGTGTTTAAAGGTTTAAAGTTCACTCAAAAACGAAAATTGTCTAATCGTTTACTCACCCTCATGCCATTCCAGATGTGTATGAATTTCTTTCTTCTGCAGAACTCAAATGAAGATTTTTAGAAGAATATTTCAGCTCTAAGTCCATATACAGGTGCATCTCAATAAATTAGAATGTCGTGGAAAAGTTCATTTATTTCAGTAATTCAACTCAGATTGTGAAACTCGTGTATTAAATAAATTCAGTGCACACAGACTGAAGTAGTTTAAGTCTTTGGTTCTTTTAATTGTGATGATTTTGACTCACATTTAACAAAAACCCACCAATTCACTCTCAAAAAAATTAGAATACATCATAAGACCAATAAAAAAACATTTTTAGTGAATTGTTGGCCTTCTGGAAAGTATGTTCATTTACTGTATATGTACTCAATACTTAGTAGGGGCTACTTTTGCTTTAATTACTGCCTCAATTCGGTGTGGCATGGAGGTGATCAGTTTGTGGCACTGCTGAGGTGGTATGGAAGCCCAGGTTTCTTTGACAGTGGCCTTCAGCTCATCTGCATTTTTTGGTCTCTTGTTTCTCATTTTCCTCTTGACAATACCCCATAGATTCTCTATGGGGTTCAGGTCTGGTGAGTTTGCTGGCCAGTCAAGCACACCAACACCATGGTCATTTAACCAACTTTTGGTGCTTTTGGCAGTGTGGGCAGGTGCCAAATCCTGCTGGAAAATGAAATCAGCATCTTTAAAAAGCTGGTCAGCAGAAGGAAGCATGAAGTGCTCCAAAATTTCTTGGTAAACGGGTGCAGTGACTTTGGTTTTCAAAAAACACAATGACCCAACACCAGCAGATGACATTGCACCCCAAATCATCACAGACTGTGGAAACTTAACACTGGACTTCAAGCAACTTGGGCTATGAGCTTCTCCACCCTTCCTCCAGACTCTAGGACCTTGGTTTCCAAATGAAATACAAAACTTGCTCTCATCTGAAAAGAGGACTTTGGACCACTGGGCAACAGTCCAGTTCTTCTTCTTCTTAGCCCAGGTAAGACGCCTCTGACATTGTCTGTGGTTCAGGAGTGGCTTAACAAGAGGAATACGACAACTGTAGCCAAATTCCTTGACACGTCTGTGTGTGGTGGCTCTTGATGCCTTGACCCCAGCCTCAGTCCATTCCTTGTGAAGTTCACCCAAATTCTTGAATCGATTTTGCTTGACAGGCTGCGGTTCTCTCGGTTGGTTGTGCATCTTTTTCTTCCACACTTTTTCCTTCCACTCAACTTTCTGTTAACATGCTTGGATACAGCACTCTGTGAACAGCCAGCTTCTTTGGCAATGGATGTTTGTGGCTTACCCTCCTTGTGAAGGGTGTCAATGATTGTCTTCTGGACACCCGTCAGATCAGCAGTCTTCCCCATGATTGTGTAGCTTAGTGAACCAAACTGAGAGACCATTTTGAAGGCTCAGGAAACCTTTGCAGGTGTTTTGAGTTGATTAGCTGATTGGCATGTCACCATATTCTAATTTTTTGAGATAGTGAATTGGTGGGTTTTTGTTAAATGTGAGCCAAAATCATCACAATTAAAAGAACCAAAGACTTAAACTACTTCAGTCTGTGTGCATTGAATTTATTTAATACACGAGTTTCGCAATTTGAGTTGAATTACTGAAATAAATGAACTTTTCCACGACATTCTAATTTATTGAGATGCACCTGTACGTAATGCAAGTGAATGGTGATCAGCACTTTAAAGCTCAAAAAAAGCACAGACAATCGTAGTAAAAGTAATCCATAGGACTCCAGTGGTAATAATTATTTACTTTCGGTTGCTCTCCAAAGCGTGTCCACGAGGGGACTTCCTACAGGCTGCCTCTTATGTGATGTAATCGTAGTCTTGGGGAGTAACGGATTAATTGTAACGACGTTAGGTAAGCAGGATACAAAAAAATTAGGTAACTGTAATCCATTACAGTTACATTAAAAACAATCACAATCAGATTACAGTTACTTTAAAAACATTGGGATTACTTTCAGGATTACAAGTTTAGGATTACAATTTCTGACAAAAGAAATAGTGAATTTTCCTGACATAAAGTGATACAGACAGCTGTTTGTTTAGAGTGAGAGACGGTTTAGATGCACGTTCTATTCGGGTTCTCTCTCGTGACTCACTTGAGTCAGGAGCATCTTCTACTGTCGCATGTGCAAATAACACCTGGTACGACATAGAAATCCCCGAGTTTGCATGGTTGCAAATACGAACTGTACTATTTTAGCCAGGACGTCCTGTATGTTGTTCTGTTCCATATTGAAGCTGAAAAAAAATTACCCATCCCCCAGGTGAATGGTACTTAAACCTTAATCATTTAAGAAAAAAAAGTTTTGAATACAACAACATTACAAAAACTGAAAAAAATAGAAAACTTGCTATGACTTTCTCTTCTTTTTCACCTCTCATGATTTTGCATCCCTGATCATTAACAAATCCAGATTGTACACATAAATACGAAATTAATTAATTGAAAGTGTGTTTTAAACTCTTAGGAAAGAAAGTTCAATGAAGAATTGATCTGATTTTGATAAATTATTGTTGAGAACAGTCAAATGTCTGGGTGAGGGAGACATTCTGGCAAATGTAAAATGTTCAACACTTATAGTAATTAGGAATAAGTAATTGAAAAGACACACTATGCTAATTCTACTTAAATGAATCCAGACTAAAAAAATGGCTTTTTGAGACATTTCTTAACTTGAGATTAATTACTTCTAGACTAGGGAGTCACAGACTAAGGTAAATAAGGACTAATCAGCTACTCTTTGTGAAGCCTGATTAGTTTAATGATGCGCACATAGTGCTGACGTGAGGACATTTGGAAAACCAGAGATGGAACCCTAACAAACAGTAGCATTGTGTGGAACTGGAGTAAATCATCCAACCAAACAGTGGACAAAGGTAAAAGAAAACATTCAAAGAATTTCTGTGAATTTGAAAAAAATCTCTTGAAGCAAATTGTGTCAAACCACCCAATTATTGAGAACAAACACCATGACTCATCAACTGAAAACAAGAAAAAGAATGCCTGGAGTAAAATTTGCAATGAATTCAACTCAAATGAAAAAGAAAGTGAAAGGACAGTCCAACAACTTCAGGTAAGATACTGTATTTATTAAATTGGCCCACTTTTACAAATCAGTCACCTTGAAAAGTTTGTTTTGTGTAACACAACACAGTGGGACCTAAATATATTTGTGATCTAGAAATGTAACAAACAGTATAATAAGTACTAACATAATTTCAAAATTGTCATCTTTTTAAGATCCTCTGGAAAAACATAAAAATACAGTTAAAGAAGACAAATGCTGTTGCTCGTAGGGAGCGTTTCAAAACTGGTGGTAGACCTCCAGAAAGACCAGAGACTAATGACCTAGGAGACTTGTTGACTGCGCTTATCGATAGCCAGCAACCCCTGGAATGTATCCCCGATGATGACCATCTGGACAGTTCAGATGGGGCGCCGGTCCAGTCCTCATTTGGTAGGCAGCATTCATTCAGCATGTGCCATCCTCACAATTCAGGGAATATGTAATTCTCTCCATTATCTCGTATACTCCCATAACAAAAACATTTAATAAACACAACTTAAATATTGTTCTTTAATGCATCAATACAATGTTTTCCAGTTGATCACCAGAGCTTGGATGGCCTGAGACAGGATGCAGGTCAGCCCACTACATCTGAAGCAGCCAGGAGGGAAGATGATGTCACTAATCTGGGCCGGAGGACCAAGAGACTGACCAAACATGAGAAACTGGCCATGAAATTTCATGAGCACAAATTAAAGTATTTAAAAGAAGAAATAAAATACTTCATGTTGAGTTAGCTATGAAGGAGGAGGAGAGAAACATGAAGCAGCACCAGTGTCAACACTGTCCAGTTTAGGGTCCTGGCATGTCCGTTTCTGAAAGAAAAATTAAAAAAAGAAAAGAAAAAAAGTGTTTTCAATTATTATAGTTTCTTTGTGAGAAATGCTGCAAAGCAAAAGCATCTCTGCAGGCAAGTCCATATCTGTCATTGTTGGCCTCAACTATGGGAATCTCTGGGTCATTGTCATCTACTTCAGGATCTGGCCAGCCACACTGTTTGATGTAATTGTGAAGTACTGCTGTTGCAATTATCACAATACAGCATCCTCTTGGTTCAAAGCGCAATGTGTTTCTGAGACATTGGAAACGGCTCTTCCAAACACCAAACATGTGCTTCACTAGACCTCTAGTGCATATGTGAGCTTGGTTGCACCGCTGTTGCTCAGGTGTGACTGCATGAAGATAGGGGGTGAACAAGAAGTTGGTCTGAGCATTCCCAATGTCACCAAGTATGATTCCATTGTGTTGGCCTCCTTCCAACTGAGCATACAAAGAGGAGTTTTGGAAAATCCTTGAGTCATGAGTTGCACCTTTCCAACGTGCAACAATGTTGGAAAACTGCATAGTGGGAGTGCACACACCTTGTACATTCATTGAGAACCAGTTTTTATGATTTCTGTACTCTTCAGCATCTGTTGTAGAGGGACACTTTATGGGAACATGACGTCCGTCAATATAGCCAATGACTCCAGGGAATTTACCATATTCATAGAACTCCAGCTTGTAGATGGCTTGGGCAGCAGCATCAGGGAACTTGATGTAGTTATCTTTCAGTTCACATATAGCATTGCAGACTTCGTGGACTATTTTGCACACAGTTGGTTCACTTATGCCACACAAATCTCCTATTTCACGATGGAATGTTCCACATGCCAAATACTTAAAGGTGATCAGTACTTGCAGGGAAGAAGGAATAGGCCTTCCCCTAAAAGAGTGAGATGAAAGCTTTGGTTCAAGCAAACAAATTATGTCAGCTGCATTTTGTTTGTACACGAAAACGGTCACGAAAATTGATTTAATCAAAATCATTCAGTGGGTTGCTCCTGTCTATAATTGCCCTTCTGTCTGGTCTTGGTGGTGCTCTTTCATCATCATTGAAATAGTCCAGGTAATCCACTTTCCTCTGTTGCCAAGGTCAACCTGGAGGCCAACATCAGTTAATCTGAAGTTAAACCTGCCTCTGGCCAAGTTTAAATTATTCCTTTACTTAGACTAGCTCTGATCCTCCTTCTGGAAATCAGACTTTAAAAATCAAGATTAGGGAAAGTCTGAGACTATTTTAAACCATGTCTGAGAAATGTTATTTCAATTAGTCCAGTTTAAATGTGCATTTTTGTCTAAGACTAATGTTAATCCCTGTCCGGGAAACCACCCCTAAAAGTTTAAATCTGTTTTGATCTATTCTTTAAAACTAGATTTTGTTTACTTTTTGGAATCAAAACTTTTTTTCTTTAAAATCCTCCTTAAACATAAACATAGAAATCAGCCTTAAACTGTTAGCTGGTGATGTTTGAATTTTGATCATGAGCAAAGCAGAGTGAATTTCAGGTGACATAATGAATAGTGCAAATTACAATTGCCTATACACACTATCTGCAATACATGGTAGAATTGCATTTTGCAGTGTTTTTGAATCTGAGGTATATCAGATTTAGTTTAATGTTAACCAAGACATAATTCAGTGCATGTATTCCTATTATATTTGCTTTATGAGAAATTTTCTTTTTCTGTAGCAAACAGAGAACTCACCTGATTTCTTTAAAAATACTTATGTCAAGCCTTAAGGCAATTAGTCAATTAGCTTCTGATTGGCTAATTGGAGTCAATTGGAGGTGTACCTGTGGATGTATTTTAAGGCCTACCTTCAAACTCAGTGCCTCTTTGCTTGACATCATGGGAAAATCAAACGAAATCAGCCAAAAATTGTGGACCTCCACAAGTCTGGTTCATCCTTGGGAGCAATTTCCAAACACCTAAAGGTACCACGTTCATCTGTACAAACAAGTGTCAAGTACTCAAGCATAAACACCATTGGACCACACAGCCATCATACCGCTCAGGAAGGAGATGCATTCTGACTCCTAGTGATGAATGTAGTTTGCTACGAAAAGTGCAAATCAATCCCAGAACAACAGCAAAGGACCTTGTGAAGATGCTGGAGGAAACAGGTAGACAAGTATCTATATCCACAGTAAAACAAGTCCTTTATCAACATAACTTGAAAGGCTGCTCAGCAAGGAAGAATCCAATGCTCTAAAACCACCATAAAAAAGCCTGACTACAGTTTGCAAGTGCACATGGGGACAAAGATCTTACTTTTTGGAGAAATTTCCTTTGGTCTGGTTAAATGAAAACGTTTTGGCAGTAATGACCATTGTTATGTTTGAAGGAAAAAAGGTGAGGCTTGCAAACCGAAGAACACCATCCCAACTGTGAAGCATGGGGGTGGCAGTATCATGTTGTGGGTTGCTTAGCTGCAGGAGGGACTGGTGCACTTCACAAAATAGATGAAATCATGAGGAAGTAAAATTATGTGGACATATTGAATCAAAATCTCAAGCCATCAGCCAGGAAGTTAAAGTTCAGTTGCAAATAGGTCTTCCAAATGGACAATGACCACAAGCATACCTCCACAGATGTGGCAAAATGGCTTATGGACAACAAAGTCAAGGTACTGGAGTGGCCATCACAAAGCCCTGATCTAAATCTGATAGAAAAATTCCAGCAACTTATTGTGAAAAGCTTGTGGAAGGCTACCTAAAATGTTTGATTCAAGTTAAAAAATGGCAATGCTACCAAATACTAACAAATTTTATGTGATGAAAGAAATAAAAGCTGAAATAAATCATTCTCTGTGCTATTATTCTGACATTTCACATTCTTAAAATAAAGTAGTGATCCTAACTGACCTAAGACAGGGAATGTTTTCTACAATTAAATGTCAGGAATTGTTAAAAACTGAGTTTAAATGTATTTGGCTAAGGTGTATGTAAACTTCTGACTTCAACTGTGTGTATGTAATTATTAAAGATCATAAAATTATGTGTCACACAGCAGGACACTGATGACAATGCTTAAAATTTCATGTCAATTACCCATTTAACTATGTGTACATGTTTATTTAAAAAAATAAAATAAATGAAAACAAAGTTAGCCAGAATATGTACATATATAAACAAATGTAAATATATGCCAAAAATAATAAACATACCTCTTAAAGTGTAGATATTTGCAGATATTTTGCAGATTAATTGCTCATATTTTCACTCTATGTGAGTTTGTTGCGTCTTTCTGTCTGCAATGTTTTAATTCCTTCCCCAGATTATTCTTGAGAAAAAGTGAAAAGCCCAATGCTTTGACAAGCACTGTTTCTGCCATCCTTTAAACAAGTTAAGACTCATATTTCCACAAAGTAATCTTATTTTCTGCATTTTTATCAGGCGTGAGCAATATTCAGCAAGTTGCACTTCAGCTCCCTGCGTTATGAATAAATTATGCAAATTACTTTGTACTGCTCATTGCTTTACTGTTTGCAGATTTTATATATGCTGCTGTTATTGTATTTGTTTTAACTTGCAGTTATTTGTCATTTTGTGATTATTCAGAGCTCATCATATCCTTAATATGCTGTCTTTGGTTGTCACCATTATTGTGATTTGTATGTCAAAAACATAGGTCCATATGAGGTACAGTGTAAGTGATGTTAATAGAAAGATGCTACAATATGTAAATAATATTAAAATAAGAGTCATAAAAACAATTTTATAATAAAAATTTGTAAAATAGTTTAAGGTTCAGGTATGGAAAGGAGGAGACATGGAGCAGTGACACAGTTCAGGTAAGGCTTTATTTGTCTGCCTTTAGCACTCTGTTCGCACTCGGTGCTTTTCTTAGCTCAGGTCAGTAACAAAACTCTCAATAAGCGTAAACTTCTTAATAACCTAAACTTCTTAAACACTCAGAAAACACGGCAATGCTGCACTTGGCTGCTTTTGAGGTCTCCCTATTACTGTAACAAGAAACAGCTGTTAGAAATTATGGCAACCAGTTTGTTGAGCCACAGCACTCCCTCTCTCCCGCAAACAGACACACAACCTCGCCCCATCCCCACATAACCCCACTGCCCTAATCAGGCCGGGGCAAAATCCGAGTAAGTCAGCCACAGCAATCTGAGCCCCCGGTCTGTGATCACCTCAAATTTGAACAGTTGAAGTGCCAGGTACCACACATTGGTATCCGCGGGTGATCCGCGCATTGGTATCCTTCATGCGGTAGAGCCACTGGAGTGGGGCATGATCTGAACAGAGGGTGAAGGCCCACCCCAGCAGGTAGTAGCGGAGGGTGAGGATGGCCCACTTTATCACCAGACACTCCTTCTCAATGGTGCTGTACTTTATTTCTCTCAGAGTGAGTTTGCGGCTAGTTTACAGCACCGGCTGCTCCTCCCCCCACCTCCTGCGACACTGCCCCCAGCCCTCTGTCAGATACATCTGTCTGCAAAACAAAGGGGAGAGAGAAGTTCGGAGCATGTAAGAGCGGTCCCCCATAAAGTGCAGATTTTACTTTTAGAAAAGCCTGTTGGCACGACTCTGTCCACTGGACAGGATTAGGAGCCCCCTTTCTAGTGAGATCAGTCAGCGGGCTGGTGACATCAGAGTAACTAGGCAAAAACCTTCAGTCTTGGGCCTTGGGCAGGTCACGATCACTGCGGTTTCGTTAATTTGGGGTCACACCTGCCCATGACCCAAGTGGAACCCCAGATACTGAACTACCACTCACCCAATTGCGCACTTCTTCGGGTTGGCCATAAGCCCTGCTCATCACAGCAACCTCAGGACAGCTCTCAGATGTTGCATGTGCCACCACCAATCATTGCTATAAATGATAATATCGTTTAAATAAGTGGCGGCATATGCTGTATGTGGCCTGAGAATTTTGTCCATGAGATGCTGGAACGTGGCGGGGGCCCCAAACAAACCGAATGGAAGGGTTACAAATTGGTGTAAGCTGAACGGTGTGGAAAAAGCAGTTTTTCTCAGGAGATTGGAGTTAAGGGGATCTGCAAATAACCCTTTACGCATTAAATTTGGACACCGCGTTCACTTTTCAATAGTCCACACAGAATCGGACTGTCCCTTTGTCTTAGGTACCAGAACCACTGGGCTGGCCCAATCGCTGTGGGACTCTTCTATTACGCCCATCTCGAGCATCGCCTCTAATTCTTCTTTTTGTGCTCAGGAAGGTGGTAGGGGTGGCTACAAACCACCACCCCAAGGGTGGTCTCGATATGGTGCTCTATGAGGTTTGTACGACTGGGGAGAGGCAAGAACATGTCTGCGAATTCTGCTTGCAACTTGGCCACCTCCGTGAGCTGCGGCAGTAAGAGGTGGTCTCCTCACGGGACCGGGGTGAACTGATTAGATTTAAGAGTCACCTCTGGCCCGAGCTCCGCCCTCTCTGGGACTACCATTGCCAAGGCCACAGGGACTGCCTCCCTCCAAGATTTTAAGAGATTGAGATGGTAAATTTGATGTTCCCCGCCCCTATCTGTTCGCCTAACCTCATAATCAAGATCTCAGACTCGCCATGTGACCTCAAAGGGCCCTTGCCACTTGGCGAGGAATTTAGAGCTTGAGGTGGGCAGTAATACAAGCACTTTATTTCCCGGTGCAAATTCCTGTAGTCGAGTGCCCCTGTCATACAGTCGGCTTTGTTGTTCTTGAGCTTGGAGCAAATTCTCCTGTGTTAGTTGACCCAAAGTGTGGAATTTTGCTCTAAGATCAAGAACGTACTGAATTAAATTTTTGCTGTTTGAAGGTCCCTCCTCCCAAGCTTCCTGCATGACGTCGAGCATGCCACACGGCCGACGCCCATACAACAGCTCGAATGGGGAAAACCCTGTGGAGACTGGTGGGACCTCTCGAACTGCAAATAACAGGGGTTCGAGCCACTTATCCCAATTTCTAGCATCCTCCTGTATGAATTTACGGATCATATTTTTCAGGGTTTTATTAAATCTTTCCACCAACCCATCTGTTTGTGGGTGGTAAACACTTATGCGAATCGATTTAATACCTAATAACTCATACAGTTCATGTAGTGTTCGTGACATAAATGCAGTGCCTTGATCAGTTAGGATTTCTTTTGTAATCCCCATTTAGGAGATTATTCTGAAGAGTGCCTCCACAACACTACATGCTGAGATGTTGCGCAGGGGCACTGATTCCGGATATCGCGTTGTATAGTTCACCAGAACTAATACAAAGCGATGCCCACATGCGGTGCTTTCTAATGGCCCAACGAGGTCCATGCCAATTCTTTCAAAGGGGACATCGATTAGCAGTAGAGGGCACAATGGCTCTTTTGGGGTGGCCGGCGGATTCACCAACTGACATTCATGTCACGCCGCACACCACCTGCGAACGTCTCTGTGAATGCCCTGTCAAAAAAATTTAGTGTTTTATCCTGTCCTAAATGGCCAGCCACTGGATTATGGTGAGCCGCCTGGAAGAGAGTTTCCTGACGACTCTTCGGTACTAATAACTGGACTGTATTCTCTTTTGTTTGAGTATCATGCATCACTCGATACAACAACCGATCTTTAATAAATGAAAAATATGGGTATGCGAGCATGACGTTAGGCTGGAGCTGTTGACCACTGATTACTCCCACTTGGTCAAACGCGTGTTTGAGGGACTTGTCACATGACGGCTCTAGAGGGAAATCCCCTTCAGGGAACTCCCTGAGGTTGGGGACTCCCTCCCTTGCGTCAGTTTGACGCTGAGCAGACATAGATGGTCCTGGCACCAACTCTCCAGCCATAGCATCGCACGTCACACACGAGACATTATTTCGCAGGACCCATCCACACATATTTCCTTTAATATATTCTTAAAATCAGACCAGTTCGTCCCCAAAATCAGTGGATGGTTGAGGCGGGAATTAACCGCAGCCTCTACTCTATGCTTTCTCCCCCTGAATAGTATCTCAGTGGTAACCACCAGTTATGTGTGAATATTCCCATGCACACACCGCACTTTCACCTGACTATTTGTGCCCAATGCCCTGTCTTGTACCAAGCATTGGTGGATAGAGGTTTGGGAACAGCCAGAATCCACCAAAGCTTGATATGTATCCCCCTGGTTACTCACCGGTATCCGATATGCCCCAGCTCAATTAGGGGCAGCCTGTGCAGCATCGGGGATCCGGACCAGAGTGCCCACCTCCATTACTGGACACTGATCCTGGAAATGACCTGGCTCCCCGCAGCTCCAACAGACTGGCCCAGACTTTGCTACCACACCCGTGGTACTGGGCTCACCAGCTTGGGAGGGATAGCAGAGAGAGACAGGGTTAGCAGGGTACACAGGCGAGGGGGAAGAAATTTGGGCATGGGACCACCCTGTTTCCTGGGGGCAGGGATGGACCTGAAAGAGGACAGGGTGCAGTTTGGGGGTAGGAGAGAGAAGAGAGAGACTCCAGTTCACTGCTTCTTGGGAACGCCATCATGTAATCCTTGGCCAGCTAAACAGCTTCCTCCAACTACGGCAGATGGTGGCACTGGATCCACTCGGCCATACCACGGTGGGCAGCTGGGAGATTAATTGTTCCATTACCACCTGATCTACGATGTCTCGAGCACCATGGGGTCCCTCAGCCAGCAACCATTTCTGACAGGCGTCACGGAGCTGCTGCACAAACGTGAACAGGCGGCCGTGCCTTCCCAGCCTCAAGGAGTGGGTGTGTTGACTGCTCTGTTTGGGGCTCTGGCTGACCCGCGGCAGGCTGGCTCTCTTCAGGTTGTTATAGATGAGGAGGATGGCTGTGGGAAGTTGTTGGGCCACAAGTTGCAATTACCCGGAGAGTAGTGGCAGCAACCGGGCATCCCACTGGTCAGGCGGCCATCTCCACACCTTGGCTGTCTTATCGAAGAGGTCGAGGAAGGCTTCGGGATCATCGAGGGGCCCCATTTTTATTAGGGTCACCAGTGGGACAATCGAGGTGGGATCCGGGGTCACAGCAGCAACCCCCCCGTGTGTGATCAGGCTCCGGAACGCGTGTCGGTCTTCCGCTTGTGCCTGGAGCAGGAGTTGAAAATGCCATTCCTGCTCCAGCTGCAGCTCAACGAATGCTTGGTGCTGGTTCTGCTAGATGCCGGCGAGGGTCTTGATCTCTTCTCCCAGTGGTAAAGTTTCCACGATGACCCAATTGGGTACTTTATATGTATTTAAGGAAGTTATAAAATATAGTTTTTCACTATAACAGGTGCCCAACCCTGTCACTGGTTTGTCCCTCCTCAGACTACTGTCGGTAGGTACTCACCACTGCTGACCGGGATTACCCCACAAGCCTTGCCGTTTCAGAGATGCTCTGACCCAGTCGTCTGGCCATAACAGTTTGGTCCTTGTCAAAGTCACTCAGGTCTTCACTTCTACCCATTTCTCCTGCATTCAACACATTGACTACGAGAACTGATTGTTCACTTACCATCTAATCTACCTAGACCTTGACATGTGGCCTTGTCAGGAGATGATCAACGTTATTCGCTTCACCTGTGAGTGGTCATAATGTTTTGGCTCATTGGTGTATATTGGAAAAAATACTTGTTTGTTTTATTGCCTAATGTTTTTTTTCTTTTTGTCAGTTACCCTGTCTTTCATTTTCCATTTTTACTGAATTAACATGACATGAATGTCAAGTACCTAATATGCTTAGAAAAATTCAATAATGTGGGTTGTGAAAAAAAACCCAACAACATTTATTTCAAAACACTAGCAAATATACTGTACGTTTTATTTGGCAAATTGGCAATTTAAAAAAATAATAATTTTAAGCCAGTGAGACGGGAATTCCCAATGACACAAAGGATACTAAAAATGTTACCACTTTTATTTAGAAATTATATTTCAATGGAAACATGCTATAAAACAAGATGTGAAACTTATGAACTATTGCCCAACAGTCAAAACTTGTATTAGAAATTACCTCTTTTCTTGCTAAACAAATTTCATAACATTAACCATCAGCTCGTTTGGGGGGTGATGTGTAATCTAGTGGTACAAAATTTGAGCTTGTACCCAACAGATCCATGAACTGTGTCCTTGAGCAAGAAACTTTTTTTGTTAATTCCAGTGGGACTGAATGTGTCATGTGACTGAAAGTTGCTTTTACATTTACATTTAGTTGTGTAGCAGATGCTTTTATCCAAAGCGACTTACAAGTAAGGAACATAGCAAGCAATTTGTTACACAAAAGAAATATTTGTCAATTTAGGTGTCATCTAATAGAGAAATTTGTAAAGATATGTAAATCTACTTGAATTCTGGTGAATATTTAAGAAAAATGTGACACAGTTCAAGAGATTTCCCATCATGCGCTAGTTAATTCCTACATATCACTGTGAAATTACACTAATAGGAGGATAATTTATTATTAAAAGTGTAGATTCAACCCATAATGCACTGTTGTGTCACTGAATAGCAGCTGTAGCACAGTAGCAGGATTAAACACTAGACACATTTTACAGGAAGTTAACAAAAACAGGATGGGCTGATGATCTCTTAAGAGTTGTGACCATACCAAGAAAAAAGGAAGGCTAAATGAGACTGAAAATGGATGAAAAGGGTAATGAGATTTTGCTGCGACTAATAATTATGTTCCTTCTGAGAGGTAAACACATTTATATTTTTATTGCTCTATAAAACATTTAAAAATTACATGGTGAGACAGACGCTGTTTCTGTGTCAATAAAAAAGTGTGTAGTATGTGGCAAATCAAAGACAAAACTGAACTGTGTGTTCTGTTAACTCTTAATCTTAAAGGGAGACAGTATTTGCGGGTGGGGTGGGGGGGGGTTGGGTCACGGTATTTTCCCGTCGACGTTCTCAATAAAAACGCTGACGTAAACACAGAGAGGGGGCGCAACGGCTAAAGCTGTCCGTGTAGCGCATGATCATCGAGCGATAACATTCCACCACAAGCCATCAAACAAAGCCGAGCTGCTTGAATTTTTGCGCCAGATGTGACATAAAGTCACCCAACAGCAGTGTGAAAGACTGGTGGAGAGCATGACAAGACGCATGAAAGCTGTGATTGAAAATCAGGGTTATTCTACCAAATATTGATTTCTGAACTCTTCCTAAGTTAAAACATCAGTATTGTGTTGTTTAAAAATGAATATGAACTTGTTTTCTTTGCATTATTTGAGGTCTGAAAACACTGCATCTTTTTTATTATTTTGACCAGTTGTCATTTTCTGCAAATAAATGCTCTAAATGACAATATTTTTATTTGGGAGAAATGTTGTCAGTACTTTATAGAATAAAACTAAAATCTTCATTTTACTCAAACACATACCTATAAATAGTAAATCCAGAGAAACTGATAATTTTGCAGTGGTCTCTTAATTTTTTCCAGAGCTGTATATATACACGAAAATAGCCAGCCTAGTTATTTTTTGCCGCTGCTAAATGTCTTTTATCTGCTATATTGAATTATAAATGGAACAAACAGTTTTTTATTTATTATTTTACATTACAATATAAACACCTACATCTATCATGTTTCAGGTGCGAGTGGGGTGCTAAAGAACGATGTGTTCTGCAGTTACGGAGATAATGTCACTCTCTCCTGTAAAAATACTTATTCTTATTATAATTCAACTGAATGGATCTATGAGAGAAACAGAGATTCAAGGGCAGTTGTACTGTATGCTGACGGAATAAAGCAGAATGACTCAGAGAGGCATGACAGACTGAGTCTGGGATCTGACTGCTCTCTGAACATCTATAAAGTTACAAAAGAAGATTATGGGCTTTACAGCTGCAAGCACTATAAGGACGGAATCAGACTACTGGAAGATGGTCTCAGTTTTTCTCTGCATGTTCTTCATGGTCAGTGTTTTTGTTAATTATATGACTGCTTAGAGAAGGCAACATTCTGTCTTTACATTTACATTTACATTTACGTTTCAGTTTCTTCACCATCTACACAAACAGAGATCAGACCAGGCAGCTCTGTGACTCTCTCCTGTCATCTGTATTCATATGATGGATATTATTGTGACCCTTTGGTTGGTATTGATGGAGTTCAGCTGGTCTGGGTGAATCATGCTGGTGTTAATCTGCAAAGAGACTCCAGATATCAGATATCACACTCAGGACGCTGTAACAGCACTCTGACTACAACACTTCTGAATGAAGACAACAACGGAGAGTGGAGATGTGTGGCTACTCTTAGAAATGAAGAGAAGACCTCATCCAGCTACACTGTCAAGTATTTAGGTGCGAAAACTGACAGTTCCATAGTATATTTATCACACTTTTTTGAATGTTGTTCAGCTTTCCATTATACAGCTCATGCACTGTAAATAAATGTTTTGTCTAGGTGTGCTTCATGTGGTGACATAAATTAACTGCTTTTATTCCATTCAAAAATGTTATTTAATCTGACTAAATGTACCTTTCAAATGATGTTACACCAACTATTTTATTGGATTAAAACTTTTTTATGGATTAGATAAAGTAGAAATAATTCCATGAGGTAACAACTGCAGGTACCACTTTTTTTTTTTCAGTGTGCATAACCAGGACAGCCTCATAACGTAAATGTTGCTGTAGTGACCTTTATTTTGTCTTGTGACATTCTGCAATCTTCAGATAATATCATGTGTCTACATAACCACAGTGTTTTATTATATTTATCTAAAAAAATATTAGGATAGTTACATTATACTATTATATAGATATTTTTGAAAATAATTAAAAAACTACATAATTGGTTCGGATCCCTCGTTGAAACCAGGAAGTTATTGCGTTTGCATAATCAGTGACGAGCATGATTCAGAGGTTGTATTTTTTCATAACATAATGAAATGGGGGGCAGGGCTGTTTCTGCATTCCTCTTCTCTGTTTTACATCCTGTATATCTGAAAAAAACTTGCTTTTGGCATCCCTCTGTTGACATTACACCCAGAAAATGGAGCTCACATGTGCCCATATGCCCAACAACATTTACCGCTTTGGCCACTGGGGGCAGTGTTTTGAATTTCGGTAAATATATTGTTTTTTTAGCTAAAGAATGGTCAACCTACTGTTTCCGATTTCACTGTGGGTGCTTCTCAAACAGAAGGCTGCAGCCTATTAAGGCTGTGTCCTTCCTAAACCAGTCCTATGGAGGCTGTAGGCTAGACTCCTGCTCAACATTCAGCGCTAGAAAGAGACGGTCTAGTAAGTGCACATGGCGAACCATAAACTTAGAACTATGTGATATTTTACTTTGTTTAGAAAACCCATATACTTCAGAAAATGAGAAATATGTCCTTAATCCTTGAATTATTTTAGCCAAACGTTTTATTCAAAGCTAGAGTCACTCAAATAAAGCCTTTATATACTACATTTTGCAACACTAATCTTAGAATTTATTCTTGATGTGTTACATGCAAACAGTTTGATATATCAAAAATCTGTGAGTAACTTCTAACTAGCATTGCCTCTAGATTATTTGACCCAAATTTGGGGTTGACCCATTGAACACCCTAGGATGAGTTTGCAAATATAAACTGGTGGCCAATGACTGTATATATATATATATATATATATATATATATATTACAAAATGATCACCAACATCTATCATGTGTCAGGTATGAGTGGGATGGAAGAGACTGGTGTTTTCTGCAGTAATGCAGATGATGTCATTCTACCCTTTAATAATGCTCATCCTGACTGCACCTCAACTACATGGAATATATACAGAACTTGACGTCAGTATGTCAGAATTTTTGCCAAAATTTTTTTGGGCCAAACAGTTTAGACAAACTTTACCTATGAAGTTAAATATATTTTAATATACATTACTAAATGAACACTATCTCTCATGTTTCAGGTTCGAGTGAGCCAGAAGAGAAACATGTGTTCTGCAGTTATGGAGAAAATGTCACTCTGCCCTGTAATAATGCTCAATCTGACTGCACTTCAACTACATGGATCTATGAGAGAAACAGAGATTCTGGGACTATCGGACTGTTTATTGGAGGAATAAAGAAGACTGTCATAGAGAGACTCAACAGAAGGAGTCTGGGGTCTGACTGCTCTCTGAACATTTATAAAGTCACTAAAGATTTTGGAGTTTATAGCTGTCAGCAAAATGTAAATGGACAAAGACAAGGAAATGATGCTCATGTTTTTCTACATGTTCTTTATGGTCAGTGTTTTTGTTATTTATATAATCAATTTAAAAAGGACATCATTGTCTCTTTAAACTTATTTTACTGAAAAGTCTGTAATGTTATTTCTGACTTCTGTCTATTTCAGTTTCTCTACAATCCACACAGACTGAGATCAGACCAGGCAGCTCTGTGACTCTCTCCTGTCATCTGTATTCATATGATGGATATTATTGTGACCCTTTGGTTGGTATTGATGGAGTTCAGCTGGTCTGGGTGAATCATGCTGTTGTTAATCTGCAAACAGACTCCAGATATCAGATATCACACTCAGGACGCTGTAACAGCACTCTGACTACAACACTTCTGAATGAAGACAACAACGGAGAGTGGAGATGTGTGGCTACTCTTAGAAATGAAGAGAAGACCTCATCCAGCTACACTGTCAAGTATTTAGGTGAGAAAACTGACAATTCCATAGTATATTTATCACACTTTCCTGAATGTTATTCAGCTTTCCATTACACAGCACCCAACCAGTCCAGAAATTAGCCTACAAAATGAGTCCTTTTCACCTTTAACACAACATGGAATTTTATTCAACACTAAGCCAGCTGAGCGATTAACTAGAAAAGATCAATTTCTGCAAACTGTAGGCTTTGCAATGTTTACAAGCAATGCTATATTCATGATGCTACACAACACAGCGCAGTGGTAGGCAAAATCGTAATGCGGCATTGCTGTGGCTGGAATAGTAATCATTTATAAATTCTAATTGTAAGAAACAACAAATAATATTTTAAGAGATTTTAACAGGGTAATGCAGTAAATTCAGGTACATTAACTTTCAAAATTAAACAAACTGCTTTAGAGTTTGTCAGGAACCTTAGAAACGACCTGATAAAAACATCATATCTGTGAACAGGCCAAGCCGCTAAACTTACAGCTTGCTTCTGTTTGAAGAGATGCTGTCAATTAGGCTTTTGATTCAAAACCTCCTAGTTAATTAAATATAGTCCTTAGTAATAGACAACTTACCATGTGACTAGCCCTGGTCTGCCCTTTATAGGATTCCTTGCATATTATGACAGTATGGTATACTTCAAAATGTAAAATTCTGTATGTAAATGTAAATGCCTTTTCTAGATATACCAACAATCATCCCCCATGTGCTCTAGTATTATGATGTTGTTGATATGATGATGTGGACCTGAACTAACTAATGCACATCTAAAGCTCTAGTTGACATAATTTTGCTTTGTGACACCATCACAAACTCTGCAGGAAGCTCATCTACTGAAACATCAGCAACTCCAACAAAAGTTAAATAATCAGCATCCAGCAGTCTTCAAGAGACTGAATTTGTATTTACTGTAGTACTAATATCTCTACTGTATGTCATTTGTAACACTTTTTTTCTGAACGTGACAGTCAGTCCAACTTTGGGTGCATCATCAAGCAGAGGTATGAAATGTCTGTACACCATTAAAACAGTGAATATAGTTTAAGTTACAAGGCTATTTACAGTGTAATGGATTTAATCCTGTATTTGTCTTTCTACTGTAACATCTATTTGAACAAATCTTTCCATGACTCTAGTGATTATACTTCTTGGTGAAATTGCAGTATTAATGGCTCCTACTGTAATTCTTCTTCTGATCATCTGTGAAAAAAGACCTAGTGAGTTTTGGTTCATTATCTGAATTGAATGATTCAGGCTGTACACATTAATTCGGATACATTTTTTTTTTAAAACAGCGTTTTCATTTTCGCAACGCTCTCCGTCCACACTGCCATTTTCAGGCGTTTTCCAAAAGTTTCTCATCCACACTGAACCATATGAAAACGCTTAAATCCCCTTACTGCACATGTGAAAAATCACCTTTCCATGTATGGTCTGAAACGCAATTGTCCTCATGTTTCGTTGCCGGACAGCAATTCTGAGTAAACTTCCTGTCGCCTTTAGGAATGAAATGTGAAGGTTGTACAAAGTAACATTTATCTTTAACAACACAATCAAAGTGAATCGCAGGCACAACAACGGTGCTACATCATGAGCCGCCATCTTGATTGTTTTAGTTTGAATAGATCACATGACTGTGCCACATGACATCTTCGTTTCCCCTGTACACACTACAATGCGAAGTTGGCATTTTCAAATTTATCCACTTGGGAGAGCGTTTTCGAAATGCTAAATTATTTTCTGTCAAAAACACTGTCTCAGTGTGGACAGAAGTCCAAAACGTAGAGAAAAAGATGTGTTTTCAAGCGAAAATGTATCCGTTTGGATGTGGCCTCACAACAATCTATAACAATGAATAGAAAGTGACATGTACACCAGTTTTAATTGTTGCAGTTAAACATGTAAATAATATCAATCCCAGTAATGTGGATTATATAGAAATGTATATTCTTTCTGAACAGTTTTACAGATGTTGCTTTTGTTAATGAATTACATAAGTTTTATTTATTTATTTATTTATGTGTGTGTGTGTTCTTCTCAGGAAACAGAAGGTCTCAGAACACCCAGAAGATATAATGATACCATACATAATTAAACACCCTCTTTTCAAATGTAAAAACAATGTCATTTTTAATTAAGTGTATTTTTACAGTGGCCCAAGTGCTATGTGCTTTAAATATGATACTATGTACTTTTTTTAAATAGTATTTTATGAAGTAATTTGTCTCCAAGATTAATGCAGCATATTTGAATCTTTTAATGTTTACAAACGCCAATTATGACTTTCTTTCTTCAGTATAGCACAAAAGTAGATGTTAAGCCAATGTTAGACTCAGCCACCATTCACTTTCTTTGTAAAGAAAATAAGATGCAATGAAAGTGAAAGGTGACTGCCCAACATTTTGCCCATCTCTTTTTGTGTTCCACAGAACATAGAAAATATTGCAGATTTGGAGTAACATAAAATTATGTTGTAAATGATGACAGAATATTCATTTTTAGTTGAAAGATCCCTTTAAATGTCTTACTTATATCGTGGTGATACTGTTAAATACCAGAGTAATGTGTGTACCTTTCAAAGAAAAATTATAAACCTTTAAGTGATGACCTGGCAGCTTATTGTGTTTCAAAAAACAATTTCTGGCTGGGAGTCTATGGCAGCCCAAAGTTGTGAAATATGGCGATTTTGGTGGGTCTGATCATTAATCTGACCAACTTTAGGGTCTGTCATTCAAACTCTCTAGCTCCACCATCAGCTCAAAATCAGACTCTTTGTTGGTATGTTACTTTTGACGCGTTTTGGCTAGAACCATAATTGTTTTGTCTTCTGATCTGAATGATCATGCCAAAACAAACCAAATCAATACAATTCCTGCCCACGTCATGGCCACCAGTTTGAATTATATCGAAAACACAATTATCGAAAACATACAAATCAAACTCATCCTAGGGCATTCATCGGGTCAACCCCAAATTTGGGTAAAATAATCTAGAGACAGTTCAGGTAAAAAGTTACTCACCAATTTCTGATATATCAAAATTTTTGCATATAACACATCAAGAATCAGCTGATGGGGAGGCAAAACATGATTTGAGGCTGTATCATATTAAAATGAAATTTTCAGTAATTCAGGCATATTAAATATCAGAATTAATGTTAATCAAATCCAGCACAACTGCTTTAAAGTGAGTGAAGCCTTGGTTCTCTAATTGGTGGTCTTTCACTGCTGTACCATGGGTAATGTAGTTGTTTACCATGAATTCTGCTATCAAACACAATTTTTAAACAAAGTAGTTGAGATAACGTAGATGGATGGCTTCATCGGAAACATATACCATCGATGAACATCGTCATAGCTCACAGTAGGTCTGTCTTTAAAGTTTATAAGTTAACGTTGAAAATCAATTTGTTTATGTCAGTGTTTCTCATTTCTTTCCTGGAGTACCATTAACACTTAGTGATGTCCGATTCTTGAAAGAATCATTCTTTTGAGACAGTTCACAACATCGAACTGAATCGAACTTTAGATCTGGGTTGATGACACAAGATGCACAGCTGAAGTAAATGTACTGGCTACGCAACACGTCGAACTGTCTGAAGAACCGAATGAGCCGGTCTCACTTACTGTCGAAGTTTGCAGAGAATTACCGAAGACTTGTTATGTGCTGAGATGTTAATGGCAGTAGCCGAATAAAGCATTTATAAACCTACAGATGTTTTTCTGTGTTATTTTTGAATTATTTCCAAATATTTCCAAATGAAGGTCTTGAGTACGGCGTAATTTTTATATCACCAGAACCTGAATTTGAAAAAGCCTCTGAATTCATGATCTTGAAAATGACTGAGTGTAATTTGATGTTATCAAAAATTTTTGCTGTTTTAAATATTTGAAAATATTTTGTGTAAATTCACCTAAAAAAAATCCTGGTTGTGAAATTCAAGCTCTTATTATATAAGTGTAGATCTCAGGTTGTGAAATTCAGGTCTCAATATTCAGGTTGTTGAATATGGGTGTCATGGTTTTATGTGTTTTTGTTCATGTTTTGTGTTAATGTCTTTTATTTTGGAAGTTTAGTTCCTGTTTTATAGTCATGTGTTCCATGTCATGTTATTTCCTGTTTCCCTGCCATGTCATGTGATCATCCTGTTTCCCTCCATGTTCATGTGTCTTGTTTTCATTGGTTTATTATCTTGTTATCTTGTTTATAGTTCTGTCTGTTCATTGTTTGTCTTTGTTACACTTGTCCATGTATTTATACCCTCATGTTTGCCTTGGTCCTTTGTCAGGTATTGTGTGTTGTAATGTTGTTTGGAAGTCAAGTCAAGTCAGGTCAAGTTGTGTCATGTCATGTTATGTTATGTTATGTTATTTCAAGTCAAGTAAAGTCAAGTTATGTCAAGTCTAGTTTAGTCAAGTCAAGCTCATGTTTATGTTTTGTTTTATAGTCAAGTCAAGTCAGGTTCATGTTTATGTTTTGTAGTCATGTTTTTGGTTTTCACGCTTCTAGTAATAAACTGCACTTGGGTTCTACATGCCAGCATCGTTACAGAATACCTGACTGCAAAATGAACCCAGCAGTTCAGCTTCTTCATTTAAGTTAGGGGAATCGTCCCCTTGAGGAATATGCAGAGTACTTCTGCGCTCTGGCCTGCAGGGTCGACGTCATGGTCGACGAGCCAGCATCCTACGTCAAGGTTGACGAGCCAGGGTCCCACGTCATGGTCACCGAGCCAGGGTCCTACGTCATGGTCACCGAGCCAGGGTCCCACGTCAAGGTCGACGAGCCAGGGCCCCACGTCATGGTCGCCGAGCCAGAGTCCCACATCATGGTTGCCGAACTTGTGCCACCTTCTGCCCCGGATCCTGAGTCTGCTCCATGCCATGTCACAGCCACCCCTGAGTCTGCTCCATGCCATGTCACAGCCACGCCTGAGTCTGCTCCATGCCATGTCACAGCCATGCCTGAGTCTGCTCCATGCCATGTCACAGCCACCCCTGAGTCTGCTCCATGCCATGTCACAGCCACCCCTGAGTCTGCTCCATGCCATATCACAGCCACGCCTGAGTCTGCTCCATGCCATGTCACAGCCACGCCTGAGTCTGCTCCATGCCATGTCACAGCCAAGCCTCAGCCTGCTCCATGCCATGTCACAGCCACGCCTCAGCCTGCTCCATGCCATGTCACAGCCACGCCTCAGCCTGCTCCATGCCATGTAACAGCCACCCCTCAGCCTGCTCCATGCCATGTCACAGCAATGCCTCAGCCTGCTCCATGCCATGTCACAGCAATGCCTCAGCCTGCTCCATGCCATGTCACAGCAACGCCTCAGCCTGCTCCATGCCATGCCACAGCAACACCTCAGCATGCTTCACACCATGTCACAGCCAAACTCTGGCTTGGCGGCCATGACGTGGACCTCTGGCTCGGCAGCCATGACGTGGACTTCTGGCTCGGCGGCCATGACGTAGACCTCTGGCTCAGTGGCCATGTCATGGACCTCTGGCTCGGCGTCCGCCTCCCCCACAGTGAACGTGGAACCAATAATCTGCAGGGCGAGGTCGATATATTGAGCCAGGTTGTGGGTATTCTGACCACATGGCATCAGTGAAGAGATTGGCTCATTTAATCCAAAATGGAAAATGTCTTTGAAGGCAACCTCATTAAAGTCCATGAAGAGCGCAGAAGTCCTCAACATAATCCTCCAGGAGACGATTCCCCTGACGTAGGCGTTTGAGTTCAATTGCTGGTTTCGTTATTCGGTCAGATATTCTGTAACATAGCTGCCAATGAGGTAAATGAAGAGACGATGATGATGAGTGAAGAACCCAAGTGCAATTTATTTAACAAAAGTGAGATCTAAAAAACCCTACCTACAAACGTGAAACATAAACATGAACTAGACTTGACGTGACATAAACTTGACTTGACATAAACTTGACTTGACATGGCATGACAATGTTACCAAACACAATACCTGACAACCAACAATGGAAAACATGAGGGCTTAAATACTTGGACATGGGAGAACATAAACCAATGAACAAACAGAACTCTAAACAAGATAATCAAACAATGAACCAATGAAAACAAGACACATGAACATGGAGGGAAAACAGTACATCACATGACTAGGAACACATGACATGAAACAGGAACTAAACTATTCAAAATAAAAGACATGAAATACATGAACACACACATTAAACATAACACAGTGTTTATGACTAATGTTTATATTGTAGTGAATAAAGTGTAGTGTGAATAAGGTCTGTGCTTTATAATCTTATGTGTTGTTTATTGACCAACATCAGTATACTGAACATTTACATTATAGTGCTTTTTTTGTTTACTATAATGTGTTACAATAATGACATACCATAGTCTGGGTGTTATGAACTTAACATTGTCCTATGTGAATTTTCAGTTTAATTGTATGTGACTCCATTGTGTTATATAATATATATTGGCCTATTTACACAGTATTTACACAGTATATTACAGCATATAGTTACAGAAATACTCAAACCAGCCCATCTGGTACCAACAACCATGCCACTGTCCAAATCACTGAGTTCACATTTTTTACGCATTCTGATGGTTGATGTGAATATTAACTAAAGCTCCTGACCTTTATCTGAATGATTTTATGCACTGCACTGCTGCCATATGATTTGCTGATTAGCTAATCGCATGGGTGATTGTTGGTGCAAAACGGATTGGTTTGAGTATTTCTGTAACTGCTGATCTCCTGGGATTTTCACACATAACGGTCTCTAGAATTTACTCAGAATTGTGGCAAAAACAAAAAATATCCATTGAGGGGCAGTTCTGCGGATGGAAACACCTTGTTGACGAGAGAGGTCAACAAAGAATGGCCAGACTGGTTCAAACTGACAAAGTCTAGTAGTCTACGGTAACTCAGATTACCACTCTGAACAACTGTGGTGAGAAGAATAGCTTCTCAGAATGCTATTCTGAGAGGCGGGTTGGTGCAGTTTTGGTGGCACAAGGGGGACCAACACAATATTAGGCAGGTGGTTTTAATGTTGTGGCTGATCAGTGTGTATATATATATATATATATATATATACACACACTCACACACACACGCAAGCAAAACAAACAAAACCCTTGCATCAATTTCTTGAAAGTTGCTGGAGCATTGAAAAGAACAAAAGGCATTCTTTCAAAGTCAAACAGTCCAATAGGGGTCTTTCAATCTCTGGGGTAAACCTCCACTAACCAGTAGGCATCAGCCAAATGAAAGGTCGAAAACCTCTGTGACTGCTTTAGACAGGTCAGTGACTCCGCAATCATATTTACTGTATTATGATGGCACCGCAAATGGCCGCCTCAGTGTGGAGCTCTCCAATTCTTTTGCTGTTTTTGTTTGTTTGTCCTGTGTTTAGTCATTTTTTTCAATCAGTTTTTCCAGGGATGAACTGCTGAACATTCGACAGCACACAACAGACAATCTTTTCCCGGTTTTTGACTATTCTGACGTTTTGCTGGACATTTGAGGTGCAGGAGCAGTGGTGTTGTTTAAGTGGGCTAAGAGACGCAAGTGAGGGAAGTGAGGATGCAAGCAAGGGAAGTGAGCCAGCTTTCAAACAGCACTGCCATCTAGTGAATCTCCACTTTGTTCATAACAAAATGGATGAAGTACTTCTCACCCATACAAACAAGAACTTTTCAAACTCTGCTGCCTTGTACTTCACAGAAACCTGGCTGAGTGAAGCCATTCCAGACAACGTATTACATCTGCCAGACTTCTAGCTGTTCAGAGCAGATCGCATCGCAGAGTTATCTGGGAAAACGAGAGGCGGTGAAACTTCCTTTTACATCAATGAAAGTTGGTGTACAGATGTAACAACGTTAAAAATGATATGCTGTCCTAATTTGGAAGCGCTCTTTATTAACTCTAAGTCTTTCTACTCGCTGTGGGTGATTTCCTTGTTTATTCAGGTGAGTGTTTATATTCCTCCACAAGCATGTGTGAGCACAGTGCTGCAACAGGTTATCAGATCACAAACACGAAACAAAAATACCCAGTTATTATAAATACTCACTTATTATTTTAATTATAAGATTTTAACAGAGCAATCTCAACCGTGAACTGATAAAATACAGACAGCACATTACATGCCCCACCAGAGACAGAATTATACTGGATCACTGCTACACAATATTATAGTATGCATACCGCTCTGTCCCTAGAGTAGCTTTGGGACACTCTGATCACTGTCTGGTTCATCTTCTTCCGACCTACAGGCAGAAACTTATATCAGCTAAGCCTGTAATAAGGACTGTAAAGAGATGGACCAATGAAGCAGAGCTGGAACTACAAGCCTGCTTTGACTGCACTGATTGGAGTGTTTTAGAATCTGCAGACACCAATCTGGATGAGCTCACAGATACTGTGATATCGTATCAGTTTCTGTAAGAATATGTGCATTCCTACTAGGAATTATTTAATGTTCAACAACAACAAACCATGGTTTACAGCAAAACTCAGGCAGCTTCGTCAGGCCAAAGAGGATGCTTACAGAAGTGAGGTACAAGAAAATCTTGTACAATCAGGCCAAAAATAAACTGACAAAGTAGATTAGAGAGGCTATGAGAAGCTACTCTGCATCAGTGTGGAGAGGCCTGTAAGACATTACCAACTACAAGTCACCATTCCCCAACTTTGTGGGAATAAACAACTAGCTGATGACCTGAATGAGTTTTACTGTAGATTTGAAAAGCCCAGTCTCACACCCCACACCCCATCTGAACTTTTCTTCACACAAACATCAACACCTCCTGCGAGCCCCCTTCTCCCCCTCCTGCTACTCAAATTGTATTTAGGATCTGTGAAGAGGATGTGTGCCGGGTCTTCTGGAAACAGAAGACAAAGAAAGCATCAGGCCCAGACGGCATTTCACCTGTCTGTTTAAAAGCCTGTGCTGACCAGCTGGCCCCCATCTTCACACAGATCTTCAACAGATCACTGGAGCAGTGTGAAGTTCTCAGCTGCTTCAAACACTCCACCATCATCCCAGTCCCAAAGAAACCAGAGATCAAAAGACTTAATGACTACAGACCCATCACACTGACATCTGTGGTCATGAAGTCATTTAACAGACAGGTGTTGGCCCACCTGAAGGACATCTTTTTTTTCATCTGGACCCCTTCAATTTGCTTATCGAGCAAACAGGTCTGTGGATGATGCAGTCAACAAGGGATTGTTTCATATCCTGCTACATCTGGACAGACCAGGGACATATGAAAAGATCCTTTTTGTGGATTCAGTTCAGCTTTTAACACCATTATCCCAGCAATTCTCCAGACTAAATTAAACCAATTCTCTGTTCCCACCTCTATCTGTCAGTGGATCACCAGCTTTCTGACATATAGGCAGCTGCTAGTTAGACTAGGGAAATTCACCATGAAAAAGCACCTGTACGATCAGCACTGGCACCCCCCTGGGATGTCTGCTCTCCCCACTACTCTTCTCCCTGTACACCAATGACTGCATCACCAAGGACACAGTGTGAAGCTCCTGAAGTTTGCAGATGACACTACTGTCATCGGCCTAATCCAAGATGCTGATGAGTCTGCATACTGAAGGGAGGTTGAACAGCTGGCTGTCTGGGGCAGCCAAAACAACCTGGAGCTGAACACACTCAAATCAGTTGAAATGATTGTGGACTTCAGGAGAAACACTCCAGCATTACAAGCTTAGTCAGTTATATTTATTTAACATACCCTACTTCTTCTGCACATTAAATTATCTTGCATTATCTGTATATAACAGATTATATTTGTATATATGTATATTTTTGTGTCTTATTGTATATTTATATAAACTTTATTTTCTATTCACTTATTTTTATTCTTTATTCTTTTTATTATTATTTCTTTATTATTATTGTATTGTTTGTGCACTGGAAGCAAGTCAAATTCTTTGTACGTGTAAGCATACTTGGCAATAAAGCTTATCCTGATTCTGATTCATATGTAAGAGATATCCTTTTGAGTCAGGGCATGGACCTTACAGTAATCTATACAAAACCTCCATGAACTTTCTTTTTTCTTCACCAGCAAGATGGAAGCAGCCCAAGGAACTTTCTTTTACTACCCCAATATACCTTTCAGAAGAGCCATTAATTAATTTTCACATCCACATCTACAGTTTGCTCCAGTACAAGGGTGTGGATAATAGTGGGGGGACAACTGATTACATCATCTTTTCATTTTTCCACATTAGGAATGCCATAATTATGTTGGTGGTGCCAGAACTTCTGTATCCAGCAGTGAATTTCTTTGCCTTGCTGCTCCTGTTCTTAAACCTAGACTTCTGAACAAGCCTCAGTGCAGGTGAGTTTGTTTTCAGCCCTGTTATCATCAGATCTCGGACTCCATCTTCCTCCAGTAAAGCCCCATTTAGTAACCTTTCTCTCCATACGTTATAAAGCTCCTGAAAACGTAGAACATAATTTTACAAAAGATGGCTGTTTATATTATGTTTTTAGTTCAAACTTTAGATCAAGAATGTCATTTGGGTGTCTCTTCTGTTGCCCATAATAGAAAGTCAACTATTTGCACCTCATCTCAGCTCTGAGCTCTAAGTATTGACTCAACCTGACCTAAACATGTGTTAAATTTAACATCTCCATCTGTGACAAGGTTCTTTGTTTCTCTCAAGGAGGAAGCAGGAGCTGGGTAACAATCCAGCGTGAGTCTTTTATTTGTACACACAAATCTTTTGCTTTATAGCAGAATTCTCTCCAACACACACACTCTCTGGAAGCTCATCTCTCTCTCCCTTTAAATCACTCTCCGCTCTCACTGCAAACACAAAACAGCTGTTAAAGGTGATTTCCCACAGGTGCCAACCCTTACCGCACTCACTCTCTCGGCCTTGCTCTCCACAGATGTTGCTCGGCCACGCCCCCATCACCACATACCACCATCGCCCAACTCAGGTTGGGGAGCCATCTGGCCTGTTACTTACTCCCCCCCCCCCCTTTCTGGAGAGGAAAACCGCAACAGCCATCTGCACCCCCAGCCTGTAGACCACTTTGAACTTAAAAGGCTGGAGAGCTAGATACTAATAGGAGATCCGCGCATCTTTCATGCGATGGAGCCACTGGAGCGGGGCGTGGTCTAAACAGAAGGTGAAAGCACGTCCCAACAGAAGGCAAAGGAGGGTGAGGACTGCCCACTTGATGGCCAAACACTCCTTCTTGATTGTGCTGTACTTAGTCTCTCTCATCGATAGCTTGCGACTAATGTACAGCACAGGGCATTCCTCCCCTTCCACCATCTGAGACAGTACCGCTCCCAACCCCCTGTCCAATGTGTCAGTCTGCAAGATAAAAGGGAGAGAGAAGCCAGGAGAATGTAATAATGGCCTGCTGCAAAGCGCAGCTTTCACTTGCATGAACGCCTGCTGACATGGCTCTGTCCACTGGACTGGATCTGGTGCCCCCTTTTTATTCAGATCAGTCAGCGGGCTGGTGATGGCCAAATAATTAGGCACAAACCTATGATAATAGCCAGCTAGCCCCAGGAACTGTCTCACCTTCTTTTTGGTCTTATGTCTGCATTTGCTGCGGTCTTATCAATTTGGGGCTGCACCTGTCCATGACCCAAGTGGACGCCCAGATACCGTACTTCCACCTGTCCAATTGCACACTTCTTAGGGTTTGCCATGAGTATCGCCCATCTCAACGACTTCAGAACAGCCCACAGATGCTGCAGGTGCCGCTGCCAATCATTACTGTAAATAATGATTTCATCCAGATAGGCTGCGGCGTAAATGCCGTGCGGTCTGAGGATTCTGTCCATGAGCCGCTGAAATGTAGCCGGGGCCCTGAACAAACCGAAAGGAAGTTGGTGTAAGCTGAAGAGTGGAAAATGCCATTTTTTTCACGGGACATGGGAGTAAAGGGGATCTTCCAATATCACTTTGTCAAATCCAGTGTCGAAAGAAAGTGAGCCACGCCTAACCAATCGAGCAGTTCATCAATCCGAGGCATCAGGTATGCATCAAACTTAGACACCGCATCGACTTTTCTTTAATTCACACAGAAATGGACTGAGCCGTCACTCTTCGGAACCAACACCATTACACCATATCCAGCATGGCCTATAATTCGTCCTGAACCACTTTTTTTGTGTTCAGGTAATCGGTAGGGATGACTGCCCACCACTACAACTGGGGTTTTGATATGGTGCTCTGTGAGATTTGTATGACGGGGAAGAGGCAAGAACACATCAGAGAATTCTTCACGGCGACCACCTCTCTCCATGGTTTTAAGAGATTGAGGTGGTAAATCTGACATGCTCCGCCTCTGTCCGTTTGTTTAACCTCATAATCGATTTCCCCGAATTGCCTTGCCACTTGGCGAGTAATTTAGAGCTTGATGTCGGGAATAATACAAGGACTTTATCTCCCGGTGCAAATTCCCATAGTCGAGTACCCCTATTATACAGCCAGCTTTAACGTTCCTGAGCCTGGAGCAAATTCTCCTTCATTAATTGCCCCAGTGTGTGGAGTTTTGCTCACAGGTCAAGAATGTATTGAATTTAGTTTTTACTGTTTGAACACACCATCCTTCCCAGAACATTTAAGTTTACATTGAGTGCCCATTTATGGAAGTAAGAAGCAACCTCTCTGACATTTATTTTTATTTTCATCAAACATCCTGTATTGCTGTGGTGTGGTAAGGGACCCTGCCAGTTATGTCACAGGTCTTTCAATTACTTGTTACCTTTTCTTAGCTCTAGCGCCCTTTACTTTATTAGTGCCATTCAATGTATTCTAAACTTACAGCTCCACTTGGAATCATGGTGCTCTCTAGCTGGGTGGATTTTTGACCCAGTGTATCTTCTACTCTCTCTTTTGAAGGAAGCTGTTAACTGACAAACACCCAAAAAATATTCAGCCATGGGTAGTGTTACGTAATTAGGATACAACATTTATTTAACAGTCTACTGCTTTGTCTCGTGGTTGGTTAATCCATCAACCATCTACATCCCTAAATGAAATTTTTGTAAAACCAAAACAAAAACCAACAAACATCATTAAATACATAAGTATTAAAGAGAAACCAAAAGTAAAAAATTCCCATTACAACCCAGTAGGCTATTATTTATGTTACAACATAACATGTACATTTTGATTGATTGATTTTTTTTCTTCACAAAGTAAAAGGGAGAAACAAAAAACAAGAACTAAGCCCGTTTTAAGTGTGAATAAATTGCATCTCACTTGTAAATCAGCATGGTTTGTCAATATGGCCACTTCTTAAGTGCCGTGATTGTGGCCATCGGAAGTGGAGAGGTAACGACACAAACGGAGAGGAAATACACACAAACGGAGAGGCATCTTTAAAAAGCCGCTCTCCGTTAATGCCACTCTTTTAGAAGGGAAAATATACTCTTTAGCTGCTGAAGCGCCCAGGGGCGTTCTCTGCACTTCACCAGTGCAAGAGGGGGAGAAGCCGCTGTAATGCACCATAAATCCAACAGCTTTTCGAGGTGAATGGATCGGCAGAGTAATTCAGCTCTCTGAACACAACCACACAGCTCCGAAGAGAAAATCTGAATGAGTGGTTGTGAGCCAGCTCCTTTTATACCCGTATGTTCGGGGGAGTGGCATGCAAATTCCACTCTTCTATTCCCATTAGCCTTTTTTCAAAATCAGAGGTGTTTGGGGCTCCCAAGAGTGACCCCCAGTGTCACTACATCGACACAACATCGAGTGACAGATAGGGAACTTAAAATTTCCAAATCAAATGCATTATATTTTCTGTTATTTTTATGAGATGTGTCATTATACGCACATAATACCATGGTTTACTCGAACTGTCATGCCCCCTCAGACATTTTGATCCAAGTGGATTTTGCACACAGCTTCAAAAAAATATATAAATTAAAGAAATAAAAAAAGAAATCTATTGCACTTTGAAAAATTACATGAAAGAGTTTGCCAAACATGCTGTGGCAGAAATCCCCGTTTAAATTTCTAAATATGGTTACCAATTCAGTCACATCCTACACAGATCATTTGCTTAAACTAAAAACTATGTCATCATCTTCTCACCCTCATGTCAGTTTGAACTTCTAACATAACTCTTCTACAGTTGATGCCATTCCAATCAGGGCCACCACGTTAAACTCTGAAAAAAGCTTGTCTCCTGAAACATCAGAAATTCCAAAAAAAGGTAAATAATCAACATCTCAGGGCTCTCAAAGAGAGCATAGATTATCACTCACTTTGAATTCATATTTACTGCTGCACTGTATTAATTTGTCTGTATGTCTGATGTAACACTTTTGTCTTTTTTGGAAACCCTTGCAGTCAGTCCAACTTTGGGTGTATCATCAAACAGAGGTATGAATGACTCTACACCATTAAAAATGTGAATATATTCAAATGGTCATAAGGTAATTTACAGTTTTGTGGATCTGAATATCAATCTGTCCATGCCTCATTTCCTGTATAGTGATTATATTTCTTGGTGAGATTGCAGCATTAACAGCTCCTACTGTAATTCTTCTTTTGATAATCTGTGAAAGAAGAGCTGGCGAGTGTTGATTCATTATCAGAATCAACAATATATAACAATTAATTGAAAGGCACATAGTATTTGCAATTAAATTAGTGAACTATGTCTCAGTATGTTAATTAAATATGGATTATCATTTCTAAATGGTTTTACAGATGTTGCTGTTATGACATTTATTTATCCTAAAAATTCTTATAACCTTAGATGTTTGGTGAAAATGGAATTATTTGTGTTTTTTAGAAAACAGAAGGACTCAGAACACCCACAAGATATAATGACACTACACGCAATAAAACATCTTCTTTATAACTAAAATAATTTTATTGTGACTTTATTGAGCCCACAAATTGATATTTGCATACTGATTTGAAGGTAATTTTTTTAGTGGCACATATTCAATCTGCTTTAAATATGAATGCATAGCATGTATAGCAGCCACATGTTGTTATTTTCCTTACTCAAGCAGAGATCATTTTACTTGATTTATACATAATTAAAAACTCAGCATATTGTTAACTTGACACCATAAGGGCTGCATCATATTTAAATCTCTTAATGCTTACAACCCAGCATGTTATGAATTTGCACACTATGGTTATGATAAAAAAAAAAAAAGACATGTAAGAAACTGTCTGCATGAAACCTTTTCACAGACTGTGATGACACATTTCTGCCTTATTTAGCAGCGTAAATCTAGAAAACCTTTTATATTTGCAATATTTTGTTTTTATTTTTTTTTTATTTGGTGTAAACTTTTTACATTATAATTTGTATTATATTACCATGGAAGTTTTAAAAAAACGAGTTATCACAGCTGTGATGGGGTTTCTAATACAGCTGCTGAGGGAGTGCCGGACAATTTGGCATCTTTCTCTTTGCTGTAATCCACTGCTCTCTATCCTTCAGAAGGATCCCAACATTAGAAATGAGAGGCCAAATGGGTTAGTTCACCCAAAAATAAAACTTATGTTGTAATTTACTTAACTTTATTTATTTTATTAATTTTTTTTTTATTTCCAAATATGATTTTCTGTTATTTTTTTCTTGAGTCTATGTAAATGTAGGGATGGGTGATAGAAGTAAAAAATTATATTGTGATATTCTTGAAATATTTGATAAATATCGATCACAAAAAAAAAATAAAAAAAAATAAAAAAAAATAACAAGGTAATGGTAGGCCAGTCAAGTCCATTGCAATAAAACAAACTGATCAAAAGATAATATTATTTAAGAAATAATATAAAAAATATAATTTAATATATATATATATAGAATATATATAAAAATATAATAGAATAATAATATAGACTATTATTTTTAAAAATTAGTTATCTATCTTGTCTGCTCTGCATAATTTTTTAATACAAGCAAAAAAAAAAAAAAAACAAAACAAAAATTAAGCTTCTCTCTTTTTTTAGTTTAACATTAGGATTTGCTTTGAATCTGAAGCAAATCCCTCAATCACATATTTGTTTTGGATTTAGTCATCCATTAGATAGTGGAAACCTTTTTGGCTACTATACTAGAAATAAATGCACATTTAATAAAGGCTTAATTTAATCATTCCTGATGTAATTGACTCATCAATACAGTACACTGTAATTAAGTGAGATCGCTTCTCTCTCTGTGTTTGTGGTAGAACAGATGCCGGAAGATAAGCTTGATGACATCAGCAATAGCAATTCTTCCGATTTCCTTGAGCTTTTCTCAAATGGAGTGCTCCTGGGAAAATATTCTACCAAACTAGTTTAAATGTGAAGTGATTCTTTTTTAAATATACACTGGTGGCCAAAAGTTTAGAATAATGTACAGATTTTGCTCTTATGGAAAGAAATTGGTACTTTTATTCACCAAGTGGCATTCAACGGATCAATGTGGCAATGTATAGTCAGGACATTAATAAAGTGAAAAATGTATATTACAATTTAAAATTTTTTTAGCTCTTCTACCAAAGGCCCAGAAAAATAAAAATGCTCACAGGCAGGATGTATGTCACCAAGTTTTAGCTTGAGAAAATGTTTGTAACTCGGTGCAGAAACCATTGTTAACATTTTACTTCATTTGAAATATATGGTGTAAATAATGTTGTGTTGTGGCATTTCATTCTTTGATATACATTTCTACAGATTAATGTCAAAAGCTCTAAATGTAGTAAATTAAGACTGAAAAGGCAAACATGAATAATCTTATCTATAATGACCATGAGGTCATTTTATTAATTTTAAGCTATTCCGAAGCACGTGAATACAGGCCAGCATCGTATGCTCGTGGACATACGGCGTGCACAACAGCACCGATGCTGAAAACAATCTAGGAGAAAAAATGAACACATTATTAGAAATATAAATTTATATAAATTGTGTCATATCTTTTTTGTAAATGATCTCTTCATATGTTTATAATGTAATGAGCCTTCAGCCCCTGCATTCAGGGGGTTTCTAGTAAAATGTATTCACACATACTAGAACAAAACATAGACTAAAATTAAACAGAGTTGAATAAATAGAATAAAAAAGCTCACTCCAAACCTACAAAACGTTTTGAATCCCCATGTCAACATACTGGAGAAAATATATAATTTGTTTGCTATATATTATCTAAAAAATGCTAATTGCTCCTTTAAGCTCATACTATATTACACTTTTATCAAATGTGTTATATCCAGATTTTTAATAACAAATATTAATAATTAGGTTATGTAGGTAATAGATATCCCAACCAGCACTCTAGTCCAGAAGACAGCAGTAATGCACCATAAAGTTGCCAACCCCCATAAAACTTTGTAAGAAGATGACAAACCTTTTTGTGGCCTAGTGCAAGTTCAGTTGGACTGCCTTAGCACCATGGTTATATTTTCCTAACTCCTTATGAATTCTCCTTTCTACCTTTCCTTGACCTCGTGACATTTTCCATCGAGGTTAGAGGATAATTCTGGTATTTGTAAACCTGGGCCCTATTTTCCCATGTTTTCGGGTCAAAATGATTAATTGGGACCAAAATGCTTGCAGTCAATCCAATATTTTGCGAGAACGCTATAACCGGCAAACGCATAATGGCTGCAATGTAATCATGCGGGGCATGTGTACATACTACTGGATGATTAAATGACTGTTTACGATTGAGTACGCTTCCTGTTCTGCAACTCTGTAACATTACTCCACTCTTCCCCGGACGGCTCTCTCTAACTGTCACTCACATTTACATAGTTGTCTTCCTGCAACGACTCAACTCCCGTGAGATTTCAGAGGGAGACTTCTCCTTAAGCAAGACTTCTGTTACATGTTAGACACATGTCTATCTCTGTAGGGATTCTTTCCATAATGTTGTCAGACATTTATAATAACAATCTGAGCAAGTTAACTTTTAGCTCAATGCATGATGTGGTTTGTCTGTCTAACTTGCTAATAGCTTGTCAATAATGTAAACTGAATCTTTCAGTGTGACCTACTCTTGTAAAAACACTACACATTGTTCTGCTGCTGTATGCATTGTGTGTCTGCAGACTCTATTCGCCCATTGCACATGATAACATGTTACATAGTTTAGTCACCCAACCAACATATTTTGTTCATTTAAAATCCGTCAGTCATCGACTTGGTTGTAAAAGTGTTCCAACAGGAGAAACATTATAGACTCCTATGCAATACTCCTGTATTTATATCAATTGTTGGGCTCATTGAAATTACTATCACTGTCTTCTTAAGACTCATTTGTTTTTATGTAAATTGTGCATGGGGTCATTGCATATACTCAAATGCAACACAGAAGATAGACTGTGTGTGTGTGTGTGTGTGTGTGTGTGTGTGTGTGTGAATAATAATAATAATAATAATTATAATGTAACAACAAACACCAATAATAATAATACATTTGCTATTTCCTTGTTTACAGAGTTGGTTTTCAATATAAAACTTGGTGAAATGATTTCAGTGTGTGTATCAGTACTTTTTGAACATTTCTAGCACATTTTAACAATACTGCGATAATACTGATAACCGTGATAATTTTGGTCACTAAAATCTTTTATGAAATTTTCATACCGTTTCATCTCTAGTCTCAGCCCGTAGCTAAGTTTACAAGAATTTGCCAAATGTTAAGATACACGGCAAACTAAGCTAAACAGTTAGACTGCATACAGACAGCTTTCGTTTTAGCTTGTTTGTAACAATTCGCTTTCAGCCGAGCTAGTGCACTGCGCTTGTGTAAAACAAACCTCTGCTCTCTTCGACACAGATGGGGCTGGGAGAGTACCTGTAGTCTAATAATAAATTACACCAAAACGTTAAAAAGTATTGATAAAAGAACCAGTAATGTTGGAGCTTATTATTACTATGGTCTTTAATAATTTAGCCACGGGCCCTTTTAATACCGGGTTTCGGAACCCATCCCCAAATCAATCATACAAACTGGACCCTCTCCCACAGCAACCCACATATCATTAGCATTAACTTGCTGAACAAGAGCAATTTGAAAATTAAGAGAATTGGCTTAACTGTGTTTCAGACATTGAAGATTTGCTTTAGTAGACTTGCCAATAATGTTAAGGTTACATAACTATTTTACAAGCTAACGATAGCAAACATTACAGTAGCAATTTATCAGAGGAATACTAACATTAGCTTCAAGGTTGTCAACTTGAACACAAAAGCGCAGCGACACGGTATGACACATTGAAAATGTAGGGCTTTACTGGTTGTTTAGATCAGTGTTACTATCAGAAACAATTAATAATTATTTCTTTAGTTATTAATTAATATTTAAATTAAATAATAGAATCTAACTCATTAAAACCTCATATGGGGCTCCAGTAAATGTAGTGCGCTATGTTCAGGAGCGGGTTTGGTTATTAGCAATAATTCATATTTATCAAAGATAATTACTAATTATTAAAATCAATAGAACACTGATGAGAATCAATGTTAGCTTTTTTAATCCTTTAAATCAACAATTATCAAAAATAATAATTAATTATTAACATCAATGAAACATTGATTAAAAGTAACACTAGCTTATTGATCCTCCAAATTCAACAATCATCAAAGATAATTATCGATTATCAAAAATCAATAGAATATTAATAAGGATTAATATCGCCGGGGCACCACCCTGGAATCAGGAACTAATAACCAGATAGTATAACAGTCTCAATATTAGATTGTTCTCTTAATTAAATTGACATCCAAAGAATATCGATTTTCGAAAAAAACAAAACAACGAAGGCTTGAATCCGAGCACTGACATCCCGTCAGCATTTGACACAGGTGTATGCAAAACAAACCAAAACAATTCTCTTTGAAATATAACAAAGTTTATTTATGCAGTAATATCAATTAATAATCAATACAATGCAGTCAATAAACTTCCGACTTACAACTACAAACTAAACAGTGATATGATTAGATATGGTAACCAAAATAATCCTATAACACATGAGGAAGGTGTGTGTGTGTGTGTGTGTGTGAGAGAGAATGTGTGTGTGTGTGTGTGTAAGGAGGGACACGCACAAAATGGCAGACGTGACTCTTGTGGAGAGCACGTCACACGAGATTTCCGGCCAGAGAATTTGGCCGCGAATGTGGGCGGAGAGAAACCGGTCAATGGTGTCTGCCCGTTTACCGCGTGTCTCCGCTTGTACGATAACTTAGGGACAAATCTGAGCTTTATCACAAAGTTATCTACTAGCCAAAAGTGTATGAGAATGTTTGTGAGGGGTCGCGCGCGTGTGTGTGTGTGGTTAGTACGAGAGAGAGGGAGAGAATAAAGTGACGGCACCAAAGCCGGTTTCGCAATCGTGGGAGAGAAAGCAGCTGTTAGTTTATCACTCAGAGTTGCGGTGGTAGGCTCGAAAACAGTCCCGCGGTCTTTGATTCTTTAATGGATAAACTCAGTGTGCCGGTCTCACCCGCGATGGCGGAAATACACAACAGTCCAATGTGGTTGGACTACAACACAGCAGATCTCATTCGTGATAACAGTACATTACAGTAATACCTTTAGTATTATTAGCAGCAATGAGCGGACTCGGCGGTCCGTAAACTGTACAAGCAATAACTTGATACACAAGAATAACACACTATAATATTCTATCTCTGCCCAGACGTAAACCTCTTACTTGAATCGCATGAGGATGCAGCTAGAATGTGTGTTCATCCATCGTTTGTCTCCGACTCGGTTCCTCGAGGCTTGGGTAATAACGGGAGGCCGTTTCCTCGCTCTGTCGGTGGGCGGTACGGCTGCTGATTCTCGGCGGGCTGGCGGAGAATTTAGCGACGTTGACTTCATTGAAGATGGAAGAGAAATCTTTTATCTCTTCACTTCTGCAGGCAAACGGATGAAGATGCGGATTGCTAAGCGGTCTCCTTCGGATCCGTTAGAGTGTTCGGTGGAACACAGAGTAATCTCAACTCGTCCAGCGAGATGGAGATTGTATGACCACAGTTTCAAGTCGGACATTACTTCCTTGTGCCACGAGGCTACACCTGAGGGCAGCGATGAGCTGTGTCTACGCACGGCGAGCAAAGTTGCTGGAAGCAAATCCCGGAAGGATCTCAGAGTTATTTCTACTCCCGATGACGTCATGGTTGAGGGGCGTTCTGTTGTGTGCCTCATCCAATAGGAGTTGAGAGTTCGATCCTTTAGTGAGCAAGGCTTCATGGGATTTGTAGTCTGTTTTGGACTCCCTTTGTTTGATTTTGGTGCGGTTTTTATCAGTAAGATTTATGACTTTTGTTCTCTGGTAGGCTTTTACAACTGTTAGGCCTGCCTTTGTTTTCTATCTGAATACATGAGGCCCAACAAAAATATTATTCACGTGTTATCCGAGACACTTACCTCAACCGGTGGTCGGTTGACATGTCTGCTGTGGCTTTGATAAAGGTTGCTATGTTTGTGCTGTTGGCACCATGCATCAGGCTCGCTGAAAGGGCACGTTATTTTTTCCCACACAGTCACCCAAGACACATCTGACATTGGTTGTTGTAGGTGGGATGAAGCAGACTGGAAATTGGTGGCAAATTTAAATCTGCATCATCTGATTGCATGATGGACATGCGCACGCACACACACACACACACACACACACACACACACACACACAAATATATGCCTCTGAATAAAGTGTGTTGTTGTTTAAAAGTTTGAGTGTTAATTGTTGCTGCTGGCACCTAGCTTGAGTCTGTGTTTGTAGCCTGCTAGCTTTTTTAGCATCTCTTATCTATCTGTTTTCAGCTTTTAATCTTTAATATCTGCCACTTTCAGTGCGCATCAGGTTTCCCCCTGCATTATTCTCTTATCGCGATTCAACTGCATGCATTTTTCCATGCGTATCCGCTTTCTATTTTTATCGCGATTAAACTGCATGCATTTTACAGCGTGCACCCGTTTTCTCTTCTGTGTTACATGGATTATTGCATCGATCTCAAAGCACCGCATCTCAAGAACAACCATAACAACAAACAATTGCGTGAGGAATTCATATTGATCTCAAACCCTTGCCGCTCGGGAACACCCAACAACAACAAACAATTGCGATAAGTCATGGCATATGCTCATATTATTGCTTCCTGTATTACATGCCACATGTTTACTATAGCTTCTTCCGTCAACAGTGAGGGATTCACATGTGATAAATGTAAGGAATTAGTCAGGCTGACGGAGAAGGTTAATGAGTTTAGAGACCCGCATCCGAACACTAGTGGAGCTCAGTGAGAAAGAGAAGCTGATAGATACTGTTTCGGATGCGGGTAGAACAGCGAAGAACACACACACTTGGGTTCCGGCTCTTGAGCCCCCGCTGCAGGGCATTTGGGTGATGTCTCGGCAGCATACTCGCTCAGCAAAGCGACACCACTCTCCCATTCCTGTTAGGGTTTCCAATCGATTCTCCCCACTCAGTGATGCACCCACTGAGAATCATGTTGAAAGAGCCTTGGTCATAGGTGATTCTATTGTAAGGAACATGGAAATAGAGACTCCAGCCACTATTGTTAAATGCATTTCGGGTACCAGAGCATCTGACATCAGATCAAATTTACAAGTGCTGGCTAATGCTAAACATAGATTTTCTAAAAATTGTATTAATGTCGGCACTAACGATGTCCGGCTTCGCCAGTTGGAGATTACTAGAGATAATGTTGAAGAGGTGTGTGAACTTGCAAAAACTATGTCAAACACTGTAATATGCTTTGGCCACCTCCCTGCTCATCGTGGTGATGAGGTTAATAGTAGATTAGTGTCACTGAATGGCTGGATGTCTGAGTGGTGTCTGGAGAATTGCATAGGATTTATAGACAATTGGAAGAGTTTTTGGTGTAGACCTGACCTGCTAAAGAGACACGGACTCCATCCCTCCAGGGAAGGTGCCGCTCTCCTCTCTAGTAATTTGGCTCATAGTCTTAATAGTGATAGTATTTGACTAACTATCCTTAGGACATGTCCCAAGAAACTTTAAAATTGCAGATATCAAACCGCTTATTAAGAAGCCACAGCTTGATCCTGGAGAACTGGCTAATTATAGACCAATTTCAAATCTCCCGTTTATGTCAAAAATACTAGAAAAGGTTGTGTCCTCCCAATTATGTTAATTTCTACAGAGAAATAGTATATATGAACAATTTCAGTCAGGATTTAGGCCACACCACAGTACAGAGACTTCACTTATCAGAGTTACTGATCACTTGCTCTTATCATCTGATCGCGGCTGCATTTATCTTCTAGTGCTTTTAGATTTTAGTGATGCCTTCGACACGACAGATCATGATATTCTCTTGAATAGGCTAGAGAATTATGCATGGTTTAAGTCCTATTTATCAGACCGCTACCACTTTGTCTGTGTAAATGAGGAATTGTCAAATCAAACAAAAGTTAAATATATATGCCACAACGATCAGTTTTAGGACCTCTGCTTTTCTCCTTGTATATGAATCCCCTGGGAGATCATGGAATAAGTTTCCACTGTTATGCTGACGACACCCAACTTTATATTTCTTCAAAACCCGATGAAATTTCACAATTCTCCAAATTAGCAGAGTGTATCAATGAAATCAAAGATTGGATGGCCAGAAATTTCCTTGTATTCAATTCTGACAAAACAGAGGTAGTAGTTTGTAACAGGGTTAAAATGGGCAAGGAGGAGGCGGGTACCGGACGAAGCATCAAATTAAAATTTTAATGAAAACTTAAACAAAAAGACACAAAACACAAACACACATGGCATCTATGTGTGGCTCTTTCTCCTCGGCTGTTTAGCCCAATTGGGGCCGGCCCCGCCCTCCTCCTTGTCACACTCCTGCCTCCTTTGCTTCAGGCCGGGGAACCCCCGGCATGACATACACCCCTGCGAACTGCGAAGCACCTCACTGATCTCAGCCTGCATCACCTCGGTCTAATGATGGACAGCACTCTTAAAATGGAATACATAGACTATCAATAAATGTCTTCATTAGCCAAAAGACAAAGGACAATGCATCTATATGAACATCTGCAGTTAATCCAAGATGAATTTCAATGACATTAGACATTATTCTTATAGTTCATACAAAATCTTTGTTTAAACACTGGCCCTTAACACTTACTTAGTTTAATCATTTTAAACCATGACTTGCACTGCACATAAATAAGTAATATTGGCATTATATTCATTCTGTTAGCCAGAGGAGAACTGGCCCCCACAATGAGCCAGGTTTCTCCCAAGGTTATTTTTCTCCATTAACCAACATTTTATGGAGTTTTGTGTTCCTTGCCACAGTCGCCTTCAGCTTGCTCACTGGGTTTCTAAATACAATTATAATTTAATTACTTATTTTTATACACACTTCATAATTTTATTTAAACAAACTACACAATGATGACTCTAAGACTTTATAGATACAATGTGTGTTGTGAAAGGCGATATACAAATAAAAATGACTTGACTTGAATTATGGAGCTGAAATTAGTATAATGGTGTTTCAGTTATGTTTTGGAAATATTCTGATCAATGTCAAAATGCACAAATCTTTGACTATATATATATATATATATATATATATATATATATATATATATATATATATATATATAATACAGTTGAAGTCAGAAGTTTACATACACCTTAGCCAAATACATTTAAACTCATTTAAAGTTTTTTACAAGTCCTGAAATTTAATCATTGAAAACATTCCCTGTCTTAGGTCAGTTAGGATCACTACTTTATTTTGAGAATGTGAAATGTCAGGATAATATTAGAGAGAATTATTTACTTAGGTTTTTATTTCTTTCACCACATTCCCAGTGGGTCAGAAGTATTCATGCACTTTGTTAGTATTTGTTAGCATTACCTTTAAATTGTTTAACTTGGGTCTCGAATTTTGGCCCATTCCTCCAGATAGAACTGCCGTAACTGAGTCAGGTTTGTAGGCCTCCTTGCTCGCACATGCTTTTTCAGTTCTGCCCAAAAATGTTCTATTGGATTGAGGTCAGGGCTTTTTGATGGCCACTCCAGTACCTTGACTTTGTTGTCCTTAAGTCATTTTGCCCCAACTTTGGAGGTATGCTTGGGGTCATTGTCCATTTGAAGACCCATTTGCAACTGAGCTATAACTTCCTGGCTGATGTCTTTTTTTTTTTTTTTTCAATTTGGAATGCCCAATTTCCAATGCACTCTTAAGTCCTCATGGTGGTGTAGTGACTCGCCTCAATCTGGGTGGCGGAGGATGAATCTCAGTTGCCTCCGTGTCTGAGACCATCAACCCACGCATCTTATCACGTGGCTTGTTGAGTGAACCACATTATAGCGACCACGAGGAGGTAACCCCATGTGACTTTACCCTCCCTAGCAACCAGGCCAATTTGGTTGCTTAGGAGACCTGGCTGGAGTCACCCAGCATGCCTTGGGATTTCGAACTCGCGAACTTCAGGGGTGGTGGTCAGCGTCTTTATTCACTGAGCTACCAAGGCCCTCTCCTGGCTGATGTCTTGAGATGTTGCTTCAACATATCCACATAATTTTCCTTCCTCATGATGCCATCTATTTTGTGAAGTGCACCAGTCCCACCTGCAGCAAAACACCCCCACAACATGATGCTGCCACCCCCATGCTTCACGGTTGTAAGATATAAGTAAGATATTTGTCTTCATGTGCACTTGCAAACTGTAGTCTGACTTTTTATGGTGGTTTTAGAGCAGTGGCTTCCTCCTTGCTGAGCAGCCTTTCAGGTTATGTTGATATAGGACTCATTTTACTGTGGATATAGATGCTTGTCTACCTGTTTCCTCCAGCATCTTCACAAGGTCCTTTGCTGTTGTTCTGGGATTGATTTGCACTTTTCGCACCAAATTACGTTCATCTCTAGGAGACAGAATGTGTCTCCTACCTGAGTGATATGATGGCTGCGTGGTCCCATGGTGTTTATACTTGCGTACTATTGTTTGCACAGATGAACGTGGTACCTTCAGGAGTTTGGAAATTGCTCCTAAGGATGAACCAGACTTGTGGAGGTCCACAATTTTTTTCTGAGGTCTTGGCTGATTTCTTTTGATTTTCCCATGATGTCAAGCAAAGAAGCACTGAGTTTGAAGGTAGGCCTTAAAATACATCCACAGGTACACCTCCAATTCAGTACACCTCCTATCAGAAGCTAATTGGCTAATTGTCTATAGGCTTGACATCGTTTTCTGGAATTTTCCAAGCTGCTTAAAGGCACAGTTAACTTAGTGTATGTAAACTTCTGACCCACTGGAATTGTAATATAGTCAATTAAAAGTGAAACAGTCTGTCTGTAAACTATTTTTGGAAAAATTACTTGTGTCATGCACAAAGCAGACATCTTAAATGACTTGCCAAAACTATAGTTTGCTAATATGAGGTGTGGTTGTTTCAAGGTGCACAGTACTTGTTGACCCCTCTCCAAACATGGCGCTTATGGTTGTGGCCATAAAGCTCTATTTTGGTCTTGTCACTCCAAATTACAGTGTGCCAGAAGCTGTGAGGCGTCTCATGGTGTTGTTGGGCATATTGTAACCAGGCTTTTTTGTGGCATTGGCTTCTTTCTGGCAACTCGACCATGCAGCTCATTTTTGTTCAAGTATCGTCGTATTGTGCTCCTTGAAACAACCACACCATCTTTTTCCAAAGAAGCCTGTATTTCTCCTGAGGTTACCTGTGGGTTTTTCTTTGTATCCCGAACAATTCTTCTGGCAGTTGTGGCTGAAATCTTTCTTGGTTTACCTGACCTTGGCTTGGTATCAAGAGATCCCCAAATTTTCCACTTCTTAATAAGTTATTTAACAGTACTGACTGGCATTTTCAAGGCTTTGGATATCTTTTTATATCCTTTTCCATCTTTATAAAGTTCCATTACCTTGTTACGCTTTTGACAGTTCTTTTCTGCTCCCCATGGCTCAGTATCTAGCCTGCTCAGTGCATCCAAGTGAGAGCTAACAAACTCATTGACTATTTATACACAGACACTAACTGCAATTTTAAAAGCCACAGGTGTGGGAAATTAACCTTTAATTGCCGTTTAAACCTGTGTGTGTGTCACCTTGTGTGTCTGTAACAAGGCCAAACATTCAAGAGTATGTAACCTTTTGATCAGGGCCATTTGGGTGATTTCTGTTATCATTATGATTTAAAAAGGAGCCAAATAACTATGTGATAATAAATGGCTTTATATGATCGCTATCCTTAAATAAAAGACAATTGTTTTGCATGATCAGTCATATTTTCTAAATCAATGCCAAAATTTCACAATTTCTGCCAGGGTATGCAAACTTTTGAGCACAACTGTATATATATATATATATATATATATATATATATATATATATATATATATATATATACATATTTATTTGGAATGGAGGGTGTCTAGGGAGCTGGATTTTAGGTGATTAAAAAATTTGAGTGCTCTCTTTTGAATGTTGATTATCAATGAGTATCTGCCTAATTCGGCTCTATATGCATTTGCTGGTGTTTTTCTGCAGTAAAGTTTTTCACCTCCTAGCTATGATGAATGAGTGGACCCCATACTTCACTATATAGTGCAATTGGGTTGGATGACACAATTAAATATTTTAAGCTTGCTATAGGTAGAAGTGGTTGCTAAGCTGTTACAAAGCAGATTCGCAGAGCAAAATTTGTGAATTAGCCTTTGATTCAAAGCACTGTCACCACCCAGTCCGTGGTAATTCTCACAATTAGTCACTGTATTAAATAATTCAACTATTTAAGAAAATCAATTATGAAAAAACAAAGTGCTATTTTTTTACAGGGTACAATGACAACTAGTCCCCCTCCACAAATTACATAAATCCATAAAGTCAAGTTTCTGTAATTTTACATTCATTTCTTTGTTATCACAAACAGGAAAAAATCAGTAAAATATTACATTTTTGAATCTGTAAAAGTACTATAAATTGCCATTTAAAAACATAATATTGATGTAATCTCAAATTATGTTTAATTACCTGCAATTTTAAAGGGTAAAACTTTAAATTACGGAAAATATCTGTAAACAAGTGGCATTTCAATGTTTATTGGGAAAAAGGGAAAATCTGTAAAAAAATAAAATAAATAAAAATACAGAACTTTTCCTGTAAAATTATTATTATTATTATTATTATTATTATTATTATTATTATTTAACAGTGTTCCATACACATTCAGTTGGAAAATGTCTTAATTTGTAGTACAGAGTCATACACAGGCTGACCGTGAACATGCACATGACCTTCTTCACTGCTGGCATGATAGAATACATTTCAAGGTTTTATTTAAAAGGACTGTAGGTAAATATCCAGCCCTATTTTTGATCTGTCTTCTAAAGCATACCGTTAATGTTTACCGATTTGAGAAACCGCTCCAAACGAGTCAGTCTGTGTGTGAACTGAATTGTTCAAGTGATTTGGACTGAATCGCGTGCCAATTTAGGCCATTTTGCTAGCACATCAGACCAGACCATCTAAATTTATGCATTTGGGTGACGCTTTTGTAGAATCAGAACTCTAAAGAATTCTGATTCTACACAGCCGACAAAACCCTCACCCTGCTAAATCTGTCAACATTCTAGGGAGGGCGCTACTACATTTGTTCACTTTTTATAGGAGCTGGATGTGCTACTCTTCTCCCTCCCTGAGGACGGAAGCCCACTCGTGGTCCTCTGTGACTTTAACATTCACCTCAACAAACCTCAAGTCGCAGCCATTTGCTTGCCTTGCTTGACCTCAAATGCCTCACAATGTTGCCAACTCACAAGTCAGGTAACCAGCTAGACCTCATCTACACATGCAGCTGCACCTCTGACACCGTTCTTGTTACTCCACAGCACACTTCTGATAATTTCTTCCTTAGTTTTAACATACATCTTCCATTTTGCCTGACCCACTCTCCTCCTCAGGTCTCTTTTTGATGTAATCTACACTCACTGACCACTTTAGTAGGAACACCTGTACAGCTAATTATTCATGCAATTATCTAATCAGCCAATTGTGTGGAAGTAGTGCATAAAATCATGCAGATACAGAAATCATGCAAGACCTTCAGTTAATGTTCACATCAACTATCAGAATGGGGAAACAATTCGATCTCAGTGATTTTGACCATGGCATGATTGTTGGTGCCAGACAGGCTGGTTTGAGTATTTCTGAAACTGATGATCGCCTGGGATTTTCACACAAAGCTGTCTCTAGAGTTTACTCAGAATGGTGCCAAAAAAACAACAAGAACAAAAAAAAACATCCATGCGACAGTTCTGCAGATGGAAACTCCTTGTTGATGAGAGAGATCAACGGAGAATGGCCAGACTGGTTCGAGCTGACAGAAAGGCTACGGTAACTCAGATAAGCACTCACACTACAAAACACAATTGTAGTGAGCAGCACAACACCCCACATAGCAATGCTTGTTGCCCAGCTCCGTTCCACACAACCGATTTCATTCGGCTCACATGCAGCAAAGAATGATGGGCGGCCCAGATCCAGTTTGCCAACAAGGACTACACATGTGCCATAGCTTGACCAACTGATCAAAAGCTAATAACCAGCCCTGTGTTGGCCAGGAATTTTCGATACATATTATATATTAAATAAAGCTTCATTATTATTCATGATTTTTATTCTTGTGCTTCTCTAAGCAATTCACAACTTTGTATTACATTGCTTCTCATATTACTGCCTTCTTAAGATGAATCGCTTCTGTTGTATTCCTCATTTGTAAATAAATTAAATGTAAATGAACACCCCTTGGGGCTTTATATAGCTCCATCTCTACAGGTATAAAAACATACACTGAGAAGAGCTTATGATGTGTTATTGAAATGTTTCATCTGAAGTCACCTTTATGGTGATAAGTGTTTTTTTGGGTGAGACACTTGAACCTTGTGTTACACTGTATTTATTATCTTCCGGCAGGGTCAGATTGGGACTAAAAGTGGTTCTGCGCTTTCTGGCCTGCAACACACCACTCCATAACACTCCAGCTCATTGATTTCATTTTCCAGCTCAATTTCAAAATTTTGTGTTGAAAAAAAGACATTTCTATTGATTGCTAGTCATGACAATAGGCTCACCAGTGCAAAAACTGTCAAAACTTTAAAACTTTTAAAACCACTTTAAATGTGATGAGTGGATTTTTTAGAGAAAACACTAAAAATAAGGACTTTATTGCTCAGACAAATAACATAACTTTTAAAACAACGCAACAAATCTTTGACTTATCACTGGAGCAGATTTGGAGTAAATAGTGGATATATATCTCTTGTTTGTAAACGAATTTCAATTAAGTGTGATGTGGAATAATCTTGGAGTTTATGAGTTGACAGTGTCTTTTACAGTGATAACATAACTCATCATATCTGTTTTCTTTATTGCAATGAATGTGGTAGAAAGTGACTCTTTGAAAAATTAAAACCATACCATGAGAAAATTGAACTGTTACACCCATAATTTATTGGCTTTTAGGCTTGTATGATATAATATTGTATTATAAAATTAATAATTCTTAATATAAAAATGAATATACCCTATACATACAATATATATACAGTATACACCAATCAGCCACAACATTAAAACCACCTGCCTAATATTGTGTAGGTCCCCCTCATGCCACCAAAACAGTGCCAACCCACATCTCAGAATAGCATTCTGAGATAATATTCTTCTCACCGCAATTGTACAGAGCGGTTATCTGAGTTACTGTAGACTTTGTCAGTTTGAACTAGTCTGGCCATTCTCTGTTTACCTCTCATCAACAAGGCATTTCCATTCACAGAACTGCCGCTCACTGGACGTTTTTTGTTTTTGGCACCATTCGGAGTAAATTCTAGAGACTGTTGTGTGTGAAAATTCCAGGTGATCAGCAGTTACAGAAATACTCAAACCAGCCCATCTGGCACCAACAATCATGCCATGCTCCAAATCACTGAGATCTGAGAGTGTTCTGCATTGTGAGTGTATCGTCTCACCAATTCGTTTCTGATTATGTATGTTTATCTTTGTGAATTATTTATTTATTTTTTATTTTTTTGACAAATGTAAGAGAGAGTGAGAGAGAGAGTGGGTGTGTATGTTTTGCACTGAGAATGTTTTAGAGTCTCTGCATTTTTTTGCATTGTGACTGATTTATTGATTTTATTTGACAGTTTAAAAAAAAATATATTCTGTTTTTAGGTCTTTCCTGTTCATTTTCAATGGTCGGTCAATTCTGACCACGAATACCAAAGATGTCACTTTTATATATGACTACTTAGACTTATCGAATCGAGCCTAATTTTTTTTATTTTACTTTTTTATGTTCAGATGGCAAATGAAGGATGGCAAATGGTGTTTCTTCTACATCATGATTTTGTTTCTGCATTTTGGATAAATTAATTATATGTTGTTTTTAATTGATCAACTTAATCTAACATTAGGTTTACAGAAAATTTAGAAAATATGAACGTTGCCATATGGCAACAGTGTACTATCCCACAATAGAAACATTTCTATGTTGCCATATGGCAACTCTGTACTATAATGGAATTGCACGAATGAATTTTCCCATTGGGAATTTTTATGGGATCTATTATATTATTGCATTTTTCATTTATTTGGAAATGTTTACCATAATATAATTGCATTTATGCAAATATAATACAGTATATTCACAATTTGTATTTCTCCTTTTCAGACAAAAATGAACACTGGAAGTTTTATGGAAAGGACAAGAAGAGTGCACAGTGCTCATTTCTGACTGACAACAGTGAGGATGAGCTAGGCTTTAGTGACAGTGAAAATAATCAACAACATTGAAGAACACATGATAATGATTCACAAAATTTTTGTTTGTAATTTAATTAAAGAATTACTGATTTAATTTAAGGAGAAATTGATAATATAACTAGTTTTGGACCATTTTCCATAGAGTTGCCATATGATATGTTTTTCAAAAATGTCTTTTTATTTTTGATATTAGAGCTCAACAATACACTTTATACTTTATTTCAGAAATTAAAATGGGGAAAAGTACTAAATCGTTAGATAATGCATATACAGGAATGCAATGTGTGCTGTCAGAGCTTAAATTAAAATGTTTAAAAAAAAAAACTAAAAAAAAACATACGACCAAAATCTAATTCTGTCATCATTTACTCACCCTAATTTTCTTTCCAAACCCAGAAAATGTTCTTTCTTCAGTAGAACACAAAAGCAGATGTTACTGTAGGCAGAATGTTTGGGACTGACAGCCTTAGTCTTCATTCACTCTTTTATTGTATGGAAAAAAAGAGCAGCGTCAACATTCTTCAAAATTTCTCCTCTTGTGTTCCACAGAAGATTGAAAGTGATACATGCATGTATGCTGGAAATAAAGTTCCAGCATGAAAACTGGCTAACTGGTTCAGTCATTGAGTCCTACAGAGTGAATCTGTGTAAACCTTAGCTTGGGGCCTGCATGGTCTTGTCTGAAATGATAGTGTAGCTTCAGCATATAGTGCCCATGATGGCTGTCTGAATAGGTCTTTCCCTGGGATGATTCATCATATTTGTCAAACTGCAGCAGCCCTTAACAGATATCATGCACCCTCATCTTTCCAAAACACACATTCCAGCTCCAAAATGTTGTTTCAAAGACATTTCCCCTGAGCCACTGCCAGATTTGGGATAAAGAGATGATGTGTTCACAAAGTTCATATGAAAAACAAACCCCAGAAGATGATGAAAATGTCACCCTATAGGCAAGTGATGACAACAGCATAAGGACAAATATAGACTGACAACAAAAGTAGCTTGCACTTACACTGTCCCACTGGCTCAGCATTATGTCATGTATTACAGCAGTGGTTCTCAACTGGATTGGTCAGGACCAAGGGCATAGCCAGGAAATTACTTTTAGGTGGGCCTCAATAAAAATGGATGGGTCAAATTTTCGGGCACAATTTTTTAAATTTTGTTTTTCACCAAATTTTCATTGACAACAGAAAGGTGGCACATTCAAACAGTTCTTTCACACTTTCAGAAATCAGAATTTATGCATTTTGTAAACTATTTAAAAAATATATATTTGAAGTCAAAGAATAATCTGTAATATTCTTTGTGGGCCTGGGTCTAATTTGGGTGACTGACCACCCTTGGCTACGCTACTGGTCAGGACCTGAATTTGACATTCAACGTCAAGTGCTGACACAGTATCAAAACTATTTATTGCATAAAAGTAACAAATATGTGCTTAAAATTGAACATGGAAATGTATTAATGGTGCGTACACGTCATGTCGTAATTACTCAAGTTGTAAACTCTGAATTTTTATGAAAGCTCCGACTTGACCGTTGTAGCATTGTGTAAAAAGGACCAATATGGCAGCGTGCTCATCAGTTAAAGATAGTGAACACACATTTCTGTTTGATATGCCATTTTATTATGCCATTGTTACCTGGAGTGCTGTCTTTGTTCTTAAACATTATGCAAAAACATACTGTATAGAGGTGAACTGATGTAGTGATAAATATTTTGCTGTTGTCAACAACAGAGTCGTTTTGTCATAATGAGTGTTGCCATAGAAACAAATAATTTCCAAGTTGTTCCAAACAATCTCCAAGTTGCCATCTCATCATTACGGTAATTCCAGCATGTGAACGCAGCATAACATTACCAAGAACAGCATAAGTCCAGCCATATGCAATATTATTAGCATGGCATGAGATAAAAAGAAAAACATCAGAAGAGTATTTTCACAGCGTCACATGTGAAACATGGTCTGAGGAGGGACAAACCACAAACCGGCCACAGGGTGTTGGGCACCCAAAGCTCATTGATGCGTGAGGGCAACAAAGGCTATCCTGTCTTGTCCGAACTGACAGAAGATCTATTGTGGCACACAGTACTGGTCGGAGTGCCAACATACTTTACACAGGCTACTATGTTGTCTTTTCTGCAGAGGATTAATGCAAATAGCTGAAATAATGATTTTAGTGTATAATTAATAGATTTTTTTTATTTTTATTTTTTTTTATAAAATTAACATCAGTACGAAAATAAGAAAGAAGCAGTTCATCTGCAGTCATATTTACCCATATGCAAAGATTTACATACACAGGAAAACAATATAGAAATGAATTGCAATAAATCTGATAACAAAAATCTATTCATACATGGGTGAAAGTCAGAAAACCTGGGCCCAGGATCATATATACCCCAAAATCAAAGTATTTATATATCATGGTAGTATTTGTTGTTCCTTTCATTTATGCTGATTTAAATAAAAAAAAAAAAAAAAAAAGAAAAGATAACTGTGTAATAGTACATTTTAATTTTCATGAAAATAATAACACAACTCTTAATGTTCCTAATATATATATATATATATATATATATATATATATATATATATATATATATATATATACACACCGATCAGCCACAACATTAAAACCACCTGCCTAATATTGTGTAGGTCCCCCTCGTGCTGCAAAACAGTGCCAACCCTCATCTCAGAATAGCATTCGGAGATGATATTCTTCTCACCACAATTGTACAGAGCGGTTATCTGAGTTACCGTAGACTTTGTGGGTTCGAACCGGTCTGGCCATTCTCTGTTGACCTCTCTCATCAACGAGGCATTTCCGTCTACAGAACTGTTGCTCACTGGATGCTTTTTGTTTTTGGCACCATTCGGAGTAAATTCTAGAGACTGTTGTGTGTGAAAATCCCAGGAGATCAGCAGTTACAGAAATACTCAAACCAGCCCATTTGGCACCAACAATTATTCATGCGATTATCTAATCAGCCAATCATGTGGCTGCAGTGCATAAAATCACGCAGATACGGGTCAGGAGCTTCAGTTAATGTTCACATCAACCATCAGAATAGGGAAAAAATTTGATCTCAGTGATTTGGACCGTGGCATGATTGTTGTGCCAGATGGGCTGGTTTGAGTATTTCTGTAACTGCTGATCTCCTGGGATTTTCACGCACAACAGTCTCTAAAATGTACTCAGAATGGTGTCAAAAACAAAAAACATCAAGTGAGCAGCAGATCTGTGGATGGAAATGCCTTGTTGAAGAGAGAGGTCAACAGAGAATGGCCAGACTGATTCAAACTGACAAAGTCTACGGTAACTCAGATAACCGCTCTGTACAATTGTGGCAGTATCATGTAGGATTTCAGATCATTAGGACTGAATCAAGTACTCGCTTGTGTAACCTCTCTAGCTGCCAGTGGCGAATTCTCAATGCCAGCAAAGCCTTCTCTGCTGGCCTAACATGCCAAATAAATAAATATTTTTTTCTCAATCACCTTTTTGCCTATGTATTTTTAGTCGCTTTCCACTCTTAATTAATCTACAAACAAACAGAGAAAAATTAAAAGTTTATCCAGTCAGAAAGTGTGACAACTGTTTCACAAATCACATGCCTGAAGCAGTGCGTGAGTCTGAGCTCCACCCCCTCAGGCCTTCAGAAATTCCACAGAATCCCTCAACAGTGCAAATGAATGGGCAACTAAAGTCAGATTGTCAGATTCAACAGCCAATCAGATTGATTTATTTGTTCTTGGTGGGTGTGATCTTTAGGATATGTCCCAGCCTTCTAGCTGACCTTGAGTGACACGATCATGCTTTAAGTGATGTACGTAATTTGAAAGCGAAGAGTGCGAGATCTTGCTGACAAATCAGTTGTCATCACTGCCACATCACCACTGAGAAAGAGATCCTTATGGATTTAAAAGCACGAAATGTTCTGCATGATCGTGTGAATGCTTAATTTATTAAACAAGAAAGGAGGACTGATTTTCACTTCAAGTAAATTGGTAAGTGCTTTTTGCATTGTTATAGCAACATCAGGAGTTTTCTAAGTGTAAATTAGGTTGCTTGAGCATTCAGTGTCAGATCAAGTTTTGAAAAGAAGTGCTGCGTTCCATTCAACTTGGAAAGTCAGATTTTACAACTTCCTACTAGGAAAAGTGCAATGGAATGCATCTTTAAGTCAGAATTACAACTTGTAGGCTCGTGCAGAAATTCTCAACTCCAATTTTGCCTAGATGAAGGGGCATGATGTCACACAAACATGTCGACACTCAGAGAGATATACAAAGTAAGTGATAAACATTCACTTTATTAAGTAATATCGATAAATGAGTTTGTTTCCACATTACATGATATTAAAGCTTGTTTAACAAACGCCTGCAGAAACAGGTGTATAAAACATTATAATCTCTTTTGATAATCATACACCTGAAGCACAAATGTTATCGCTGCAGCATTGTTTATCAGTTGGGTTTCTAGGAGAGATCTCTAATGAGAGTCAAACCCCTGCTAAGCTAACGGGAGAGTTGCAGTTCCAAATATCGGGGAATGGAATGCATTTATGGTCGGAGATATCAAGTAGGAATATCCCTCATCCAACTTGAATGGAACGAAGCATAACAGTGTACCCTGACGCAATGAAATTTATTGCATGCAACATTTAAATCGCAAATATTATATGATAGATTTTTCCAGGTATTATAGACCTCCTTGGTAGATTCATATGAAAAATTATTATTTTTGAATGTCTGTTTGGGAGACGTTCATTTCACAAAACAGTCATGCTGCAGTTAAAATTAGGCTTGCTTAAGCATTAAGTGCCGTTTCGAGTTCTGGCTTTCGTGCATGGACGTGTTTTTAAAATGTCAATTGGTATTATTATGTAGGTTCGACTGGTTGTTTAGATCAGTGTTACTATCAGAAATAACTAATAATTATTTCTTTAGTTATTAATTCATATTTAAATTAAATAATAGAATCTAACTCATTAAAGCCTCATACAGGGCACCAGTAAATGTAGTGCGCTACGTTCAGGAGCGGGTTTGGTTATTAGCAATAATTCATATTTATCAAAGATAATTATCAATTATTAAAATCAATAGAACATTGATTTGAATCAATGTTAGCTCTTTTAATCCTTCACATCAACAATCAAAGATAACCATCAAATTCAATAGAATATTAATCATTATCAAAGATAATCATTAATTATTAAAATCAATGGAACATTGATTAGAATTAACACTAGCTTATTGATCCTTCAAATTCAACAATCATCAAAGATAATTATCAAATATCAAAATCAATAGAATATTAATAAGGATTAATATTGCCAGGGCACCACCCTGGAATCAGGGACTAATAACCAGACAGTTTAACAGTCTCAATATTAGATTGTTCTCTTAAGAAAATTGACATTCAAAAGGATACAATGAAGGCTTGAATCCAAGCACTGACATCCCCTGCCAGCATTTGACACAGGTGTATGCAAAACAAAACACTTCTCTTTGAAATATAACAAAGTTTATTTATGCAGTAATATCAATTAATAATCAATACAATGCAGTCAGTAAACTTCCGACTTACAACTACAAACTAAACAGTGACATGATTAGATATGGTAACCAAAATAAACCTATAACACATGAGAGGAAGGTAGGTGTGTGTGTGTGTGAATGTGTGAATGGGTGTGTGTGTAAGGTGTGACGCGCACAAAATGGCAGATGCGACTCTCATGGAGAGCACGTCATGCGAGATTTCCGGCCAGAGAACATGGCTGCGAATGTGGGCGGAGAGAAGCCGGTTAATGGCATCTGCCCATTTACCGCAGGTCTCCGCTTGTACGATAACTTAGGGACAAAGCTGAGCTTTATCACGAAGTTTTCTACTAGCCAAAAGTGTGTGCGAGAATGTTTGTGAGGGGTCGCATGTGTGTGTGTGGTTAGTACGAGAGAGAGAATAAAGTGGCGGCACCAAAGCCGGTTTCACGATCGTGGGGGAGAAAGCAGCTGTTACTTTATCACTCAGAGACGCGGTGGACGGCTTGTAAACTGTCCCGCGGTCTTTGGTTCTTTAATGGATAAACTCAGTGTGCCGCTCTCACCCGCTATGGCGGAAATACACAACAGTCCAATGTGGTTGGACTACAACACAGCAGATCTCATTCGTGATAACAGTACATTACAGTAATACCTTCAGTATTATTAGCAGCAATGAACAGATTCGGCGTTCCGTAAACTGTAGAAGCAATAACCTTGATACACAAGAATAACACACTATAATATTCTATCTCTGCCCAGACATAAACCTCTTACTTGAATCACATGAGGACACAGGTAGAATGTGTGTTCATCCGTCCTTTAACTCCGACTCGTTTCCTCGAGGCTCGGGTGTTGGCGGGAGGCCATTTCCTCGCTCTTTCGGCGGGCGGTACGGCTGCTGATTCTCAGCGGGCTGGTGGAGAAATCAGTGACGTCGACTTGATTGAAGAGGGAAGAGAAATATTTTTCTCTTCACTTCTGCAGGCAAACGGATGAAGATGCGGATTGCTCGGCGGTCTCCTTCGGATCCATTAGAGTGTTCGGTGGAACACAGAGTAATCTCAACTCGTCCAGCGAGATGGAGATTTTATGACCACAGTTTCAAGTCGGATGTTACTTCCTTGTGCCACGAGGCTACAACTGAGAGCAGCGATGAGCTGCATCTACAAATGGCGAGCAAAGTTGCTGGAAGCAATGCCCGGAAGGGTCTCAGAGTTATTTCTACTCCCAATGACATCATGGTTGAGGGCCGTTCTGTTGTGCGCCTCATCCAATAGGAGTTGAGAGTTCAATCCTTTAGTGAGCAAGGCTTCATGGGATTTGTAGTCTGTTTTGGACTCCCTTTGTTTGATTTTGGCATGGTTTTTATCAGTAAGATTTATGACTTTGTGTGTGGGCCTCAGTTAGGTTTTATGACTGTGTTAGGCCTGCCTTTGTCATCTGAATACATGAGGCCCAACATTAGTTAGCTGCAACATAATGTATGATGCCCAAAGGCACAGGGTGTCTTATTCATTGTGAAATTGTGTTTCTTAATGGCATGAATCACACTGAAGGCCTAGACTTAAAATGCACGGCCCGCAACTGCTAGCTGCCAACATCAACCAGGGTAATCCCTCTTCCCAGTCTCATTGTAACTCAATATAACAACAATATAAGCGCAGTAAGGACTTTAATGTTTGATGGAACCGCTCGCGTGCCACTTGACTCTGTGGATGGTAGCCGGATGCCTGGTTATGCTGAATGTTAAGTTGGCGCATCACCTTACCAAACATACGGGATGTAAAATTGGTTCCTTGGTCAGTTTGGATGACCTTTGGGATACATAAAGTGGACATGAACGGCGTCAATGCTTTTACTACAGATTTTGTGGTTATTGAACGGAGCGGAAAAGCAGCGGGAAAGCGAGTTGTCTGGCACATGATGGTAAGTAGATAGGAATTTCCTGATTTTGCCCGGGGCAACGGTCCTACAATTAAGTATTCAAATAGTTTACTTTCAGCAAGTATGGACCAAAGTGGAGCTGGTTTCAAGACTTGGTTGGGCTTACCAGACAGTTGATAGATGTTGCAGGTTTTAATGTACTGAGATATGTCCTGCTTTAACCGGGGCCAGTAACAATAGCGGATGATGTGATAATACGTTTTTTTTGTACACCTAGGTGTCCTGCAATACCACCGTGTAAGGTTTCCATGACTGTTTGTCGAAATACAGTTGGTACAACAACCTGGAATATAGGCTCCCCTATGAACCCATCACTCTGAGGTGACTAATTTCTTATCAACACATCATCAAGAAGGAAATATCTCTGTGCTACATTTCTGTCGGAAATTACATCGTTGAACAAAGGTTTTAACAAAGGATTGTGACTTTTACCAGGTTCTCACATTTTATAATCCCAAGAAGTAAAAAAAAATGGAAGACCAGCTATTTTTGAACATTCAAATGCTGATTTTGCAAGCTCAGTTAGGGCTTGGCTAGCGGCACGCATCATAACACAAGAGGTGAATACCTCTGGTAGTTGTTCTACGCACTCATCAGGCTTTCCTGATAGTAACTACCTAACTAGGTGGCCTCGAGTCATGCCATACCTTACCACCAGCAAGGTTATTGCCAAGGATGACTGAGACACCATCTATAGGTAGCGCAGGGTGACTCCTAATTGTACTTCATCCTGGACCAAATTTGAGTACAAAATAATTTGTGCACAGGAACTGACAGCATTTCTAACCCAATGCCCTGGACCAGCAGAGACTCTCCAGTGAACGACTCGAGCGAAAAAAGTAACATGGTTTCTAGCACAAACGACTCTGATGTGGCAGTATCATGTAGGATTTTAACAGCTCTTACATTTTAAAATACTCGTAATTGGACTGCAGTTACTTTTTTATAGATTACATGATTACATATTAACAAGGCTACAGCAGTAAATTGTTAATAATATATTGATCATCATATTCTTACCCCGAAGCGCTATAGTCTCACAGAGGAACATTTTGAGCATGTGCTTCTTTTATGTTACAATAGTAAGATATGCACCTCTGCTAAGGAGTGGGTGATGGACTATTACTAAGTAGTAAGGGTTAAACATAAGTGTGTCAGAATTTTGAGCTGTTAGCTTTGACCTAGCAATGTCACTGCTGTTGATTCCAGGTTCATTCATTTTTGTTCATGTAATGCTTTATGCACTTAAATTGAACTAGATATGTAAAAAAAAAAAAAAAAAAAAAATATATATATATATATATATATATATATACACACACACACACACACACACACACACACACACACACACACTGGCGGCCAAGTTTGGAATAATGTACAGATTTTGCTCTTATGGAAAGAAATTGGTACTTTTATTCAGCAAAGTGGCATTCAGCAGATCACAATGTATAGTCAGGACATTAATAACGTGAAAAATTACTATTACAATTTGATTTTTTTTTTCAGAACTTCTTAATCTACTTCAAAGAATTTGCATCAAAAAAATCCTCCATGTGCAGCAATGTCAGCTTTGCAGATTCTTGGCATTCTAGCTGTCAGTTTGTCCAGATACTCAGGTGACATTTCACCCCACGCTTCCTGTAGCACTTGCCATAGATGTGGCTGTCTTGTTGGGCACTTCTCACTACACCTTACAGTCTAGCTGATCCCACAAAAGCTCAATGGGGTTAAGATCCATAACACTCTTTTCCAATTATCTGTTGTCCAATGTCTGTGTTTCTGTGCCCACTCTAACCTTTTAACCATAAGGCCTGCACCCCTGAGTCTTCTCTTTACTGTTGTACATGAAACTGGTGTTCAGCGGGTAGAATTCAATGAAGCTGTCAGCTGAGGACATGTGAGGCATATATTTCTCAAACTAGAGACTCTGATGTACTTATCCGCTTGTTTAGTTGTATATCTGACCTTCCACATCTCTTTCTGTTCTTGTTAGAGCCAGTTGTTCTTTGCCTTTGAAGACTGTAGTGTACACCTTTGTATGAAATCTTCAGTTTTCTGGCAATTTCAAGCATTGTATAGCCTTCATTCATGACAAGTTTCTAGAGAAAGCTGTTTCTTTTTTGCCATTTTTGACCTAACACTGACCTTAAGACATGTCAGTCTATTGCATACTGTGGTAACTCAAAAGCAAACATAATGTTAAGCTTCATTTAATGAATCAAATAGCTTTCAGCTGTGTTTGATATAATGGCAAGTGATTTTCTAGTACCAAATTAGCAATTTAGTATGATTACTCAAGGATAATGTGTTGGAGTGATGGCTGCTGGATATGAGGCCTGTCTAGATTTGATCAAAAATGACTTTTTTCAAATAGTAATGGTGCCATTTTCCTGACTATACTTTGTTATCAGTTGAATGCCACTTTGGTGAATTAAAGTACCAATTTCCTTCCGAAACAGCAAAATCTGTACATTATTCCAAACTTTAGGCTGCCTGTGTGTGTGTGTGTGTGTGTGTGTGTGTGTGTATATATATATATATATATTACACACACACAGTACTGTGCAAACGTTTTAGGCACTTAAGATGTTTCACAAAAACATTTGTCTTGAGATTGTTATTTATATCTTCAGCTTTAGTGTGTCAATAGGAAAAATACATTTTAGACTTCCAAACATTACTTTTGCAAATAGAAACAATTAGAATAGAAGAACAGGGCACTCTGCAACAGATGGTATTGCCCCCACAGAGCCCCCCACTGAACATCGTGTCAGTCTGAGATTACATGAAGAGACAGAAGCAATTGAGAGCACCTAAATAGGTAGAATAACTGTGGTGAATTCTCCAAGCAGCTTGGCATTCCTGTCTGCCAACAACCAAGAAAAACTGTATCCAGGTGTACCTAGGAGAATTGGTGCTGTTTTAAAGGCAGAGGTGGCCACACCAAATATTGATTAAGCTTTTTATGTTTACTGGATTTTGTATGATATTAAGTGATAAATAAAACTATTTATGTCATTATTTTTGAAGACATCAAAACATTGCAATGTGTCACTATGCAATATTTTTCACAAGTGCCTAAAACTTTTGCACAGTACCATATATATATATATATATATATATATATATATATATATATATATATATATATATATATATACTGTGTGTATATATACAGTAATTGCTTCAAAGAATCTAGTGAATGCCATCTCTAAGTGTCCTGCCTACAGGGTACACAATAGTTTAACAAAATGTGCAGCAACATGGAACAAAGCCCATTGCTCTACTGTTACTGCTGATGCAGTGGAGTCCACTGCATTAAACTTGACACAATTGTTCCTTGTGTGAGTCGGTGGAACTCTGCTATTTTAAAATATTCTGCTCTTTTAGAATATTCTTGCTGTTCAAATGAAAATATATTTCACACCAGCTTTGGAGTAGGCGATGGACTATCAGTAAGCAGTAAGGGTTAAAAGTGTTTTAATGTTTTTAGATGAAAACTTTGACCTAGGCATCTTCATTGCTGTTTATTTTATGGTCATTAATGACCGTAATGCTGCTACTGATTTATGCACTTAAAATGAACTTGACCTCTCAGTGTTTTGAATTATAAACTTTAGCCATGCACTGTCATTGCTGTTAGATTGAATGTTTATTTCATTCATATTATATTTAATTAAATTTTTAAAAATGTCATAAGAGCTCTTTTTTGAGGCTCTTTTTTAAGTAATATAGAATGTAATACATTTTTCCTCTTTGTACTTTTATGTTAAAATGATTATCCTACTCAAATGCATGTGACAAAATAAAATAGAATTAGGTTGAAATTAATGCAAAAATAATCAGATTAGATTACCGCAAAAATTTTATCTATGAGATTACGTTTTTGATTGCATTTTTTTGTCATGTAATTTGTAATCAGTACCTGACCAACAATCTCTGAGTGCGCTCTCTCCGCCCCCTAGAGGAGAAAGAGATGAATTAAAGCTGAACAAATTCTGGGTTCCTGAATTGGTTTTAGTTTGACAAAACTCACCAAATCCAATCAGGCTTCATTAGGGTTAAGTGGTATCAAGACATGTTACCAACTTTCTCTATCAATTTAGAGTTTGATCCCTAGGTTATGATTAGTTCATGTGCGCGTTCACATGAATGAAGCGAACAGCCAATCGAGTCACATCTCACAAGACCATCAGCGAGACTTAATTCTCCGCTGAAGATGTTTATGAAAATTATGATAAATTATAAGAATTTAAACACAGTTATAACACAGCACAAGAGGACATTGAAAAATATGATCAATCAAATCACATTTACACAACACGAATGATGATTATGAAATCATGCATAATTCTAGTACATTAACAGCACAGAGGATCACTAGTAAATGATAAAGAACTGAAAGGCAGTTACACAGCAAGAAGAAACATTGCTTCTGCTGCTAGAGCACGAAAAAGCCCCGAATGTGATGAAAATAGTAAAATAGATAATATATCGATGTGAAAGTAACTTTATATTGGTCCACTACAATAACATTCAGGCTTGTAATTTTAAAAGTTTAATATCTTGATTTGAAATGTAAAACATTGAAATTAAAAGCTTTAGTATTAATTAAAATTTCTAACTTAATATAATTTAATACTATTAGACATTAATACACTATCGAATAATAAAAATGTGAGCATTTGGAAAATGAGTAGATGGTACGCACTAATAAAGACTTGTTTGTTCTATCTTTCTAGCAGCATAAGACACAATAATCACATATTTGTTGTGTTAGTGTGCTTTTATTGAACTTCAAGTGAAATACTGTATGTTCATGGCATCTCTGCCAGCAAATCCTAATAAGAAGGGGTTTGGGAGTCATTCACACTTTTCTGATATATCTACAATATACTGTGGAGTGATTAAGTGTTTATATTTTAAAGTAATTCGATCATTATTGATATTGTATTAATATGTTACTTGAAATTCTGTAATTATTTTAGGTTTATTTATTCATACATATTTTATGGCCAGTGTGGGAAAATGATTGGGAAAAAATTATAGTGTCTTTAAACAAATGCAAGACTGCCAAAAATATATTTCTTGCAATAAATAATGATCATAAATAGCTTATTTTGTAAATTTCTAAAACTGTCTCGTTGAAGTGCACTTTAAATTGGAGTGAGAGATACTGGGGGGGAGTGACTGTCACTTTGCTCACAGATGATTGTTCCAGAATCTGGATGAGATATCTGATTGGTAACATAACCTGCCCCGGAGCAGGTTAGCTGATTAGCATAGGTAACTATGGCGAGTAACCACGATGAAAGCCTATCCACTTTACTGGTACCGCAAATAAAGAGTTCACTTAAACTAAGTTTAAACTTATCTAGCTAGCTGCTTAATCCTGCTTTGTGACATAGGCCACTGCTCCTGCAAAGGACACAAAACAGAGGCAAAAACCAAACCAAAGCAAAACAACAGGGTGTCTTCCATTAGCACATGTTGCTAAGCTAATGACATGATCCTTAAATAAACACAAAAATACTCTGCAAATACAAATAAATAAATAAATGAAAAAATATGTTAAATTCTGCATTTAAAATTCGATATAACTAAGGCTGGGTGATATGGAATATTTACAATATATTTATGATTATTTTGCTGTTGATAAATTTCCCAAGGACCATGTAATTAGACTAGTTTTGCTATCGCTCCGTGTCCTGGTGAGTATAAAAGCTCTAAGACAAATGTTTTAAAGGTATCTTACATCTTAGGTGGTAAACAACACAGTGTTAGAGTTGGTAAGTTCAGTTCACTTCTGTAATTCAGTTTATACTGTCCATTTCAATGAACTGATTAAAAAATCTGATATCATAACATAGAGGTATAACTAATCTGATAAATAAATCTGGTATCAATCCAAATCTGACCATAGAGGACCTTAGTGGTCTCTCCTTGTGACTTGTTCCCAGTTGTCCCTTCTGATGACGGCCCTGCCAATGGTACTTTGTTGTCCATGTGGGCATGTGGAACAGAGCCACAGATAGGGAAGGCAGCAAGAGAAATCCGAGGTCTACCTTGGAATTATGGTTAATATCTTTAGGTAAAACAAGCTCTCAAACAGTTTTTAAAACTTGTGATTTTAGACAATTTTGGAGAACATAAGCTGCAGCTGAGCCACAAAAGCTGCTGTCACATCTGAAATAATGCAGGAACAGGGGGCCTGGGTAGCTCAGTGGTAAAATACGCTGGCTACCACCCCTGGAGTTCGCTAGTTCGAATCCCAGGGCGTGCTGAGTGACTCCAGCCAGGTCTCCTAAGCAACCAAATTGGCCCGGTTGCAAGGGAGGGTAGAGTCACATGGGGTAACCTCCTCGTGGTCACTATAATGTGGTTTGTTCTCGGTGGGACGCATGGTGAATTGAGCGTGGTTGCCGCGGTGGATGGCGTGAAGCCTCCACACGCGCTATGTCTCCGTGGCAACACGCTCAACAAGCCACGTGATAAGATGCGCGGGTTGACTGTCTCAGACGCGGAGGCAACTGGGATTCGTCCTCCGCCACCCGGACTGAGGCGAATCACTATGCGACCACGAGGACTTACAGCGCATTGGGAATTGGGCATTCCAAACTGGGAGAAAAAGGGGAAAAATCCCTCCAAAAAAAAAAAAAAGAAATAAAAAAAAAAGAAATAATGCAGGAACAGTCAACAAGCCAACTGTCAAGAGCAACAGCATGTGAGTGAAGAAACTTATTGAGATTTGGTTTGGTTTAAATCTGAATTAGGAATTCCATTTCCAATTGCACAAAACAAAAACTAGAGTTAAATTTCTATTGCTGGTAATTAGGTTGTTTTGAGAGTTAGGGTTAACCCTAACCCTAACCTTAGTTGTTTCACAGCAGAGAAACATAAATGAATACATCATTAAAACATATATATAAACATTGAATGAGGCTGATTAAGACCACTGCAACAAACGTACTGTCATGAATTGTTCCTTGGCAGTAAATATAATATAGATCACTAACAAAAACTGAATGTCAAACAGATGTTATTAGGATTTGAATGCTGGTTAAAAGAAAGGTAGGGATAATATAATTTGTCAATGGATTTTATTTTCAGTGTCAAGGTACAGTAGCTTCTCAGTTTCCTCCTGGTTTGCTTTAAATATAGTAGTTGCATAAGGGTTGTTTTTATAAAGTTAAAATAAATCAGTGATCCATGAATGTCAAAATTGTTTAACAGACTTCCAGTATGGTCAATACACTTGCATGCATTGGAATTTAGAGAAACATAATATATCATATAATAAATCTAGAAGCGCATTAAGAATTTTTCTGAGTTTAGGTGAGCACAAGTAAAGCAATATGAAGAAAGTTCTACTGAACCTATTTTCAGAAATAAATACCATCCCTCTAAACAAATCTAGACTGGTATATTCATTGTTGCTTTTTGTTAAAGGTTCATTAGAACATTGGGGACATGGTGTTCTACCATGCCCTCACTAACAGTAGCTTGGTTCAGCAGGGACAGTGTTTTCTGACCAAAACATCCAAAGATGATGGTCTTACTGTGCAAGTAGTCAAGTAATAGTTTACCATTAAGATTTAAATCCACACAGATGTTTTTCCATTTTTTACTATTGTCCCAGCCCTCTCAGTGCTGGCTTTAGGTCGCGCACCCTGTTTTTCCTGGGCTGTGTTGACCCGATTCTGCTCCGTCATTGTGCCACCAGAAACAGGGCTGCTGGCTCTGGAAGTCTGAGCATTTTTTGTGCTGTATGTCTGAAAAGCCATGTCCAGTTGTTCTTGAGCTACCCGTAAATGGTGGTGCAAGCTAGCCAGGTCAGATGGAATGTTCTCATCGGGACTTGTGCAATGTTGCTCTAGGACAACACTGGCCAAGTTTTGGTCATGTGATAGCATGCTGTTGGGAATGCAACCTGGTTTGTCTGCTTTGATCACTAGGTTGTACCCTGGCGGAGAAGCAGGTATGTTGCTGGAGTAAGGGTAGCCGTAGGAAAGTTGTCGGCCTTGGCTTCGACGCTTAAGAAGAGCATCACGAAATGCACCAATTCCCAAGTGGAACATCTCACAAACGTTGAGCAGTAGACAAAGACAGCTCACGACATACATGATGAGCAAAAAGATGGTCTTCTCTGTGGGTCGTGAAACAAAACAGTCTACTCGATGTGGACATGGGATCTTGTTGCAGATGTACAAGGGGTTCACACGAAAGCCGTAAAGGAGATACTGACCCGTGAGGAATCCTACCTCAAAGATAGCACGGGATAAAAGCTGAAGCACATACATCCTCATCAACCCTTCTTGCATGATTTTGCGACGACCATCATGCTTCACGAGATCTTGCTTTTTGCCCTTGTCTGTCTCTGGTTTAACCTCATGTGCATCCAGAGTGTCTTCTTCATAGAGCATTGGCTCTGCATCATCATAATCATCACCCTCTAAAACCTCCCCTTGGTGGTGTTCATCTCTCCAACGGCTGTGGTGACTCCTCTTCTGATGTCTATGCTTCTTGCGCCGTTCCTCCTCCGAGGTACGGGCGATCTTATGTATGGCATAACCCAGGTACATGACAGAAGGGGTGGATATCATAATGATCTGGAACACCCAGAACCGGACATGTGAGAGTGGGGCGAAGGAATCGTAGCATACATTGTCACAGCCAGGCTGCTTAGTGTTGCAGGTGAACTTTGTCTGCTCATCTGAGTATATCGACTCACCTCCCACTGCTGTCAGAACGATGCGGAAAATGATTAACACAGTCAGCCACACTTTCCCCACAAACGTGGAGTGGTTGTGGATTTCCTCCAGAAGACGAGTGAGAAAGCTCCAACTCATGTTGGTGATAGAAACTTTTTATCTATGATCTGTAAATAGGGGAAAACAGAAGAAGGTAAGGCAAAGAAAACAAGTGTGCATGTATACATATAAAAGATATTGGGCAAATTCCAAACAGCATTTTTGCAGTGTCAAAGTAGACGCTACTCGTAGTGTCATTGTAAATGCAAGTGAGCAATAGGAAGAGCCCTTCCACAAGGCCATTTTGAAAAGTACATATGATGTCTAATTTATTGTAACCAAGTAATATTGCCGTTTATGATAATGTGGTCCTTAGTAGTGAGTCTTAATGATTCATTTTGAAACCCAAGTTCATTTATTTATAAAAGTTCACCTTACCTAGGGTTTTACACCCCTCATGTACTCTCACATACCCAAGGACTATTAGTGGAAATATTTAGTTAGGTCCTGTCCCAAATGCCACTTTCAGCCCTCACAGAGTCACGGCGCTCCCCCAAGTCTACACATTGCGGCATGGACTTTTGGGTAATTGTCCAAACCAGTGTAGCTTGGCAAAAGTGTGCATTGGAGAAGAATAGCAACCACAAAGAAGGAGTCAGTGACCACTATTCTGAGTCATACAATTACAAAGTGGTCTTGGGGACTTCATGCAAGGGCCACAAGATCACAAATCCCATATGTGCATCATTTGTGACAGGGCCATACAAATTTACATTTTTTAATATGCAGAACACGAATGGAAATACATTTGAATTAAAGAAACAAACAAAAAGGTAACATTTTTATTTGCCACATACAAAATGAATTTAGCTGCTACGTTATCAAGGTCCCTATTCCCTATTCAAAATAAAATGGAAGTAACATACAGCCAGGGACGGAGTGGCTATTCGGGAGGAGTTCCAGGTGGGTTGCTCATGAATTGGGCCAGCAGGGCCGCATATTGATTGCTAAACTACTTTAAATAATAGGGAAACATTTCCCTTGTTATAAAATTCTCTTAAAAAAAAATAAAATAAAAATATATATATATATATATATATATATATATATATATATATATATATATATATATATATATATATATATATATATATCCCTGTTAACACTGGAAGGCGGGTAACAGGATGTACAGTTCAATAGTTTTTTGCTCTTAGGCAATGAAACAGCATACACACCTGGGTGTACTTCTCTCTCACACATTACCCATGAATAATGTCTTTCCAGAATTGTGTTTTATTTTAGGTCACAGTTGAATTCATGTTTCCAAACATGACCCTAAGTACAAAACTAGGTCAAAAGTCCCCTTGAGAGTCAAAGCTCAGCACATGAGCATGGTGTGACAAGGAATTTTCAGAATATGATCTGGAAATTGTAACTGTGAGTCCTTTCTTTACTATTTAAATGATATTACAGTACATATACTGTATACAGTATGTCATACATGTCAAGGACAGGTTGAACAAGTTCCCTTGGTTGCAAAGCCATGCAATACCTTTGTGTAAGGAACATGCCAAAATTTAATCTGTTATTCACAGAAAAGTCACAGCTTTATGGTACATTTTGGAGCTTGGCAACCCAGATGCTCATTAATTTTCATTATTTGGAAAATAGTGTCATGTACATTCTTTAACAGTTCTCCTTTCATGTTACACAGAAGAAAGAAAGTTATACAGGCTAGGAACAACATTAGGATGACCTGATTAGTACATACATTTTCATTTTGGGTGAACTATTTATTTTTTTCACAAAAGGTGAAATTAGAAAAGATATGTTAAATCCTTTATTTTTCACAGATGTGATTCATGAATATCCATACTCTGTCATACTACAGTAGATTCGTACTCTATCTATCTTTACAGCACAATGACACAGTGTTAAACATAAAAAAAATTAAATACAAAATAACTGCTGAAAAAATGTTTTTTAAGGATATGCACAACTTTTGATGTGAAACGGCTTGAGAGACACTCTTCACTAAGTCAATCAATTCATAGTTGTTATGTTTTTAATAACTTGGAAAGGTTTGCAAAACAACTATAAACGGTCCCCTGTTCATGTTTTCAACATTGTATTCCCTGATGTGGGCATGCCATCTGAACAGGCAGAAATGGCTGCCACAGGCTCACTGTGTGTATCACAGAGGAAATCTTGGATAACTAGACACAGATGGCACTCAATGTTCATGGTACCCTGTTGCCTGAGACACCTTGGGGAGAACAGGTGTAAAAAAAAAAAAAAAAAAGAAGTGTATAACCTTTTAATATCCATAAGATTATTGACTCGAGTGGAAAATTCTGTCATAGAATTTTACTCAAAGAGTGTACTTGTTTCATATCTTATAAATGAAGGTGACACGAGAGTATGTTTTTGATTCTCAGCTTGTGGGTTAAGGAATTCTACTGTCAAATAACATCTAGTTTGTTTTTATTTATTATTATTGCAAAATATAACAAGTATCATTGTGGTGAGTATCCCATGCGCATATCAGCATCGCCCTGGAATTGGAGCGTATCATCCCTGGAATGCAAGCGCTGATCTGTCCCACCTGCGAACAGCTGGAGAAGATTTAAATGCCAGCGGAAGAGGAAGACAATGAGCCACGACTCCAGAGAATGCCACTAACCCTCTTCTCTGTCTCGCTTAAATCTCAGGGTCCAACGACGGGTGAAGGCCGATCAGAGCATGGAATTTGGGAAAGCTGCACTGCACACGGGATTCACAGCACAGACACTGCGGCACGCCCACCTCGCCCCAGCACTGATGACACTGCGCACCATTAAGTTTCATTCTCTCACTATTGTTTGCTGTGTCAATAAAACACCCCATTCGGGACATTGCACTAGAGAATTGTCTGTCTGTGCCTCATTCATCCTGCCACAGTGGTGGAGAATGCTGGCTAGAGTGAAGAGAATGAGGTAAGATGATGAAACTCATCCCAACTCTCTGTCTGGTTTTTCTGCAGGTCGCATTCTCTCTCTGAAGATGATGGAAGATCTGGTGCATCAGCTTGTGAATATCTCCCTCTGCCAGCAACAATTTGCGGAACAGTTAACAGCACGGCAAGAGCAGGAACTTATACAACTGCAATTGGAAGCCACTGCCCACATACTGATCCTTGAACCCTGTGTCCGAGCCAACCAGCGTAACACCAAGCTGACGGAGCACGATGATGTGGAGGCATACCTGCGCACATTTGAGGTGATAGCTGAGAGGGAAGGGTGGGATGAGAGTGAGTGGGCGAGAATGCTTGTGCCCTTTCTGACGAGGGAAGCGCAGCACGCCTATTACGCACTCAGCCCAGCCTCCATTGATGACTATACGGAGCTAAAAATTAGATCTTGGCATGGGTGGGGCTTTCACCGATATGTGTGGTGCAGCGCTTCCATGAATGGGTGGATGATCTTCAGGTTACTGCCCACGTACAAGCTACACAACTGTCCCATCTGGCCCATCTCTGGCTGTTAACCGGGCAACCGACACCAGTGCAGGTAGTGGAGTGAGTGGTCGTGAGTAGGTTTCTGTGGGCCCTTCCCCGCATGCAACGGCAGGCCATAGGAATGCGGAACCCCGAGACCCTTGCCGCCCTTGTGGAGGCCGTGGAACTGGCAGAGGCGACGCAAACCCTAGACGACGAAGAGAGAGCTGGCACCTATCACTGGAGGATGCCCCAGGAAAGGCGACCACTGGAGGGCACATTGTGACCAGTAAGCAGATCAGCAACACCGACCGTTCGGCTCTAACCCATGCCCACAGACTCAAACCCCCCGGACACCCGGGCCTGGCTGGCAGGTTGCATTGTACACCGAGCGGTGCCCTGGGAAGCCACAAAGAGGGAGGTGAAAATCGAGGGCCGATGTGTGAAAGCCCTCTTGGATTCCGGGAGCACAGTGAGCCTGGCCCAGACCCAGATAGTCCTCCCCCCCCCCGACAAAACAGCAAAGCGTCAATCCCAATCATCTTTGTACATGGCGACACTCGTTATGTCCCGGCTCTGTCTGTCACCATCAAGGCCGAACCGGGGAGCTGGCCAGTGGAAGTCGGGATTGTCAAGTATCTGCCAGTGCCCCTGCTCTTAGGAAGGACTGGCTGGGGTTCGAACAGCTGTTGGCCCATGCTGTCCAACCTGCCAGCCGCTGGGGACAATGCCACAAATGTCACAAGCGGCAGACACCGGGACATCCAGTGCTGCTAGCCACTGACAGTGAGAGAGATGGTGAATTTAGAGAATTGACCCATATTGTGTATTCTGATCTGTTCCAACAGATAACTGAAGGGGGCTCATTTGGGAAGGAACAACGGGAGGATGACCACCTAAAGAACTGCTGGTCCCAGGTCAGAATAATCAACGGTGAAGTACGACATCCTGCTCCATCCCTCTCCTCACTTTATTGTGGAAAATTGTCTGCTTTACTGTGTCGCCCACAGGCGGGGTGCGGAGAAACGCCTTTTGGTGGTGCCACATACAAATATGGAGACCGTACTGGAACTGGCCCACTCGCATCCCATGGCCGGGCACGGTTCTATTGGCCTGGGTTGGACACAGAAGTGAGGCGCTATTGCCAGAGCTGCACGGTCTGCCAAAGGATGACTCCACAACGCCCTCCCCCCAGCCCCCTCATTCCCCTGCCCATCATCTAGGTGCCTTTCGAGCGCATCGGGATGGATTTGGTGGGATCTCTGCCGAAATCTGCCGAGTATCCCTGGAATTGGAGCATATCATCCAATCATCCCTGGAATGTGGGTGTTGATCGGCCCCACCTGCGAACAATCAGCTTGAGAGGATTTAAGCGCCAGCGGAAGAGGAAGAGAGTGAGCCACGACTCCAGAGAATGCCACTAACCCTCTTCTCTGTCTCGCTTAAATCTCAGGGTCCAGCGGCGAAGGCCGATCAGAACATGAAATTCAGGAAAGCCGCACTGCACACAGGATTCACTAGCACAGACACCACGGCACGCCCACCTCGCCCCAGCACTGAAGACACTGCGCATCATTTATTTAATTCCCTCACTACTGTTTGCTGTGTCAATAAAACAATCCGTTCGAGACATTGCACAAGAGAATTGTCTGTCTGTGCCTCATTCATCCTGCCACAATCATATACAATATATTTTTTTACAGACATTACAGAGGGAACAAACAAGAAATAAGAAAAAAGCTAAATAAATAAATAAAAATAAAATGGAGAATAAATGGTTAAACAAGTCTAACAAACTATTATGCCTGAATGTAGTAGTTATAGTCTTATTATGTTCTGTATGCAAAGTTCATATTTGGTTGAATGGTCTGATATACAAAGAAAGTGATTAAGGAAAGGAAAATAAATAAGCAAACAAAAATAGATAAATAAATAAAAAGTAATAAAAGAGAAGAAGAGAGAGAAAAAAGTAAATGAAAGAGAGAGGGAGGGGGCCAGTGAGCCAGTGTACAGTCAAGTGGTGAGCATGGCATTCTGCTGTAAATGCACATGGTGCATATCCAATGCTGTTATGAGGTTGTTTTGTGGAGGGATGCCTTTGCTTTCCCCTAAGCATGGTACCTTGGCGGGAACTTCAGAGCATGGGTGCATAACCTGGTCGTGTCTCTACCACTGGTGTCTGAATATCAGTATCAGGGGATTCACCTGTGGTGATCCTGTGGTATGTGTCTCATCCAGGTGTCTTATCTCAGCCAGCCTGTTCTTGTTGTTCCTGGTCCATAGACCTGTTGGTAATGTGATCTTGTGATTCTCTCTCTCTTTCTCTTCTCAAAAAATACATAAATAATAAAAATAATAATTTAATATAAATGTTTATTGAAATATAGAAATATGATGATGATAATGATAACTACGATGACACCAATAATAATAGTAATGATAATAATAAAGAATCATAGAAAAATAAGTATGAGATAAAGAGATTGATAAAAACAACTTAGTAAAAGAACAAAATGGAAAATAGTTGCATTAATGGGGCAGAATAGTAGGTTATAATATAATATACTGCATAATAATATAGATAATAAAATAATGTAATGTAATATAATATAAAATACGACATTATAGTATTGTGCTATATTATTTCCAATACTCTCTCTCTCTCTCTCTCTCTCTCTTTATATATATATATATATACACACACATACACATCCATATATACACATACACATACATACTGTGTATAATTATTCATACATATAGGTATTAATTTGTATGAACGTACATTTGTTCATGTATATATGTACAGTCCATTACAAATGTCTGCATAAGTGTGGTGTCATCTATAATAAATAAATATATGTGGGCATTGCAGGGCATTAATTCACTGATCATGATGTGTTGCTGTTTAGAAAGGAAGCAATAGAGCTATTTAGTTGTTTCAATTTGTGTAAGTTGTGTTTGAATGCTGCTGCCTGTCTCTCTTTGTTAATATGGTCTGTTAATAATTGTAGCCATTGTGTTATGGATATTAAATTTTATTTTTCCACTTGATCATAATTCACAAATCGACATAAATTTACCTTTGTGCCTGTGGCTATTCGACTATATAATGGGTGATATCAAAGTTTCTTATTATTATTATTGCATTTTTTTGTATGCATTTATTTATTTTTAATATTTATTCTCAATGTGTGATCTGGTATGCTGTATTCTTGTTTAGTTATTGTGTTGTTGTGTGAAGCACTGCTGTAGCCCTATATTAACTGCCCTGCGGGGATTAATAAAGTTCTAATAATAATAATAATAATAATAATAATAACAATTGTTTTCTTGGTGATAGCTAGAGACAAAAGTAGGGGGGTTGTGTGTTCTGGTGTGGGGGTTATCTGTGATATATCACCTAAAAGACATAGCGATGGTGTTGCAGGAATGTGATAATTAAGAAATACTGAAAATTTAGCATCGATTTCTTTCCAAAATTGGGCAACAGGTGGGCATGTTCAGAGTACATGAATGTAGTGATCTTGGGTATTAAGATTGATATAAGATGTTAGATCTAGTTGAATGTCTGTTAAGGTTTTCATTTATACAGTGTCATTGGTGTGTGTGTGTGTGTGAATGGGTGAAAGAAACAGTGCAAAGCTCTTTGTAGAACCGCTAAGGTTAAAAAAGGCGCTATATAAGTGCAGACCATTTACCATTTTACAAGTCACCATAGAATATCATTTAGTGGCTCTAAAATGTATTTGGAGACTTTTGCATACATAGACACACTTAAAATGTATGAAACAAAATATTAAATGAAGTGGCATTTGCAAAGGTGCTAGAACTTTTCTCAAAATTACCTTTAGCTACATGGTTATTTTGTTACACATGAATAGACATTCTTATTTTTTAAAATTTCTGGGGCCACTGAAAGACCATGACATGAAACATTGATAAATGTGTTTCATTAGTTCAATACCATTCAAGGAATCAAAAGTATAATTACAAAAACATACCCACACAGACCCAAAATAACAAATTCTAAATGATGCACAACATTTTGACCTTTTATGGATTTCCAAAAATATAGTTCCACTCTCATTAGTCATACTTCTGAAAAGCTGTTCCATCCTATAGACACAAAGGCTCAGTTTTGGATAGCTGTTACAACTCTATCATACTGTACTTCAAGTAAGCGTTAGTGTAATAAATGGCTGAAGGAAGCACAAGGTAAACATGAAGATCATAAATACACATCTATGGATGACCAGAGGAGCCAGTCAAATTCATACAAACTATTTATATAGTACTATAAATACTTTCCATTTTCCTCTCCAAAAGTTACTACAGTACCATAAAGGGGATATGGGATGTGAAATGTTGTGATGCTGTTGTAATTATTTGCATATTTCTTTGCAGATCTCATCTTAGGCTACTACATAACTTAGTGCATTTGTGTGTGTTATCGGTTTTATATGTAAAACTATTCAAAAATAAAAAATCTAAAAACTGTTTGAAAGAAAACCTGAAACATAAGGCTAAGGTACAACTAGACAAACACATGTTGTTATAACCAGTTCAGTGAGGTGAGCCTATTGCCTTGTTAGCTGCATATTGACACGTACTAGTGCTGAACGATTAATCAAAATAAAATCGAATATGAAGTAGTGTGATTATCAAACCTTTGTGAATCCCACTACAGACAAACATCTTCCTTCGCATTCCGTCAAAATAAAAGCTCCGCCAAAATTAAGGCTTAAGGGTTTAACCAGATTTTAATGTTTTTGTTTTTTTTTAAATAATCACGAGTAGATTTTTTTGTCCAAATCATTTGACTTTTTTTTTACAGTAAAACAACTATGAAACACTAAACAATTAATGAAACTAATATAAAAGGCAAAGTACAAAATTATTAAAACATTGTTTTGGCCAACAGATATTGTAATTAATAAACTGTATAAAATTACAACATAACCTGCCCTGATATATAGCACACCATTGTATACACAGTTAAACCTTTTAATTCAATTCTACCTTCATAATATCAAACAAGGTGTTTGAAAACAACATGCAAAACCAATGCTAAAAAAAGGCATTTATGCAATTTGACTTTTTACTCAAAACTTTTAGCTTCTGAGATATAGCTGATAAATACTGTATGTTCTATAACAACTTCCCCTTGTGACAACTAACTCCTATCATGTTTGTTAATGTTATTAATAAAAGTTAATAGGAAATATTAGAATTTCTATGAGCTACAAAAATAAATAAATAAATACAAATAAAAACATTAAAATAGAATCACTTCTAGTGGAAAGCACCTGTTAAGACTGCGTATATAATTCGCCCCTCACATGTTCTCACATGTGTTGCCAACTACAAGGAAACTACACACAGACCTTGGGAAGCTGCAGCAGGGAAACACCTCCAGAAGACACTCGATCCATCCGGCCATAACCTTCCCGCGAAACTGCGGTGGCCCCTCAACATTCCATTTCAGGTGTGCTCTATGACATGTCTGCCGCTCCACAATCAAATGGAACGATGTCCCATTATCATCTAACAGCTGTTAGAGTGCACTAAACACTTGGCATCCCACATTTCGTACAGTGCGTGAGAGAGCGTCTGCCTCTCTCAAGTCCTGACTCCTCTCTGAGTCTGGCTTGTTTTACACATCCCCACAGGCAGCAGAGGAAGTATAAAGAAGAAGAAAAAAACACACATGAGAAAGAGCTTCTATGGCAAATGACCAAGAATCAAGGGTTTAAACTGTGACTGGCTGCTGGTGGATGCCAGCACTTAAATGGTTATTTTAAATGGCAACATTACAGTGATCTCTTGTAAAACTTTGCAGTGTCATTCCTACTATGCACTGCATTTTCATGCCCTCATCCTATAGGTATGCATATTGGATAAAATATTAAATTGACCAATTTTAAAAATGAAAATCATTATTAGTTATCACAATATCACAATTAACTGAAGGAGTGAATCTGAAATAATTTAAAGGTGCACTCAATAATTTTGTCCTCATTTAAAGAAGCTGTACTCTTTAAGAAATTAATTTCAATTTTGAAACATGTTTCAAATCATTAGCAAACACATGAGATTAAGACTCAAGTCATATCAGTAACCTTATGAAAGCTGTTTTATAAAAGGCTCATGGGGGCTGCCAAGTTAGAATCACATGACCAGCCGAATACTACTCGCTTAATCTCAGTAACCATCCTCTTATTTGACACTTTCACTTCATTGAAAGTAATCATGGTTGCAGCGTGAAGCATCTACATGTTTCCATTGATCACGGTATAAATATTGGGGAGGTTGTACTTGCTTGTTTTGATTACTGGGGGGGATACTTCCTCCCATCCCCATCCCCCCAGAAACTACACCCCTGGCTGACTGTGAACATTACATTTCTACAATGGCTTCAGAAACTGAAAACTATTGTGTTTGAAAGATGCTGCATCAACACCCATCAGGGCAAGTTCAAGACAAGATGCATACAAAATTACTGAGTGAACCTTTAACTATGGTTGTCAATTTTGCCATGACACCAAATGTTATGCTTTTAATTTTTTTCCTTTCTCTAATCAAAATGTTTTCAATAAAACATGTTTTTTTTCTCCCCTTTTCTCCTGAATTTGGAATGCCCATTTCCCAATGCGCTCTAAGTCCTCATGGTGGCATAGTGACTCTGGGTGGCGGAGGACAAATCTCAGTTGCCCCCATGTCTGAGACTGTTAATCCACACATCTTATGTGGCTTGTTGAGCACGTTACCGTGGAGATATAGTGCGTGTGGAGGCTTCACATTATTCTCTGCAGCATACACGCACAACTCACCATGTGCCCCACCGAGAGTGAGAACCACATTATAGCGACCACGAGGAGGTTACCCCATGTGACTCTACCCTCCCTAGCAACCGGGTGAATTTGATTGCTTAGGAGACCTGGCTGGAGTCACTCAGCTTGCCCTGGATTTGAACTTGCGACTCCAAGGGTGGCAGTCAGCGTCTTTACTCGCTGAGCTACCCAGGCTCCCCTAATAAAACATGTTTCTAAAATATTGCTTTAAATGAATTGTGTCTGTTCTTGCCTAGGGCACCATGTGAGTCAGGACCGCCACTATGTTCTAATTTCAATTTCAAATCACACACATAAAAAATATTAACAGACCAAAATAAGTTGTTATTTACTGAAAATCTAGCCCTCAAATGCAGCTCTCAAATCTCATTCTACATATCCAAACTGGTGTGCCGTGCCACTGCCGTAACTATAGTGAACACATAGCGTATGCTCTCTATAGCATCAAACTGACATGTAGTACTATTTTTTTTAATTAATGCAGACACAAATAAGATTTAAGACCTTCAGTAAAGAGGAAGAATATCAGTTTATAATAACTCAAAAGTGTAACAATGATGGATTTAGAACTCAAGTGCAGAACTTTTATTATATATAAAAAAAAAAATCTCAAAAGTAAAAAACAAGAATTCACTTAACACCAGAAACATCAAACAATGCTAGACAAAGACAGGAAGAACACAAGGGCCTTAAGTGCACAAGAACTAACTAGGTAACAAGACACATGTAAACAATTAAGGTAGACACCAAACAGCATTTTTGTGCCCTTAAAAGGGAAGTTTGGGAAGGGGATGCCACTCAAAAGGTCATTGCAAACAAATTTTTTCACAAAGGGCCCTTTCACAAGACTTTTAGTGAAGGCTACAATTAAACTGTAATTCCATGCTCCCTTCAGAGTGCCCATATAGCGATGATCACTTTCGATTGGAATTCACCCATGGAAACAATTAAGGGGGACACCAAGAACAAAGACACAACTAGAACAATTCACAAGAACTTCAAAATAAAAGTCACACCTCTAGCGACACCTACTGGTCACTAGGGAAAAATTCCATACATTACATAGCCACTGGCGATCCAGCGGACGACCAAGAGGTAGGTGAGCATGAGACCACGGGTGAACTGGTGGACGAGCAGGAGGCCAACGGACTTGGGGACTCTGGCTCAGGCAAGGTCAAGGCTAGAGGCTCAGGCGAGGGCAATGGCAAAGGGATCAGATAAGGTCAATGGCAAGGAGACAGGGGAATCTAGCGGGGGTAAAGTAGCTGGGGACCCGGGCAAGGTCAATAACAAGGCGAGGGTAAAGGTATAATAAAGATATTTGCACCTGCCAATTGGCATACATAATTTTAGTAGTTTGTTCAGTCCAAAACGATAAAAGTCTTTGAGAGCCACTTCTCCCCAATCCAGACAATTGGCTAAGACACAAAACAGTTCAGTGTATTACACAACTGAATCACATTCCTGTCAAAGAGCCAAGATTTCAAGTTCTGCTGGGTTCAAATTAGGTCTAGCATGTAACAGTGATGGGTCTGACAAGCAGGGGATTTAGAACCCAAATGCAGAACTTTTACTGTAACCAAGAAAACCATCAAGGGCACAAAAACAAAACAAAAAAACAGCAGAAACATCAAACAATGCTAGACAAAGACAGGGAGAACACAAGGGCCATAAATTCACAAAATCTAACTAGGTAACAAGACACACGTTAACAATTAAGGTAGACTACAAGAACAAAGACACAACTAGAACAATACACAAGTACACCCTACTGGCCACTAGGGGAAAGTCCCATACATTACAAAAAGATGTCATATGACTTGAGAAGAACTGGAATGTGAGTTGTATGGAAGGCTTTTATAATACTGTGGTGATGGGGTGTGGCTGAGTAACGTCTGTCTGTGGAGAGCAAGGGCGAGAGAGTGAGTACGGTAAGGATTGACACCTGTGGGAAATCACCTCTAACAGCTGTTTTGTGTTTGCAGTGAGAGCAGAGAGGGATTTAAAGGGCAATCTAGACCGCTGGAGGAGGGGAGAGCCGAGCCTGAACTAAAGTATAAAGTATTACAAGAACTGTTCACCTGGCCCCCTCTTCCTCCTTAAGAGAGTACAAGAACCTTGTCAGAAATACTTTTTTGGTGTTTTTATTTTTTGTTTTTTTGGTTGGTTGGTTTTTGTCTTGACAGATGTGGTCACAATGAATAGTCATTTTACGGAAAAGAGATATTCTGTGTTAAATAAAAATAAAAATAAAAACAGCATAAGAGTTTGGATGACATGAGGGTGAGTAAATAATGACAAAATTTAGTGGGTGAATTATTCCTTTAAGGAAAAAAATAAAAAATGTTGCTTGTTACAGTACAGTATATCATTGTTAGAAACAGAACGTTGTTATTACTGTTACATCATGCATATAGCTGAATAGCATCAGCATAGAATTCTACAGAACAACTAAGTAACTTAGGAGCCATGAGGGATAGATGTGGCACGATATGGAGCACATTGCCACAGTGCAGAATGGTATGCTCTGTCATTTCTTGTGTCATAATATTTAGATGTTCTACCCAGGCAAAGAGCCAGAGATAGGATGGAGAGACGGGCCTTGCAATGCGCTGTGCCTATTCTTTCCCAACATAGAGCTTGGAAGTTTGCACTAGGGATTCTCTCTCCAGGGAAAGTTGTAACATACGGCATGGGCGCTGGTTGTCACACTCCTTTTGGTGAGCAGGTTAACCAACTCTGCCCAAGTGCACCTTGGCCTGCAAATGGTTTGAATTGCTGCTAAAATAGTTTGATTTGTAATAGTTCTTACATTTTTCCACTAGTATAGACCATAAAATTGGATCTGTTCTGTCTCATGAAAAGGTTTACAAGAGGTCATCAAAGACAAGAGAAATTTTAAGAAAACTAACGCTGTTTTTTATTTTTTATTTTTTATTTTTTTTTATACCTAATACTAATAAACTTTCAGGTTTATAATTTTCTTCCTAAAGTTTTAGGTTAAGTCATATGGCTTCCAGTGAACTACAGGCATGACCAACGTTGGCATTTCTCAAAAGTGTTTTCCTTCTAATCACTTTTAAAATTACATTATTTGTGAAGTGCTGAAGAGATTATTGATGTCTGGACAGTTTCTTCCATTTTAGCCAAATTAGCATGCATGCAGGTCTCTCTGTGGTGTCTTACAGTGGCCCTTCTTGTTCAATTGCTGCATGGCCTAACCTTAGTAATATCTGGGTTGTGCAGTGTTTTAGTTTCTGTTTGTTGATTTAGTTGTGAGACCCCACAAAACTAGTGATTTTATAACTTAATCAAGCATTTATTTTTGTACATTTGGAATACACTTTTATGCGAAGGGACAAACAGTGTATTCAAACTATATATTTGATCAGTTTGTGTGTTCGCTGGGAAAAGATCTTGGCTTTGCTTCTCTTTTAATTTAAAATGTTTAAATCCAGTCCATTTGAAATCTAATTAATTTGACTCATTGGATAGCCCAAATAAAACAAATTAAATTAAAAAATAAATAAATAAAAAGTTAAAGAATGTGCTTTATACCTAATCACTTATGTAACCACTGGGAAACTTCAGAGTCAAAACTTGCACAGTTCTTCATAGAACCCAACAGCAAATTGCAAACAATAAAGTAAAAAAATGTATTATTATTATTATTATTATTATTATTTCAATTGTGGGGTAGTTGGCTCTGGTCATGTGACTACATCACTTATGTAAAAACGTTTATATGAAATTGACAACTCTGCATAAAATACGTCAACAACAGTTTTTATGCCCTACAAATTTCAAACTACATTTTGGTTACAAATTAAATGTGATTAAATGGATTATTGCACAGAGATGTAATGCATGCTACAGTATGTCGGCAACTCTCATACATATACTGTTTCCTTGTGTGACCCCACACGCACATGCGTGGACATTGTATTTTGGCTTCGCTATATGCAACGCATAATTTCATTTTATTTAAACCAACTGATATCAGTTCAGGAGACTCTGGGCTGTCAGTAATGGGTTATACTTTCAGTGTATGGAATCATGTGACAAATCAACATGGCACTAATCACAGCGGAGTTTGTCTTTGGGATAAACCTGATTAAGTTTTTACATTGAAACCTGTTTGAGTCAAAAGATTACAGTCCCGAGCTTCATCCGATATGCCATTTTTAAACTTTGAGAGATTTATTGCAAAATGTCATGCTGCTTAACACAATGTATACTAATGTGTACAATAGCACAAGGTTTTCATTAGAAATCCTACACCGATCAGCCACAACATTAAAACCACCTGCCTAAATATTGTGTAGGTCCCCCTCGTGACGCCAAAACAGCGCCAACCCGCATCTCAGAATAGCATTCTGAGATTATATTCTTCTCACCACAACTGTACAGAGTGGTTATCTGAGTTACCGTAGACTTTGTTAGTTCAAACCAGTCTGGCCATTCTCTGTTGACCTCTCTCTTCAACAAGGCATTTCCGTCCATAGAACTGCCACTCACAGGATGTTTTTTTTATTTCTGGCACCATTCTGAGTAAATTCCAGAGACTGTTGTGTGTGAAAATCCCAGGAGATCAGCAGTTACAGAAATACTCAAACCAGCCCATCTGGCACCAACAATCATGCCACGGTCCAATCACTGAGATCAAATTTTCCCCCCATTCTGATGGTTGATGTGAACATTAACTAAAGCTCCTGACCCATATCTGAATGATTTTATGCACAGCACTGCTGCCACACGATTGGATGATTAGATAATTGCATGGATGATTGTTGGTGCCAGACAGACTGGTTTAAGTATGTCTGTAACTGCTTATCTCCTGGGATCTTCATGCACAACAGTCTCTAGAATTTACTCCGAATGGTGCCAAAAGCAAAAAACATCCAGTGAGGGGCAGTTCTGCAGAAGGAAACACCTTGTTGATGAGAGAGGTCAACAGAGAATGGCCAGACTGGTTCGAACTGACAAAAACTACAGTAACTCAGATAACCGCTCTGTACAATTGTGGTGAGAAAAATATAATCTCAGAATGCTATTCTGAGATGAGGGTTGGTGCTGTTTTGGCGGCACGAGGGGGACCTACATAATATTAGGCAGGTGGTTTTAATGTTGTGGCTGATTGGTGTATATTTACTGTGTATTTTCACATTGAGAAAAAAAATACTTTCAGAGGCTTTTATGGAGTTAGGATGAAAATACGGGGCATTTCGAACTTTTCTGAGACCAGTGCAGACAGACAGCACACTGGAGGTAAAGTAATTCACTAAATAGGGAGCAAGGGAGCATCCTATAGCTTTCATTTGAAACCAAGTGCATTTGATCCAAACTTCCTATCAAAAGTTCAGTTTCAGCCTGCAGAATATGTTTGAACCACTCAACATGTTTGGCAGACATGGAACAATGATAATCAGTACATAGATTCAGAATTTATAATACATAATTTTATTTTAACATGTTTGGCAGCAGTTGGACAATGCTGGCCATTACTTGTATTCAAATTAATTATGCTAATTTCGTATTGGTAAAATGCTTCATCACAGGCTATCACTGTGAGAGATTTTTTACACAGATTTTGAGATTTTGTTGGCAAAGTAGGAAAAAAAGCCATTATAATCAAGTCAAATAAGTTTTATACATATAGTTTTTTATGTATTATTTAAAATTTCACAACTTAGTCCTGCTGTCCATATATGTGGACATAAAGTTTTAGGGAAACTATTTGCTATAGAATTATTATTATTATTATTATTATTATTATTATTCATGTTTATTAGGTGCTACTAGTTACAAATCAGGGAAAGGAACTGCACACAGCAGTTATGCTTGGGTATCAGGATTTTAAATAGAGGATGAAAATTGTTGACATAGCATGCATTACATCTCTATGCATTCAAATCTTGATCAATAGTGACAGTGATCCAGTGATTACTTTAACGGCCATTGAAAAAAAAAATACATTAATGCTCTCTAATTGTACTTTAAAAACGTAACTTTTCCAGAGAGATACTGTAGAGACAAACCATAATAATGTATATAAGTGTTATTTTAAAGCGCACTGTCTTATGTAATGTTCTTAATTTGTTCCACTCATCACAGCTCTGCAGAAGATAGGCAGTTGTCTAGAGGGAGTGCCCCACCATTGCATTTACTATTGTGCCAAGAGAGAGCATAATATGTTCAGTGAGCAGAAAGCTACTGGTGGACTTCTGTGAATGCATGTGTTCTCAAGCCTCTGTGGACTTGAGATCTACAATGGATGGGTGTTGCCCACCAACTCAGCTGGGCTTTTGGGCTCCATCAACTGGAGGCTATGCCAACTTATGACAGAATGCATCCCGGATGTTGTGTACCCTTGTTGGGTCATTCTCAAGATTGTACTGTCTGTGAGAATTTTATAGCATTTGGGATCCAGCTACCCATTTATGTGCCCTCGCTCAGGGATCAACAGTCAGATGAGACCACATGTCCCAGTGGTCCAAAATCTGTTCCTCTACAATAGAATGAATGTAAACTTATATATATATATATATATATATATATATATATATATATATATATATATATATATATGTGTAAAATTCATGTTGGATCATAATTTCTTTTATTCTAGTAAGACCTTTGATATTAGAGCAAAAATTGTATTCTTGATTATAATTTTTGTATTGTTTTCCTCTAAAAATATCTAAAAATCCTTAAAACAATATCAATTTGATTTATCTTGTTTTAGAAACAACACTGCATTAGATATTTAGGTTTTTCAGAGAATGTATTTTTAACATGTGTATTTTGTCTTACTGTACTGGCAGAGTTTTTATAGTCAAAACAAGTGAAAAAATCTACCAGTGCTGAAGAAGTAATCCAATGTATTTAGAATACTTTACTGACCTTGAGTAATCTAACGGAATACGTTGCAAATGACATTTTACAGCATGTATTCTGTAATCTGTAGTGGAATACATCTCAAAAGTAACCCTCCCAACCATGTATATATATATATATATATATATATATATATATATATATATATATATATATATAACATGCTGGTAGTGTATAATGTAGAGATGCGAGATGTTGCTTAAATTTAATACAATTACTATTAATTTATTATTAGTAGTAGTAGTAGTAGTAGTACAGTGAATAACTATACAGTGGTGATAACTCTTTTGTCATACTTTCTTTTCCATTTAAATTGAGCTTTTATTTTGAAGTGTTTCTGTGTTGTTATGACGGTGGCTTCTCAATCCGGAAAAGCCGGTCTCTACGTGAATCAAAGTGATTATTAAACCACAAAAATGCTGCTATTTAATTGAAGAAATATGTAGTCAATTTGTGCCTCACGCTACGGTAAATTAGTGCTCTGCTCACTGTCATCTGCTACAAACAGAGCATGCGGTGCTCATGATGGTATTTTCCGTGTATGAGCCAAGGAGCTCCAAATGGTATGAGCACATTGTGTCTTTATGTCAGCACAACACAGGCTCCACACATTCACAAGCACTCACATTTGAGGAGCGCAGCACATGCAAATTAAATATTTATCTCAATAAATCACAGCCTTTGCTGTTTAATAATCACACTGATATAATGATTTTAAATTGTGCGCTGAATATTTCCGAAACGACATTCATATGAGCACAGTTTCGGACCCGATTTTGATACCAGTATCAGTATTGGGACATCCCTAATAACATGGTATTCTGCAAAGGTAAAAGTGTCTGATTTGTGTATACCTGTGGTTTATCATGATTATAGAAGATAGTTTTTAGCCACCCTTTTCCTGGACAAATATTGTATGTGCAAATAGATGAATTTAAAATTCTTAAAGGCATAGTTTACCCAAAAATTTACATTCTGTCATCCTCATTTAAATCCCAATGCTTATGATTTCTTCTGTGCAACACAAAAGATTAATTTTTGAGGAATATCCTGACCTCTTTATTTCCATAATGAAAGTCAATTGGGCCTGGAACTGACAAACTCCAATATGTTAAAAAGAAAAAACTAAAAGTATGATAAAAGAGGTCCTTGTGCATATTATTCCAAGTCCACTGAAGCCATATCGTAGCTTTGTGTCATGAACATATTTAAATGTATGTTATTAGCTGAAAAACTTTCCCTTTACTGTAGATCTCAAGTGAAATATGGCAATCATTAGATGTGTTGCTTCTGGTTTAACATCAATGACATCTGGTCATGAAACACATGGGAACTAATGACTTTTGATGTCACTGTCATCAAACCTTCCTTGAGAGCTATAGCAGATGAGGGTGACATGGGGTGAGAAATTGGAGGGAAAAAGGCAGTTAAATTATGTAATCATTATTAAACAACTTTTACTTAGCATTGTTAGAATAATTTAAATGGCTGGTGAAGTGAGCATCCAAACAGCCATGGTATGCTCTTTCTAATGTCAACTCTCAGGTTCCTCCAAAAATCTTAAGTTGACAGGGTTGGTCTGGGGCAACAGTTGTCTGGGTTTATGTAACAGCCATGTGACTGAGAAGTGCCCCCGAGATACTGAGAGAAGACCCTAATCTGAACAACAAGGAAGTAACTGTAAAGTCCTTCTTAAGATCCACATCCCTACTGTCTCTCTCGCTCTCTCAGTTACAGACAAATACACACACACATACACAGGCACTATGACTAGACCCATAAGCTAGTGTGGTGGCTAACCTACAGGCAGTTTGTGAAGTGGCAGTCTCATTTGTTTACATCTTCTGGTTGAGCCAGGCTTAGCATGCCTTTCAGTCAGTGCCCCTCGCACAGAGTTTGATGAAAACATGAACTTACTGAAATTACTTAGAACGAGTGCCCAGAGGTTCATGCCAACATTGCCAGAGAAACTTCCCTCAGCAAGGCTGAAGACTCTTGTTCTGCTAGCGCTCTAATCAAGTGCAGAAGGACATCACTGGAACATCACAGAAACTGCCAGCTAGTACAGCTACTGCTGAGGCCTAAGCATGCTATAAACAGTGCTGGGTAGATTGCCAGATTACAAATTACATAACTAACATTGTAGTCAATAACATAATATTTTGGATGACTTTTTAGGGTAAACTAATCTGATTACTTTTGGATTACTTCTGACCTAATTCATGTTTATTTGATGTCACATGCATTTGAGTAGGATAAGCTTGTACCATTTTGACATAATTTTGCTTAAATGCATTAAAGAAAACAACAGTTCAGCCAGGACCACTTTGGCAATAAACAATTTATTGTATGTTAGATACAATAATTTTATGTGGAGGGTTCTTCTCCTGCTCTTAAAGGAAGTAGAGGGAAGCTCTTCAAGAACCCCTCCCATACAGGAACCATCAGCAAGGAAAGCATAACATTTGGCAAAATATCCAAGGAAAGGAGACTCCTGATCTGAAGAGGGGTATCTTGGAAGGTGATGCATCTGGGCTCCTTAGAAGATCTGGTCATGATGGCTGTCACCTGGAACATAAAGCAACAAACAGAAAAGTGCACAGAACTAGGCCGGCTAAAGCTATAAACCTTTAAAGGTGCACTCAGCGATTCCTGAGAAACACTGTTGATATTCGAACTCAACTGCCAAAACAAGCACACCCCTCCCTTCAGTGCTCCTTTGGAAGCTCCGCCCCCCAAATTCATGCACACGAGTGTTACCCACCTATCGAGAAGAAAAAGAACAACTTCTGCATCCGTCTTCAAGCCTTTTACCTCTCGGAGGTCTCTCCACTGCTGAAAAGCCTCACCGATGTTGACACAGCTCCTAGCCCTCGATTTATCATAATCCTTCTTTTTTAGTTTATATTCATCTGACCTTTTTCTCTTGGTCTGTTTCTCAGCCATTTGTCCTCCTTGGAGTTTAGAAAGTTCGCATCAGCCAGATTTGCCATCGCTCTTCTAATTAATTTTCCTCTCACTCTGCCCCACCCTCATCCTGTGCACGCACAAGAACCACCCCCTGTTGCTGATTGGCTGGAGTAGTGTTGGATCGGTCTGTTCAACTTTGTTTTTGGAGCCAGGGCTGTGTACAAATACTAGATTTTTTTTCAGCCCACCCACAGAATGGACCGCTAGAAGACCATGAGGAGATATTTGCAGAATTTGACAAAAAGTGTATTGGATTAGAATTACTGAGTGCACCTTTATCAGTGGAGAATAATGCATATGGAAGGTAGCTTGTTGTGGGTTGTTGTCACGTGCTTGGCTTGGCTGGCAAGAATGCTGTGTTGAATATATATATATATATAGGCTGTCATTGATAGATAGACTACTATGATTGGAGGAAGTAGGTCAGCTGGGTGTCAGCTGATGCTGAGTTTGCCTCTCGTGGCCTGACTGAACTAACGCTTGCACTCGATTTCAGCCAGGACTGTAAATTAAGTTGAGCAGCTTGGGGGAGACAGCAGATTGCCCCTCGTAGAGAAAGCAGCAGAGGGGTGCCCCTCCCCTTTTTTAGCAGTGGGGGAGAGGGCAGCATGCCCCTCGTGGAGAAAGCAGCAGAAGGGTGCCCCTCCCTTTTTTTGGCAGCAGGGGAGAGAGCAGCATGCCCCTTCTGGAGAAAGCAGCAGAGGGGTGACCCTCATGGAGAAAGCAGTTTCACAGTGGTAAGTTTTAATTTTGTAACTTTCTTACAAGTTCACTGTTGATTATTGTGAACCTAACAAAGCTTCAAGTAAAAGACACATAGTGTGTCTAAGTTAGTCATCTTTTGCTGGAATGGGTATAGCCAAACTTTATTTGCCTTAGATATGAACAGAGAACAGAGGCTTACTCCCGCGTTACCGGATGTATTAGAGAGTTAGTGAGCAAGTTAGCCATGGACTACCATGGATAGCGGCTATAACATTACAGCTTGTAATTTTACATATATATATATATATATATATATATATATATGTTAAAGTCTGAAAAGTCTGTTACTTAGGAACATTTCTTGCTTGGTCAAGGTCTTCTGTCATATCTCAACATCTGCAAATGTCAGATGAGAAGAAAAAAAAATACAAGAGAGGTTTTCCAGATAAGTGTCTATTTTCCATTTCCTTGAGCCCAGTACGAATAATAATTCATAAACAGCAGTTTAACAGACACAGGCTGTCCCATTCACTGTAGCTGGATTACATTTTAACAGTAATGTGACAGATAAATAGACACGCTACATCATGAAGTCAACAGCAAATTATAAGATTGAATGTTTCCATTTTCAGAAGAAAATGTGAATAGTGCTTCCCCATGCTTATTCTGCCACTACGCTAGGGTGTTCTGGGTGGTTGCATACAGTTCCAAGTCAAAAGTGCCCACCCCTGTCATGACTTCAGACTGACCAACCCAGTTTTGTGCCATGTGCTCATCTCATGATGAGCATCTCATCATCATCTCATCTCAGCATCTGTTACTTGTTTGTAATGATTTGTTTTTCCCTTCTATTTGTCCTGTGCCAGACTGTCATGTGCTGCTTTGTGTGTTTCATCATCTTGTTGGTCTGTCGCATTTGTCAGTCCCAATGAATGCAACAAAAATATAGTCCCATGCTATCCTCAGATGCCACTTGGGTGAAGTTCCCACAGAAAGAATATTTAAGAACCGGGTGTCCTTCTCTTCCACGTGAACTAGGGGAGATGAAGCATCAAATGAAGAAAGAGTCATCTTGCAAACTGTACTCTAACTCATGCACCCGCAACGAGTACTGTAAGTATTACATTCCTTAAATTATAGTCAATGTGCATTGATCCAGACACCCGTTCCAACTGCTCCCATCAAGTCGTCTCCCTGGCACATGCTGGGAACAAACTCAAATTGCATCTCCACACCAAAGCCCTGGCATGTATCAAATCTTTTGAAGAGTATTTAACACACATTGATCCATCCACTCAGGCCGAATTCCAGCTTGTCCTCATCCTTTTAATAACTCAGGTAATTCAGTCTGGGTCCTAACTATCCACTTATACTATCTATCAGTAGAAGGTTCCATCCCTTCCCTCCAGAGGTGGGTAGAAACGTGCTACATTTACTCCATTACATTTACTTGAGTAACTTTTTGAGAAAAAAAAAATTACTTTTAGAGTAGGTTTAGAAGTGGGTGCTTTTTACACTCACTCATGTAAATTTCTAATGAAAATTGTTTCTTTTATTTCATTACAATGGTTCCTGTCATTACATTACTGGGTTTAATTTTGATTAATGCGTTATTTATTGAGTGATTATTGAATGGGACTTTTACGACAGCAGAAGTTCACACAGCTGCGCACGCTGTCACAGACTGTCACTCAAGCCAAGTCCATCACTGCTGCAGCATCAAGCTCTTCAAAGTGAAACACTTTCTTCGCTCCACACACTGAAAAAAGAATAGTGCCTTCATTTAACACCAAGACAAGTGGATATTTCAAGATTAAAATTGAAGCTCCAACTTAAGGCAGCACTCTGAGGTAAGTTGTGGTTCTAATGATAACACGTGTTTTCTGTGACATGGTGATGGTCATTTTCAGGGTTATTCTGTAAATATGGGCTCTTATGACATCAGTTTTTAAGTGTACATTTTTTAATCAGTGCAGGAATATATCAGTGCGCTTTGTCCCATGTCATGGCAGTATTTATGCATTTACCCCACACCCTCACGGGGGTACTGGAAACTATCGCAGCTACTTCGGGCTGATTAACTGAATAAATCCATGTAAACATCCAAGTTAGCGTGATTGACAACTGGAGCGTGAACAGACAGCATTTCTGTGCGTGCAAAGTGAGATGCGCGGGGCGCGCGCATGAGAGATGTGCAGGCGCAAGGCGATCGTATGCGAAGAGAGTGGCTGTGTCCGAAATCGTTCAGTCATTCACTATTTCATATATAGTGAATGGCAGTTAGTGCTCTATATCTCAACAGTGACTGAACGAAATGAGTCGGAGCTCTGGAGCTATCGCAGAAACAACGTCACATATGAACTTTTACAATACTTGGGCCTTACTTTTTATTCTTATTAAATAATATATTAATACAATAAATCTTCATTCTGTTTGTCATTTTTAATATATATGTTCAAATAAAGATTAAACATATTAAATGTACATTATTGTATTTATTTGTTATACTTTAGTATCTTTAAACTTTAATACAAGCTGGGTAGTGTTTCTGGGTGTATAGCGCCCTCATCCGACCATAAACAGCACCAAAGTAATCATAACCTACATGTTATAACTGAATATTTAAAACACCCACAAAATTAACATATCCACTGTGTGCAGTCTCCTGAGTTAAAATAATATCACCTCAGTGAATTATTTAGTAAATAAAGAATTCTTCAGCTTAATGGGAAAATTCTGTATAATTATAAATAATTAGTACATTTTAAAATGTATCTGTATGTTTTGCCTCTCTATATGTTAGTATGTTATTTTTCTCATGTAATAATTTGTCAAAAGTAATTTAATACATGAATTAAAACATTGCAAGTGTGAAGGACGCTTTAAACTCCCAGCTCGTATGTCTTCCCCGCGGTGGGTTATGGGCAATTAAACCATTGTCAAGTGTACATCAAGTGTACACTCAAAATTAGAGTGCATTGTGGGTAAGAATGAGTGAACAAAAGTAGGGAACGAGTGGCTCACTCAGAATTCAGACACTCCTACAAAATGGCGGACACCCAAAATAGTACATTATACAGTGGATAGGGGGTGGTTTCAGACACAGCGAGTGTTCCGCGACTGGGGTTGAAATGTTTCCCAACCTCTCTTCTTATTGACAAATTCATCCAGATCTGACAAGAGCCCTTAAAGGAATAGTTCACCCAAAAATGCTAATTCTCTCATCATTTACTCACCCCTGTACTCAGCCACAATGACTTTCTTTCTTCTGCTGAACTCAAGTGAAGATTTTCAGAAAAATTTTTCAGCTCTTTTGTTCCATAAAATGCAAGTGAATGGGTGCCAACATTTAAAATAAATAAATAAATAAATAAAATCACGTACGTCAGCATAAAAGTAATCCATAAGACTCCAGTGGTTAAATCAATATCTTCAGAAGTGATGAGATATGAGAATGTGTGGATGAGAAACAGATAAACAGATCACTTTCACATTCTTCTTCTTGTGTTTTTGGTGATTCACATTCGTCTCTGCATATCGCCCCCTGCTGGGCCGGGAGAAGAATGTCTAGCAAAAAATGACAAATATTTACCTGTTTCTCACCCACACCTATCATATCACTTCTGAAGATATGGATTTTACTTCTGGAGTCTTATGGATTACTTTTATGCTGTCTTTATGTGATTTCTGGAGCTTGAAATGTCTGGTCACCATTCACTTGCATTGTACTGACCTACAGAGCTGAAATATTATTCTAAAATCTTAATTTGTGTCCTGCAGAAGAAAGGAAGTCATACACCTCTGGGATGGCATGAGGGTGAGTAAATGATGAGAGAATATTTGGGTGAACTATCCCTCTAAAGTGATAGCTCAGCCATAACGTCCATTATGTCATTTGTGAAAGTAACGAGTTACTCACTACTTCAGTACTCTTTTAATTGGATACTTTCTTACTCTTACTCAAGTAAGTATTTATGTTAGTACTTTTACTTCTACTTGAGTAATTATTTTTTTAAAGCAATTGTATTTTTACTTGAGTACAGTTTTTGGCTACTCTACCCACCTCTGCTCCCCTCCTCCTTTGGAAAACACACCTGCGCTCCTCAACACACAATTAATCGTCCATGTAATCCGATGTTAGTGTAAACAATTCATAAGTCCACAAACATATGGCCCATTCTGTCTCAGCACATTATAATCCTTTAAAAGTACACTTTGGACATCAGTTTCTCACTGATACATAACATTATTAATTTAACATCAATACATTAAGTCACACCCATAACATGACAAACAGTTTCCTCTTTTTAATTGAGCCTTCATTTGAGTCATTGCAGGGCCATTTTCTGGCAGTTAGATCTGGCCAATATGGACTCGGCTGTTGAAAACCCGGTGAGATCGGCAGTCCAGTTGCAGAATGCACTCCTCGGCCACCATGAAAATCAATCAAGCAGGCCATGGCGATGGCAGCCCAAATAGAAGATGACTTTGAATACTCCCACAGGGCAGGTTGAATATCGGGTCATGCTTTTTGGGTTGACCAACGCCCCGACTGTCTTCCAAGCCCTTGTCAATGATGTGCTAAGGGATATGGTTAACCAGTTTGTGTACCTGGATGACATTCTAATCTTTTCTCTGTCTCTTCAGGTACACATCCAGCACACCAGGCAAGTGCTGCAATGGCTGCTGAAGAATCCACTGGATATCAAGGCAGAGAAGTGCTCGGTCCACCCACAATTGGTTCCGTTCCTTGTTGGACCCAGAATTCAGTGTCGGATCCAGCAAAGGTTAGGGCTGTTTCTAGGTGGCTGACTCCTACCTCCTGCAAGGTGCAACAGCAGTTCCTGTGTTCGCTAGCTTCTACCAGTTCTTTGTTAAAGACTACAGTCAGCTGACTGACCCCATGACTGCTTTCACCTCCATAAAGTCACGTTTTCTCTGGTCACCTAAGTCTCAGGCCACTTTTAACTCTCTTGAGGCCTCTCTTCTGCTCCTATTCTCTGTTTTCCCGACCCTGAGAGGTAGTTCTTTGTGGAGGTCGATGCCTCCAAGGCTGAATTTGATGCAATCCTCTCCCAGCGGTCCCCTAAAGACCACAAAGTCTACCCCTGTCCCTTCTTCTCCGACCAAATGTGCCCAGCTGAGCAGAGCTGCAACATCGGTAACAGGAAGTTGTTGGCTGTCAAGTTGGCTTTGGAGGAGTGGTGCCACTGGTTGGAGGGCTCAGCCATTCACTTCCTTGTCTGGACCAACCATAAAAATGTAAAGTATGTTGGCTCCGCTAAGAGGATGAACTCCCGGCATGCTCGCAGGGCACTATTCTTCGGATGCTTTAACTTTTATAGACCCTAGATATGACTCGGGTCCCTCTTTCAATGTAGGTTTATGAGATTTCGTCTGCCAGGTAAAAATTCCAAGTTTGATTACATGGCACACTTTTCATCAAGCTAAGATTTGAGGTATCATTCATATCCGTAGCAAACAGTATAGGACGAGCTACACCTAGAAATGTATTCAAATCACTAACTCTAAAGCACCGGTCACATCACCAGCAAAACCACTGAATGTCTCCAGTTTCTGTACTATTTGCTGCTAGTTGCCGTTCCTACTGCTGGTAACCCTTACGTTATTACTAGGCTGCATAACTGATTACAAATTAGATATATTACCAGCAAAATAAGATATCATTCTAATTTGCTGCTAAAAAATGAACATTCTGAATGGGAAAGTGTTTTATGTAAACTACAGCAATGCTTAATGCATCATATCATCAACAAGATGAATGATCTACTGTATCAATGTATAAATCAAACTCAGAATGGCAACAATTTCTGACATGGTTTTCCACGCATACATTTTTAATTTATAATTTTGTATATTTTTTTCATGTACATGGTTACAGACAAATTATGCACAACAGTGAAATCATTCACAGCAACATCAACTGGAGGGGGATGACGTGAGCTCCACTGTCTTCAATCCCATTGGTAGTCACTGATGAAATTACTCCTTGTTTGCATAAATGTAAACATATCTTACTTTAGCATGTAGCTTGACATACATAACATTATTAATTTAACGCTTTTGCTCCTGCCACTGGAAGTTGCCAGCTCTTGTTGAAAATGAATGAGATCAGATCGCATTGTTGCTGCAAGTATCTAGCAGGATGTAAACGGCCCTTAAGTATGAGCAATAGTAATATGCTTGCATTAGCAAACACCTCTAATAATTAAACATTTATCTTTCAACTGATTTTCTTGTGCATTGTTTGTTTAAAGAGCGCCCAAACACCCAAAGTTCTACAGGACTTGCTGCATGCAACTGTTGCATGTATGCAGACACAAGCACTTAGCATACACAGTTGTTTCTAACACTCAACTTTAGCAAGCCTGAGGTTCTTCATCTTTCACATGATCTTGTCAAAACTGCCCATGTCATGGATAGGACGAGGCAAAGCCCAAGGAGTTTTCCTCACTCCAAGGGTCATCAGGGTTGTCATAGCAACACAGAGCCACATCTCCTCCTCAAAAGGCCAGCAGAGCTGCAGTGTACTGGGTGAACTCACGCCCCGGGCCCCCTGTCTTCAGCCCTGACAGTTATAATGGTCAGCATTGACCAAAATCATTATGCTCACAACTGTTATCTCATGTTGATGAGGTCACAGTCATGATGTTTACTGAACAGCTCATATTATGATGCTTATCAAGTTAATTTGGTGGAAAATGTAAGTGTAGAACACTAAAGCTGTGATGAGTTTTATGTACTTCTGTACATTTAGAAAGATTTTTCACTTAATATACAGTATTGGGTAAGATAACATATATAAACAAGAAACACTTATATAAACTGACTTCTGTAGATGCAACACCAAATCACCAAATATGGTTGAGAATTAGAACTTGACACATGTTTCCCCATGAAAATGTCACAAGACTTATTGCCTGGTGTATGCTTTTAGTTATGGGAATTTAAAAACATCACTACATCACAGTTCCCTTACGACTCAGTACACTTGACTTTGCGTGCTAATGCAAATGGAGAGTGTCCTTCCACATGACCTAGTTGAAACCTCTCTACAATAATGGCAAAATTCTAATATTGGCTATGGTGTTTGAGCCCCGCCCTTTTAGGCGAGCAGCTGTCCGCTATAAAAGTAGGTGCACAAAAACCATTCCTCAGAATTTTCTTCCTTCAAGACAGCGATTTATCTTTCGTCTAGAAGCCCTCTACTGCTTCGCTGTTGACTACACGAGTCAGTGGGCGGAAACTTTATGGCAATGAGAAGACTCTCCGCTCTCCTGCAGTGCTCCAGTGAACATCACTCCACCTTGCTGCTTGCCGCTTCGCTGGTGAATGGGCCGCTTCAGCATCCTGATTCCCTGCAGCGCTTCGGCAGGTGTTGTGTATCCTTATAAATCAATTATATATTGATTATTGTGTGTATATAGTTGCTTACATGTTCTCGTCTTTTTAAAGATGTCGTTCCGTAAGTGTTCCTTGTGCGAGAGGCACATCCCGCCGACAGATCAGCATGAGAGCTGAATTCTCTGTCTGGGCCACACCCACGCAGAGTCAGCTCTCATGGAGACAGACTCACTGCGAGGGCATGAGTCTCAAGATGCTTCACTCGTGAATCGCCCTCGTTCTGAGGGATGATTTAGCCTAACGTGCCCTCCCACCCACCTCTTCTGTGACACCCAAGGGATCACAGGAGGAGTCACGGTGGGGCCACAAGTTAGAGCAGGATGAATTTGAGGTGGACCTCGTTCCGGCACACACCCTGCGAGCCCCTCATTCTTCATGCAACGTGTCTATGCCGATACATTATGTGCGTGATGTGTGCTCTCTCACTGCATCAGGCAAGCGGTCAGTGGATGATGCTACCGCCCTTCCCCCCAGTGAGGGCAAAGAGCGTGTATGTGCCACTGACAAGGAGATGCTTTTCATCCTTTCAGGGCCGGTCGAAGAGCTCAATATCGAGTGGTCTCCTCAAGAGGAACCTACACAATCTCACCTTGATGAATGGTTCCTGCAGTCCGGATGTTGTCAAGTAGATCTGCCCCGTTCTTCCCTGAAGTTCATAACGAACTGTCAAAATCCTTGTGCGTGCCTTATTCAGCTTTCCCGTGCAGCGATTACATCCTATCCTATGTGGATCACGGGGAAGAAACCCCACCCCCCCAGAAAGAGGTGGTAGCAGGGCATGGAAATAACGTCCCTTTCATCTTTCTAAGCCATGTCGTCTAATATCCGCACTGGCTGGAAGAGCATATTCGGCGGCGGGCCAAACTGGTTCAGCACTCCACGCTATGATGGTGCACCAAGTTTTCCAAGCTAAGCTCTTCAAACAAATGGATGAGCAAGGCTATGATCCAGAGATGTTCAAAGAGCTCCACACCGCTACGGACTTAGCGCTGTGAGCCACGAAAGTCACTGCACAGGCCATTGGCAAGTCAATGAGCAACCTGGTGTTTTTGGATCATCACATCTTGCTGACCCTCATGGAAATGCGTGACGTGGGAAAAGCCGCTCTATTTGATGCTCCGGTGTCTCCAGCCGGCCTTTTCGGAGGCTCTGTGAATAGAATTGCTGAGCGCTACAGAGCAGTACTTCATCACAACCGGCTAGCTCCCGCTCTGTCTCAGTCCAGTGCCCGGCTAAAATCCCCACACCAGCTGCCTGTTGGTAAAGATACGCAAGCCATGGCCCAAATGAAGGCAGCCGACGGAAAATGTCCCCCTCACCCAAGTTGCAAAGCGCTCCTGACACACAATACTGTTACACTCTTCCCCACTGCTGTTTGTCAGGAAAAGGAATATTGTTATTCACAATATTGTTCAATATGTTGTTTTCTGTGTCTCACATTAATCACATGCAATAAAGTTTGCACATTATGCACAACCGCTTCCCAATGGTGAGTAGTGCATTATATCATATATGAACATACAAAGATTGTAAAAAGAGTACAGCAATTGCAGGAGAGCTCACACTTTTTCAATAAAGGGCTTTCCCACTTCAAAGCCTACATATTTTGCACAACCGCTTCCCAATGGTGAGCGGCACATTATACCTTGTAATGAATTACAAAGATTGAAAAAAGATTACAACGCTCGTTGCACATGCACGAGACGCTCACACTTTTCAATAAAGGGATTTTCCACTTCAAAGCCTCACATTATTCGCAACTGCTTCCCGATGGTGAGCGGCGCATTATATCATGTTATGAATATACCAAATTGCCCTCTGTCCCGTTATGCGGACGCGTGGTGAGTTCTTACTGGCATTCCGACTGGATGCTAAAAAACGATCGAACATACAATCCAATTTGCACGTCGGCCGCCCCATTTCAACAGTGTTCTGTCTTCTATGGTTCCGTCCGAAGACGTGCCAGTGTTTACGAGCCGAAATACACAACCTTCTCGCAAAGAACGCAATAGAGGTTTGTTTCATATGAATTAATAAGCCTGCTGATCGAGCACAATCTGTGGTCTGACCACACGAAATGCCAGTGTTGCGTGCACAGACTGCGATACACACAGTGGGATATACAGCCGTTTATTCCTCATTCTGGAGAAGGACGTCGGGATTCAGCCCATTCTAGTTCTGAGGCTTGAATCGTGCGCTCGTGATGCACCCATAAAAATTTTAACTCAGAAACAGATCTTATCGCACATCCGTCCTCAGGACTGTTTGCATCAATAGATCTGAAAGACATGTACTTCATGTACCAATTGCACTGCGTTACAGGCAGCTTTTTAGATTCGCATTTGAGGGAACTGCGTATCAATTTCAAGTTCTTAATTTCAGTCTGTCTCTGGCTCTTCGCTTGTTTGCGAAATGTATCGGTGTGGCGCTCGCCCCATTGAAAATGAACGGTGTGTGTTTTGAATTACCTCAGTGATAGGTTATTACTAGATAATCAGAGGCACTACTGAGCGAACACAAAGACTTGCTGCTTTGCCATATGGAAAATCTGGTCTAATGTCAACTTGCGAAAAGCACACTTTTCCCCAGCCAGTAAATCTCTTTTTTAGGAGTTCATGCGTGTGTACCTCATGAACGAGTGCATACAGACCATTCTTCGGTGTCTGTTTCAGTTCAAACTGAAAAAACATTACCACTGAAGTCATTTTATTTTCCTGCGCATTGCGGTAACTCGCCACTGTCTGGCTGCTCTAGCACCATGGACAGTGCCAGCCTTCTACCAACAGGGTGTTATGCTGGGTCAGGTTTTCAGAAAGAAAGTGCTGACCACAAATGCATCCAACACAGATTGGGGCACGGTGTGTAATGGACGCCCAACTTTCGACACCTGGTAACAGGTGCGAAACGGCCATGACCTGTCAACCGCCTAGAGCTACTGGCTGTTTTTCTAGCTTTGAGAGCTTTTCATTACGATATTGTGAATCACCACATTCTGATTTGTTCAGACAACACAACCGTAGTGACGTATATATGTTGCCATGACACGCTGGCCCACGTATAGCCAGCGAAACGCAAGTATGCGCTTCTCCAGGTGCACCTCCTTCATTTTGTCATCAGCAAAGTCCAAGAGGACATGTAAACAGTTCTGTTAATTCCACCAAAGTCAAGGTTTCCGAAAATTATAGAGATGTTATACAGCTTGTCACGGGAAATACCGCTGAAGAGGGATCTCCTCTCTCAGGCACGAGGCACAATCTGGCATCCCCAGCCCAAGCTGTGGAACCTGCATGTGTGGCCCCTGAACGGAGCGCACTAAACGCATCAGAACTGACGCATTCAGTCATGAACACCATTTTACAGGCCAGAGCGCTATCCACAAGATGCCTCTACGTGTTAAAATGGAATGTGTTCACTGACTGGTGTCAGTAAACTACCCCATATTTCTTCAAAAGCGATTAGACGCAGGTCTCACTCCGTCAACGCTCAAAGTTTATGTGGCAACTATATCTGCGTATCATGCACCTGAAGCCAGTGCCACTCTAGGCAAGTATGATTTAATCATAAAGTTCCTTAGAGGAGCAAGATGATTAAATCCACATCAGCCGGTTACAGTCCTGACTTGGGACCTAACTTTGGTCCTAAAAGTGCTCACAGGGGCCCCCTTCAAGCCTTTGGACTCTGTTGATTTGTGCATGCTCTCCATTAAGACCACACTACTGCTGGCTCTGGCCTCAGTAAAACTATCAATTGACAATTTATGTCTGGAGTTTGGCCCCGGTCTTTCAAAAGCCACTGTCAAACCCAGAAAAAGTTATGTGCTTAAGGTTCTTACCACAGCCTTCAGAGCGCAGGTGGTTCACCTTCAAGCTTTCTTCCCTCCTCCATTTAATTCGGATGAGGAACAATCCTTGCATTTGTTATGCCCTGTGCGGGTGCTACATGCATATGTTAAGCACACCCGCCAGTTCAGACTGTCTGATCAGCTCGTTGTGTGCTATGGAGGATGCATAAAAGGAATGTCCGTCTCCAAGCAAGACTTTCTCACTGGATCGTTGATGTGATTGCCCTTGCTTTTGAGTCGCAGGGTAAGATCTGCACAATTGGTGTTAAAGCACACTCAACTAGAGGCATGGCCTCCTCATGGGCATGGACGAACGGTGTGTCTTTACAAGACATATATTTTGCAGTAGGATGGTCTTCTCAAAACACATTTGCAAGGTTTTACAACCTAGTCTCTCTCTTCACAAGTCCTCTCTGTTTAGAGCACTTGCTATTTCATTTGCCAAACATATACTCATGCCCCTCCCCTTAAGTACAGGCTCCCCATCATTTTACACAACCACCTACATCAGGTCGTTGTAATTTACCATAAAGTCACAAGCACTTTCATTATAAATAAACTCCCTTCCCGACTGGGTTCCTGAAGGGGTAACTTCATACTATATGACTATAGTTCATAAATTTATTCTGAGTGCTCCCCTCCTGGCCCAACATGAGGGTCACTCACTTGCGGCATACTCATATCGGTTGCCGTCCCGCGGGACTGTGGCATCATGTTTCCTCTCTGGAAGGTTATGTTGTGTATTGCGGCGTGATAGGATTCTGTTTCCCATATGCATTAGCACGCAATGTCAAGTGTACTGAGTCGTAAGGGAACGTCTCGGTTACGTATGTAACCTCGGTTCCCTGAGAAGAAGGGAATGAGACATGCGTGCTAGCGCATATGGGGAGCTGCCTTCCACAAGACCTAGTTGAAACCTCTCTACAATAACGGCAATATTCTATGGTGTTTGAGCCCCACCCTTTTAGGCGCGAAGCTGTCTGCTATAAAAGCAGGTGCACAAACACCATTCCTCAGAATTTTCTGACTTAGGGACAAGGAGGGACATCGCTCGCACCTTAGAAGAACTCTGAGTCTTGTAGTGCGGCCAGCGTTCGCAATGTCTCGTTCCCTTCGTCTCAGGGAACCAAGGTTACATACTTAACCGAGACGTTATCTGCTATCAGATGGACCTCAAAGCTATCAAAGCTTACAAAAGAGGGTTCCACTATATCATTCACTCAAATAAATCTAGAAAACAAAGATGTTCTTCAAACATTCTGTTAACAATTAAAAAGACCCAGATGCTGAATTTGGTTTTTGCATCGGTAGGGCCTGTTGAGAAACTATAAGTGGCACCAGACCAAATTTGATATAATCTCCTTACTTCATGCACAGGACAAATGACAATAAAACTCTAGTAACAACAAAACAAAAGCTGTAACAACAACAACAACAACAACAACAACAAATCAGTGCTGTATTCAACCACAGGGATCTATTCTATGTACTAGCTGTATGACAGAATGATTGAAACTAAATAAACATTAGACTATATGTTATACTGAAAAACAGGCGAGCCGTTGCATCCACTTTACAACAAATAATGTAAAATTATGTTTGATTTTACTGTTAAAGCATGTCATAATGTCATTAATTTTGGCTGATTGTGAAAAAGATTTGGTCACACTAAAAGGGGTAATATGTTACAATAGTAGCCTGCTGTTTATTCACACTCATTTAAAAAGAATATATATTAAAAAAAAATACTATATAGCAAAGTCAATGAAATGGAAAAAATGGTGTGCGAAGTTAGATGTTCATTGATTTAAATACTATATAAAAAGACATCCTACCACAACATATGTTTATTTAACATGTATTACAGTATTATGTATTGTATAGCAAAATGAAAAGAGTTTAAAAGTCATGAAACTGCAAAAATGTAAAAGGCAACAAAAATATCAAAGCATTTTATTTATTTATTTATTTATTTTTTTTTTGCTAACAGGAACTGAAATTATTCAATTAAATTTCAAAGCATATATACATATAAAAAATTACAACATATAAACAGTGGTGGAGATAGGGGGTGTTTGAGGTGGCTGTGGCCACCATGGACCGAAGCCTGGCCACCTCATTGGCCAACCCACTCGCAATCGCTGTTTTGGTCATTTTTTATCTTGGGCACAATTTAGTTTGGAACTGTCTCTGTACAACCACAACACACAGGAGACTTAACATGTGTGCACAACATTAACTGAGAGCATAAATATTCATCATTGCCTCTACTATCATTTTGATCAGCTGTGATCAATGAATTTTTCTAGGGCCTAAAAAAAAAGTGCTCCATTACACACATTTGATAATAGGCCAATAGTTAATATTAGATTATTAGACAGTATAAAAGTGTATTGTTTTAATTATAATTTTTATTATATTTTTCAGTTTAAATAATTAAATAATTAAATAAGTTATTCTTAAACAATCAGTCAGTCAATATTAACCTATCCTCATGTTTGAAACCACTAGATGGCATAATTACCATAGTACATGCTCTCAAAAGGATGAGTACTTCAACACATGACCATCCATATTTGCATGTCAGTGCTATTCAGTGTTCAGAAACTTGGCCCATCCAGTCACACTGAGGTAATAAGGAGGAAGTAGGTTACACAACTTTATTCTAACGATAAGCGTAAATTGTGAGGAAAGTCTGACAAACATTGTGCTGCTAAGTTTTTTTAAAAAAAGGTCCCTGATCATTTCAGTTTGAGTCATTTCGGCACATTTCAGCACAGATTGTTTTGTGATGTTGTGTCAATGTAATGCACACTGCAAGGAGGCTGAAATTGAAGGATGGATCTGACAGCAAAGCCTAAATGCATTAGTTGTGACAAACATAAATGTTGTAATTAATTTCACATGTGAAGAGGTCATTGTTTAATAAGAGGTACAGTAGCACGTTTGATTATAAAGGTTGGAGAAGGGGTGAAAAACGGTTTTAGTGCTAAAAAAAAAAAAACTTGACTAACATTATTAGTAGACTTTTATGCATTTTGTCAGACACTTTAATCCAAAATTGGCTAGTATCAGGTTTTTTTTTTATTATTTTCCCAACCCCCACTGTTCTTATATCAAGCAAACAGACTTATTTTGACAGCCAAACTTGCAAAATTCCAAACTTAAGACAAAGTCTTACTTTTTTTTTTTTTTCACTGTTTTTTTTTTTTTTTGGCCATTTCAACCCTGTAATCCATACCAGAGGTCAGAGCAGATCATTCGGATAGTAAACATGTTGAAGTAGCAAGGCTGCACCAAAACAGGCCTTTGATGTCCACTGAATAATTCAGGTAAAGGACAAACAAATATCAAAAGTAATCAATACAACTAATGCCCTATTCCAAGTCTTCTGAAGCCATACTTTGTGATGAACAGACTGAAATTAAAGTTGTTTTTCACCCTTAAATCATTGATGACCTGAGTATGTGGCACACAAATCCAATATTATATATACGGTGCAGGTCCAACCAGTCCAACATGCACCATAGTCTCCATATTTGATTTGTCCACTGCATATTCAGCTCATATCAATTCTGGAAATACCCCATATGTTGTATGATGACATGCATTTATACCAAAAATTTGTAATGTATTATTAAAAATCTACACAGCAGATACATGAATTCCTTAATTCCATTTTAATTACACTTCCTTATATTCAAATTCTTATTATAATTCTGCATTTTGGGGCGGCACTTTTGCCTCACAGCAAGAAGGTCCCGGGTTCGAGTCCTGGCTCAACTGGGCCTTTCTGTGTGGAGTTTGCATATTCTCATTGTGTTCACGTGGGTTTCCTCTGGGTGCTCTGGTTTCCCACATAAGTCCAAAAACATGCAGGTTAAGTGAACTGGAGACTCTAAATTGCCCCATAGGTGTGAGTGAGAGTCCCCCAGCCAAAGGGGGTTGCGTCAGGAAGGGCATTCGACGTAAAACCTGTGCCAAGTCAAATATGTGGATCACTGATGGTCTGCTGTGGCGACCCCTAACGGGAGCAGCCGAGAGAAGAAGATTATAATTCTGCATCTTGTTTGGTACCTCAGTTTAATTAAATTCTGAATGGGGCTCAACTCTGAACATGACTGGCTTGACTGGTTGCTGAACCAGTAGTTGGAACATGCAGGAACAAACGTGTTTCAGCATGTTTCAGTAAATGATAGCAATTCACCCGTATGCCTATACTATGGGAAGACAATCTGTTGACAATTTTCCCATTTTGGCAATTTTTGTGCATAGTATTTTTTGACCATGATGTTTTGGTTTTGCAGATTAACTCCTTTCTATATCATTTTATTTTAACCATACAGGTGCACAGTCACACTGACCTGGCTCATTTGTGGTGTTCTGACCCACAACAGTAGACTAAACATATAGAACAAGGCCAGTTATTTATATTATTCAAAGACTGCATGGATTCAAAGGGAGAATAGAGATTTTCCAGCATGTGCAGCACTCAGCGAGTCATTGTCTTTGACTAACTGAACTTTGCAACACTGTTTGAAACAGTAAAATCAATTTTAGATTAAGATTAAAGGTGCACTCAGTCATTTTTTGAAGTATGTTGAAGTGGCATTTATTGGCTTACACTGACACCTGGTGGCCTGAATGCTGCATCATTCATACACAGTAGTTTTAAGTTACCAATGCCATTGTAGAAATTCACTATGCACAGTAAAACAGGATTAATTTAATCCATAAATGAAAGTGTCCAAAAACAGGGCAGTTACTGAGATTAAGTGAGTAGTATTCAGCTGGTCATGTGATTCTAACTTGGCAGCCCTCATAAGGCGCCCCTGCCACATGTAGAATAAAAGAGCATTTATAAGGTTACTGATATGACTGAACACTTCATCTCACATGAGTGGTCATGATTTTATACATATGCTTCAAAATTACTATTAATTTCTTTAGAAGTAAATCTTTTTAAATGAGGAAAAAAATTACTGAGTGCACATTTAATTAACCTCATTAAATTACATGTCCATATAAGCACACTGTACTGTTGTAGACAAATAAAAAAGGTGATCAGTTGTGCCAATTTATCTGAATTTTGTTTTCTTGCCAGTTAACTTAATGACTTTACTGTCATTCATGTCATGCAGTTGCCAATCATATAATTTTATCATACGTATGATATGGAACCGCATTGACAACTGTCGTATGGAGGGGCGCCAAAAGCGAGTTGTGAAGCTAATTGTTTTCAGCTGTACAGGATGTAAAACAGTGAAGAGAAATGCATATTTTATAAACTGAACCCCCCAACTCAAACCCCAAACCTAAACCTAACTATCAGTGGAGTAAAAATGTAATCTTAGATGGAAAAACGCAACCTCTGAATCGGGCACATTACTGATTGTGCGAACGCAATTACTTCATGGTTTCAAAGCGAGATGCGAACCCGGTTCTCCCACGCTGCTGACGTAACGCACTTCTGATCACACCACAAGGGAAGGTAAACATGCTTGAGCCAATGCAAAAATGTCTGATAAGAGATCGTACTAGTCAGTGAGTTGGCACAATGTCGCCGATCCAAGGGCACTGGATCTCTCGGAAGCAACAAGCCGACTTGTGATCATGTTGTGCAGTACACAGAGTTAAAAATAACTCTTAGTTGAAAACATAGGCCAAGAACATACTTTACATTTTACGAAGACACAAGTGCCTTACCAACACAAAGCAATTTGCTCTCTCAAGTTGCTCTGGCAGTAACAAGCCTCAGTGTTTATTAGAGTTACCTTCACATGTCTGTGCCATTAAACTGAAACATGTCAACAATTTATCTACATTTAACTAATTTAATATTCAGATTGGTTCCCCGCCATGACAGTAGTTAAACTGAAAGAGAAAACTGACAGAAGAAGACAGTTTGCAACATGTTTTTGCATTGCAGTATGAATTGCAGTCTGACACATATCAGATAGCATTAAAACCTCAAATTGAGCTTGTGTAGCTAGAATCATTTCTGTTCATTCCTTTAAACTCTTAAATTATTACCAACATTACGCAAATTCATATTTGCCAGGGTCTCCTACAACCCCATGTGTATTGGTCAGTAAAGCAGTGTTAAACAATGCATCATTTGCTCACTTTTTTTTTTTTTTTTTTTTTTACTTTTGAACAGTATAGTTAGATCATTACAGTTTGCATAACCAAACTGTAAGTGGTGTTACATGTATTTCAACACATGACCTTCCACATTTGCAAGACAAATAAGCCCTTTTCAAATCCTCTGAGAATTGTATTGGAAAGTTGCTTACACTGATTTTTACACTTACTCTATTTGTGATAATGTGATGTGTGTCTGTGTGTCTGTTGATTGAAAGAAAAATAATAAAAGCACACATCCTGATGAATACTTGTATTGTGTGTATGGGCATGGGACAAACGTGCCTGAGATGATGACTGGATTGTTTTTGTCAGTTTGATTCTTCTCATGATCTTTGATAGCAGACTCAGCAGTCTGGGTAATTACATCTGTGCCTCACAATAGACCAAACATGCCAGAACTGACAAGTTTATGTTTCATGTAGGAATGACAGTCATGTCATATCACAGAAAAAAATTGGACTAGTTGCCTGTAAGGATGAGAAATTAACCTTAACCTAATGATACCAGAAAATTATCTAGATTTTTGCATTAAAATTAAGTAATTGACTTGATTATTTGACACTAGTCTACATAGAAAATGTTAAAAGCAAATAAAAACACAACTTCTAAAAAACTGAAATCATTATAGAATTCTCTTCCAAGGCACTTTGTGCACTGCACATGCAGTTCAAAACATGCCAACACTAACAAACTCACTAAACAGATCACGTACCTCTCCACATTGATGGCAGATTAGTATCTCCTTTCTATGTAGAAATAGCAGGGATGAATCGTGAAACCACAACCTCTGACTGTATGACCACAGCAGGACAAGTATTGACAATGGACAATTTTCCTCAAAAACTTTCACTACCAGGCAGTGACACTGTGAACACAATTGACCAATAGACCCCTTTGTTCTCCAGGCTATCCTACATGAGGATGCACTCTCGTGATTGTGTTGTTTTTTTACTGTGGTTTTTCTGGCCAGATTTAGTCGCTGCACAACTATCTCTGTTACATCTTGCAATCCCTTGAAGCCTAAGAATCTGTTCTAATGCTTAGAGGGGAACTGAACAACGATTATAAGACTGGTGGCATTGCATGAGCAATTTTAGATTGTTCAGTGAGGTCTCTTCTAATGGTCAATCTGTATGGTTTCTTTTAAATTATTAGACATATCATATACAGTAGTTTAACAAACAAGATTGAAAATGAATTTAAAGAAACACAACCAATACAAAGTAACAGCACATGATCAGAATGATCAAATGACACGTTGCACCAGGTTTGATAACAATAAACTTACATTGGTCACACAAAGCTAACGTTTGGCTTTAAAAGACATATACTGTATACGTATAGTGTATGTATAATATAGCGAAAGTCATATTGACTATTTTTACAGTACATTTATGTTGCCGTTTTATTTTATTTTATTTTATTTTTTATTCTGCAAATCTTCCTTTTGTGTTCCACAGAAGAATGTCAAATATGAGTAAATGATGACAGAATTACCATTCCTTTTAATAAATCTATTGCTTTAATAAACCTTAATAAGCCTGTACAAGATTATTGTTATTATTATTTATTTTTATATGTGCAAGTTGGAAAAATATAAAATTGTTGCCCAGGGATTGGAAACATATCAGACATAAAACATTAAATAATGCAAAGAGTGACTGAGAAATGTACTGTAAGTTTTAACATGAGGTGAATACTCTTTTAATTGCTAAACAACCGTCTGCCTGCATAGACTTACCCAATGCACATGGTTCCTTCCTGAAGTTTCTTGTCTCTTGAGCAAATAAGAAAACGTGTTTACATCCCCTTGAGATGACCAAGGAATGTAAACATGACATGTTTAAACTGTCTTGTAAAACTGATGCTATTACAGCACAACGTTGCATGTAAGGTCAAAATAAGTATTTTAATACAGGCAAATGTACCTAATCATGTACTTGGAAAAATTATAATTGTACATTTGAAAATAACCTCTTAATTTTCCCTGTCCAGTTCAAATATGTTTCTCTGTCCTAATCAAAACCCAGTATAGGGAGATATTATTGATAGCTAATCCCTCTGCTGAATCACAAAGTAAGCATGTACTTTTCAGAAATGTTGCTATGATTAGTAACATTAACTAGTAACATTAATTCTGTTCTGGGTGAATTTGACCTCAGCAAAAACGAATAGTTGAAAAATAAACAGAAACAGACAACTGGCTCGAGTGGATCTCTTCAGTGTATACAAATTTTATCATGGTGTGGTGACTTGACGTGGTTATGTGGCAGGACATGGAAACATGGTGAAACAAGGTGTGGGGCATGGCCTGGTGAGACAGTGTGTGGAGCATGAGACCAGGGCAGAGCCCATGGGGGGGTGGAGCCAAGAGGCTCGAGGGGCGGAGCCATGGAAGGCAGAGCCGTGAGAGGCTCGAGGGGCGAAACCATGGAGAACTGGATACCCAGAGAGTAGCCGAAGACTCGAAGGGCCAGGGTGGAGCCGGAGGCAGGGAGGACCAAGGCGGCGCCGGAGGCTCGGAGGAGCAAGGCAGAGCTGGGGGAATCGGAAGACTGAGGCGGAGCCATAAGGATGGAGGTCCCCAGTGGAGCTGAATGATCAGAGAGACGAGGCGTAGCCAGAGGATCAGAGAGCCAAGGCGGAGCTAGGTGACTGACAGACCAAGGAGGAGCTTGAGGGACGAGGGACCCCGGTAAAGCCGAGAGGCTGAAGGACCGCAGTGGAGCCGAGGGAACGCAGAGCCGAGGTGATATTGAGGGATCGACAGGCCAAGGCGGAGTCCAGGGCTCGGAGGGTCTAGGCGGAGTTGGAGGTTTGAAAGTTTTCCATGTCTGGGATATCTCAGAGGGCGATGATCGAGCTGGTGGCTTGGGGGGGAACCGGCTGATCAGGAGAACTCAGGGTGGGCACAAGGGTGGGAACCAATTCCAAATCAAATAGCCCAGTGAGAGATGGCTCTGGAACGGACGAGGTTTGCAACGCTGGCTGTGGGATGGACGAGGCTTGCAACGTTGGTTTGTTGGCCGTGGCAGACGTGGGCGTTGGCTCGTTGACCGTGGCAGGTTTGGTGTTGGCTCGTTGACCAGAGGTGAGCCTGAGACATTGCATGGAGCAGACTGAAGCTTGGCTGAGACATGGCATGGAGCAGGCTCAGGCATGGCTGTGACATGGCATGGAGCACACGGAGGATCCGGGACAGAAGGTGGTGCAAGCTCGGCGACCATGACGTGGAACTCTGGCTCGGCGGCCATGACATGGAACTCTGGCTCAGCGGCCACCTCCCCCTCAGTGAACGATGAACCACATATTAGTAGGGCATGGTCGATATACTGAGCCAGGCTGTGGGTACTCTGACCAAAAATATTAACTGTAATTTTCTATAAATGTTCATATATCCATATTTCTGTATGAGTTTACTAAAACTTTGCTTCCCTTGCAAGAAATATCTGTGGGTGGAGGCCACTTGAGTGTGTATCCCATATATAATGATGACCAATGGGTACTTCACCCCGCCTGCTTATGGAAAAGTAAATCTGGTAAATACTATAATATAGTGGGTTGGGAAGGAATCAACAACTGAAAGTGCCTAGCAACAAAATAATTCTAGTTTGGTATCTGAATCTAGGCACAGCTGGCACAAGAAAATTAGCATTTATAACAGGTAATAGCATTTAAGTATAATACAGTTTGGGCCATGTAAGACATTCAAATTTTTTATTTTTTAGCCATTCCAGTTTGTGTTTGAGATCATTGTCTTGCTTTAAAGGTGCACTGAGTTATTTTTTTCCCCATTAAAAAAGTTTGACTCCTAAAGACACTAATTGTAATTTTGCAATATATGTAGGAAATAATTACCACTCACATTAAAAATGAAGACTCCAGTCATATCAGTAACCTTATAAAAGCTGTTTTATTCTACATTGAGAGGGTCCGCACATGGGGGATGCCATGTTAGAATCACATGACCAGCTGAAATCTACTCGCTTAATCTCAGTAACCGTCCTATTATTTGACACTTTCATTTATTGATTAAAGTAATCATGGCTGACTGTGAATATTACATCTCTACAATGGCATCTGAAACTGAAAACTATTTTAAATGATGCTGCATCCAAGCTGCTAGGTGTCAGTGTAAGTCCAAGATGGCACAAAGACAAAAGTTACTGAGTGCACCTTTCAGAAGCATCGGTTTTAAGGAACAATTGTTTCAGAATCTATATTGTTTTATGCTCCACAAGGCTGCATTTGGTATTTTTCCTGAAACAGCTCAAAACATTTAGAAGAATATAAGATAATATAAGATATAAGAAGCCGTCACTGGTGGATAACATGACCTGCCAGTTCTTATAGGCAGATGTCAGTTTACTTGCCACTTCAGGAACCATTGACTTCTTTCACAGTTAAGAAAAAAAAATTATCTATTTTCAGTGGCAAGAAAAAGTATGTAAACCCTTTCGAATTACCTGCATTCCCCTTCTGTCACTCACTCGATGTTGTGTCGATGTGGTGACACTAGGGGTCGCCCTTGGGAGCCCCAAACACCTCAGATCTTTGAGAAAAGGCGAATGAGAATTGGCGAGTGGAATTTGCATGCCACTCCCCCTGACATGTGGTTATAAAAGGGGCTGGTTCACAACCACTCATTCAGATTTTTTCTTCGGAGCCGAGCGGTTGTGTGTCAGCAAGTCTTCCACTACTGGTCCATTCACCTCCCAAGAAGCGTTTGCTGTTGGATATACGGCGCATTCCAGCGGCTTTTCTCTCCTTCTCCACAGATCTGTGCAGATTACGCCAACTTCTTCCAGGGGAAAGCCACTCTAGCCGCCCCCCATGCCGTGCCTTCTACCTCCGGGTACGAGGCCGGCCCGGCTGGCGCTGGAGGCGATTTGGGGGCTTCAATGGGCGCGGCTCCGCTGGGTAAATCCCCACAGACCTCCCATTCCCCAGCATGCTCGTTTGCCCCCGGTGAGTTCCGAGAGGAGACTGCCAGGGCCGGCTTAGTGTCCCTTTCGGAGCTCCGGAGCAGGATGAGTGCTCGATCGCTGCATCAGAGAGCATAGAAGGCTGCCACCTTCGGGTCGGTCCGCCCAGTCTGAGGCTGATGGCGAGATGACCGCCATGCTTGCCCGGGCCACCGCGTGTGTCGGGTTGGAGTGGAACCTTCTACCCTCCCCTGAGCCCTCATGGCTAGATGATTGGTTCCTGGGTTCGGGACGCCGCTCACAGCCACGCCCCCCCGGTCCCTTTCTTCCCAGAAGTGCACGACAAGCTGACGAGGTTGTGGAGGGCACCTTTTCTGCCCGAAACTGACCTCCCAGCTCGTCTGCTCTCACCACCCTCGATGGCGGCCACGGGTCCCTCGGAGGGTAGGCGGAGGTCCCTCAGGTGAATAAGGCAGTTGCGGTGCACCTGTGCCTGCAAAGCGCAGCCACCTGGCGGGATCACCCAGCACTCCCTTCCAAGGCCTGTAGGACAATGTCGTCTCTGACGGCCAAAGCCTACAGCGCTGCTGGTCAGGCCGCCTCTGCCCTGCATGCCATGACCCTCCTGCAAGTACACCGGGCCATGGCACTAAAGGAACTGCACGTGGGTAGTCCTGAACCCAATGTGATGCAGGAGCCACGCTCGGTGGCCGACCTTGCCCTCCGGGCGACGAAGGTCACGGCGTGAGCACTCGGCAGGCAATGTCCACCCTCGTGGTCCAGGAAGGCCACCTGTGGCTGAATCTGGTCGAAATGAGGGATGCGGACAGGGTTCGCTTTCTCAATGCCCCCATCTCCCAGATCGGCCTATTCGGCGACACTGTCGAGGACTTCGCTCCTCGACGTGGCATCCCCTGCACCCTCCCGCCATGAGGCCCCACCCACAGGTACATTAAACGTGATCATCCCCTTAGTGCCCCTCGCCCGGAGCTTTGACGCATGGCTAGCGCTTTCCAACCCGTCGCGGTGGTTGGCCAGGATCATCCGACTCGGCTACATGTTTCAGTTCGTCTGGCATCCTCGTGGGCACTGGCCCATGGCACCTCTCTTGCAGACATTTGCAGGGCAGCGGGCTGGGCGACACACAATACCTTCACGAGATTTTACAATCTCCGGGTTGAGCTGGTTTCGTCCCGTGTTCTGTCAGGTACGAACAGGTAAGTTCAGGACTACGGACAGCTGGCTGGGTGTATCACTTGCTTACTGGGCCTTTCTCCTCCAAGGAGGTGAAGATGTGCGCTTCTTTTCCCATGCGAGTTCACGAACCCATGAACCCTGAATGTCCTTCCTCCCTAGCCCTGTGGCTCACGAATTCAGCGGAGGAATTCACAGCCGGAACCAGTACGTGTGCTAATATGCCCTTACTGAGGTAGGTGCTCCACAGGTGCCAGTTACTCCAGTAACCCCCTGTGATGTATTTTCCGCAGTACAGTCTCCCTGTCGGCAGACCTGCATCTCCCTTCGACAGAGCCCTCTCTGTCCCGGTCAGCGTGTTTGTAGAGCTAATCCCCTTTCAGGCAGGACCTACCACCGCGCCTCTACCATGTGCGGCTCTGAGCCCACATGACGTGCTTGCCACATGTTACCGCCCCTCCGGGAAGGATGTGGTCTCCGCGGGCTCTTTTCCCCCTGAAAGAATAGGATAGGAAAAGAATACCTTCCCCGGCGCATATATTGAGCGTTAAAATGGCTGAATATCGAATAACTGAATACTCTGTGGAGAGAAAACATAGAGAGAAAAGGCTGCGGCTGGCGCGGCCTGCTTCCATACTAGATACGCCCCCCCCCCCCCCCCCGGATGTGGGGAACTATACGACGTTTTTTGGGGTGTTGGGGGAGGCTACGTGCAGACCGGTGTACCTACTACTACGCACACAGCAGCTTGCTTGCACCTGCACCGGCAATCCACGTAACACGGTTCAGCTAGTTGTGGCATTTCGTATAGGGACCCCTGGTGTCACTACATCGACACAACGTCGAGTGAGTGACAGAAGGGAAACGTCTCGGTTACTTGTGTCCACCCTGCCACAACGCTGTACTACCCGCTGAAATGGCCAGGACCCTGTCTCGGCTCCTCAGCACAAAACCTGAATTGAGTGGTTGCGAGCCAGCTCCTTTTATACCCGTATGTCCGGGGGAGTGGCATGCAAATATCCACTCGCCAATTCTCATTGGCCTTTTCTCAAAGATCTGAGGTGTTTGGGGCTCCCAAGGGTGACCCCTAGTGTCGCTACATCAACAAAACGTCTCGTTCCCTCCATCAGGGAACGGAGGTTACGACAGTAACCGAGATGTTACTGCATAAGTATTCATTAATTTGGTCTCGTCTTCACCTAAGTCTCTAATAAAAGATAAACACAATCTGCCAATAATAATGAAAAACAAATCATTTCCAATGTACTTGTCAATACATGCATTGCTGAAGCAAGTAAATAAGAACCTAAGGAAACATTGTTACTCTATGCCCATGCGCTACACGGATGGGTTTCGCCATTGTGCACCGTCTCTGTGTTTACATACAGTATGTGTCCTCCCGTGAATGTCGCTGTTGGAGAATAGTGTGACAGATGCTGCAACTGGGCCCCAAAGCACATACTGTTCTTGCCTCTGATCAATTCAAGTTCACAATAAACTGTGGTGATCTATCCTGAATTGCTATAAATTTCCTTTTTTAATTGTTTTTTAAAATAAGCCTTTATACAGAGCTTACTCGCAATATACCTGGTCCATTTCTCCTTGTGTGATTAATTCCTAACTGGAAGAAAACTGCTGCTCATGGATCTATTCTTATGCATTAACATCTTTTTTAAGGAATTTCTTTGTGATCCCATCTTGAAGAAAACTCTCGTACACTTGTACCGGTTGTTGACAGGAGCAACAATTTCCTGCCAGTTTGCAGGAATTCGGAGCTCTACTCAGCCAGCCATGATGAGCAGCAGTTAGGAATTAATATCATACAATGAGAAATGGACCATGTAAACTGCAAGTAAGCTCCATATAAAGGTTGAACGTTAAGTGCTGAGAGAACTCAACCGCAAGCAGTCATTAAAGAATAAAAAATAATAAAAAATCCTTATTAAAAAAAAAATAAATAAATTAAATAAAATAAAATAAAATAAATAATAAAATAAAAACTGGGTGCGAAAAAACTACACAAAAGGCCCAGAATACAGCTGATAAAGGAAGTTTTACACGAGACGTGGTGGGCGGCAGGCTTTGCTTGCCGTTTCTTGTTTGTACAGGCGTTTTCCATTCGCACGAGAAGCGGTGTGAAACGTGCCAGTAGAAGTGCAACAATGCCCCCTACTGCTTCTGCTCAGATACCGGGTCTCTGAGGTGATTACTGTAAATATTGTATTAGTTTTCATGTTAGTTATTGCTCATAAATAAAATGGCACTTATTAACTAGAAATATTGTAATAATCAAATTTTTTTTAATCAATGTAATATTATATCAAGGTTAAATTGCTAAATAAATTATTGTAATTATTGATGACGTCTTGCCATCTGTCTCCACATTTGATGAATTCCACATTTTTTAATGACTGGAGAAACAGACTGCATTGCTTTATGTTTCTATTGCCAAACTGATATAGTATAAATAACATCACATCAATCATTAAAACGGGAGGGCTACAAATGAACATTCAAAATCCACAAAACACTCTGCTAATAAACCACGTGAGAAATTGTATTTTCTGTTTATCTAAAGTTGTTGTTTCAGACACCTGCAGCAGAAGGGAACATTTAAGTAGATGGACCATGGTCCATTTGCATATATCGCACAGTCATCTGTCTTCCGAACATAAACCATGCAAGTATCCGTAGCCTATTTTCACTTGGTTCACCGACTCGGCTGTTTTCTTATTTATATATCTATAAACGCTTAAACAAACGTTATATAGCTCAGGAAATTCAGCAACAGTGAGTTTATTCTTCTCCATTTTGTGTTTGACCATATAAAAGTTAAATGTCATTTGATTGGTTGTGAATAAAGTCAGCTCTGATTGGTCAGTGACAAGCAGCAGCCGCGTAGAGATAAAAATGTTTTTATCTTGCGCGGTGTGTGCCGCAAGCAGTCATGCACAACAAATCGGCTCGTGAACGAGCTTAGAAAGTGGCGCCGCTTCGACTGCGCCTCCGTTTTGCCACCTGCCGCATCTCTCTCAGAGAAAATGAATAGGGAACGCACTGTGACCATGTCCCGCGTAGAACCGCTTTAAGGCAGGACACTCAAAATACCCATGAGAGGGTAAAACAAGAAAGAAAAGAGACTAGACAAGAAACAAAGAGAACAAAACAGAAAACACTAGAACTAGACTAAAAATAAATCCGATAATACTGCCAAAAAAATTAACCAATGATACCGACAGGAGAACTTGATGGAACAATGTACAGGACAGGAATGAACCAGTACAGGACAAGATGCCTCACAAAGCTGGTTTCAGTGGCTACCTAGGTTAGTTTGAGTATAGTTTGAGCAAAATCTGTTATTTTGGTCTCAAGAAAGCAGGTCTTTTTTTTTTTTTTTTAACTGTGTTTATCGTCATGGTAACTTACACAACACCGCTAACCTGTTCCAGAGCAGGTTTTAGTCTGGGTTGCAGATTGCAAACAGATGCTGAACCAATGAGCTGTGAGTAAAGTGACATCTCTGACACACTAGCCTAGTTTCCATCCACTTTTCGCACTATTTTGTTATTGACAAAGTGAAATTTGCCGTCTTCTGCCTGTTTCCATTCAAATTGCCTTTTATCGATAAAAATGGTGTGCATGATGACGTCATGCCTAAAAAAAGACTTTGTCGCATAAGTTTTGGTTTAGTGCAAAAGAAATCTGCCCTGAAGCCGTTTCCATACAGAAATGTGTGTTTATCACTAATTCACCTCCCAGATGTCCTTAATTTTTTTTCCCTCCGAAGTTTTGGTAAAATGAGGAGAGTATTGAGACAATTCATTGAAATTAGCCAGCTTACTGTTATTTTAATTTCACAAATAAAACCAATCAGAAGACGAGGAAATGCAATCAAAAGGGAACAGTTGCCCTTCTGATAGGACTGTAATATTGGTCCTGATGTTGCACCTATCGCAGGTTGCCACCGGTTCCGACCCAAAAGTGAATCGTCATGGTCCTGGTCAATCTGGCAACCTGCACCAAGTAGTGGGGGAAACTTTCAGTCTTAGTATAAGGACCATCAATCGATGTGTATATGCTGTGTGCACAACTATTAAAGAAAAAAATGCGGTGTAATATCAGGGTTTACATAAGATACATTCCTGATATTCAACAGGCTATTTTGAACAATCATCTAAAGCATCGCCATCACAACTGCATTATGTCCCGCATATTTGTCCAGCAACTTTTAACGACCAACTGAACTTGATAGTCATCTAAAATTAATTTAATGTCATAATACAATTTACATTTTCTGAAGAAGCTCAGCAAATGTGATCCAAGGTAATGAGGGTTAGATTTAAAATATTTAAATGTTTTAAAATGTTCAAAAGCTTGTTTTCTGAAAGTGAACTCAGCACTGGACAAATAGTTCTGATAGTTTATAGTCCTGAAAAAAGTGTAGAACATTCTGAGAATGTCGCCTACAGAACAGCGTAAGGCTAATTTAAGTTTGTGTAAAGAAAAGGCAAGTATATAGGTCTATTCGTTTGGTAATTAATTTTTTTTAATTTAATGCTTTTTTTCGCTTGGTAATTTATTTTATTTAATACAGGGAAATGTGTTGCCATTTTTTCAAAAGTAAGCTAAACAATAATTTAATAGAATTGGGCTCTATCTTAGTGTTTCAAAAAAGCACACTGAAGCATTTCTCCTAGTATTGTGTATTTATTTTTACTGCCATCTATTATTTTGAATGGTTTGGAAAAGCAACTTTAATAAATAAATGGATGTGATTAAATTAATCACAAACAATGGCCATTAATTTGTTCTCCGTGCACTTGTCGATGTGCATGATACGAGATATTTGTGTTGGCACTCCTGGAAGTGTCATGTTTGCAGCATCGGATCTGTGCAGGAATGCCGTTCAGATCAATCCATAATCATGTACAATAAATTGGCTTTCAAGGCTAATGATTGGGGCAAATTCTGTCATGTGACACTACATTTTTGCATTAATGCCAATTTTCTCAACAAAAAGTGTTTCCAAACCAGTTTTTCGCAACATTTGAAGTATCGACATAGAGTTTAACGGAAAAATATGTCGACACTTGTGAAATTTTAGCGATAATTTGCGTTTCCATCAGCTTAATTTTGATGCGCTAAAACTTTTTTCGCAAAAACTCCTTGGATGGAAACGTAGTTACTGAAGTCATTACCCTTCAAATAAAAGCAGGCTTGATAGAGAAATATATGAAATATATTAGGCCTATATATTTATGTTATAAGATTATTTGAGATGTCCTGCAGTTTCTTGTATCTTTTGAGCAGCACATTAAAACGTATTATTATGTTTCTTTGCATTTGTTTACACACTCTACCTTTTTGCAGAGCGTGATGCTAAGAACTTCAGTCAAAAAAGGAGTCAGCAGGGCATGATTCAGTGCATGTACCAAGCAGGAAGGAGAACCCAGGGAGTTGCTGGCAGGACTAACCAGAGGGATTGACTCTGGGTCAAGAGCGGATTTGAGTGACTCCAGCCTGGGGAAGCAGGTGGGACAAACCAAGGGAGTGCCGGTCTAGCAGAAGGGTAGGGAGCAGACCAAGCAGACCAAGAGGAAGTACTAGCAAGGCTGACCAGGAGGTGCCAGCGCAGTAGGAAGGGAGGGTGGGAGGGGGAGGGTTGGAGCGAATAAGATTTCCTATAACTAAATAAGTTTGTACGTTTAACAGATGGTAAAATATAAAATTGCTGCCCCGGGGATTGAAGACATACGTACCAAACGTCTGCCTGCATAGAGTGACCCAACGCTTACGGTTCCTTCCTGCAGTTTCAGTGCCACCCAATCCTTTGAGAAGGCCATGGAATGTAAACACAACATTAAACTGTAAATCTTTTTTATACTTATTGCAGCATAAAATTACAAGCAAGGTTACTGTTCCCTGTCCAGTTCTTTAATTATGTTTCTCTGTTCCAGGGGTGTCAGTTTGTTTTTAAAAATGGTGAGGAACTCATGAATATTAATAAGGTTATGTGCAAATAATGTAAAATAATCTTTTACTGTTTTGATGAATATTCATTTTTGATGACCAAATCAAGCACTCCAATAAATATTTCACAAAATTGATTTTGATAACTTGATCATACCTCAAACACTGTCATTACTGGGATTTGTTAGTCAGTGGAATAATATATAGATCAGAGAGCTTTAGCCAGAATGACTGATTGGTCTCATGATAAAGTTTTCACCTCTAGTACAAGGAGTTCCGACTTCTAATCCACCCTCATATAACTTATAAATATGTCCCACCGATCCACCCGTAAATAAAGCCTTTGCTCTGTCCTAATCAAAACCCAGTATGGAGATATTACTGGTAGCTTATCCCTGTGCTGAATCACAAAGTAGGCTATACTTTTCATTAACGTGGCTGCTATCCACTTTAGTAACATTATTTCTGTTTTGGGTGAATTTGACCCCAAGCAAAACAATTTTTAATAAAGACAACTGGCCAGAGTGGATATCTATTGTGTGTACACCAATCTGAAAATCTTATCATGTGAAAATTCATTAAATTTATTAACGCTTTATGTCTCTCAGACCACAAATGTAGGATGTTTGAAGTGTGTTAAACTGAAATTTTGTTTATAAGTAGTTCTCATTAGATTTAGTATTAACCTAAAACTTCAATGTTAAGTATATTTTTGAGGTGTTAAAATAGCCTTGGGGTTATTTTATCTCAGACACCAAACGGAACATGATGGACAGACTGAGTTGAGTTATAAACCTTTATCTTCAGGCTTGGACAAATGATACATTATTGTAGTAGAATTTTTTCAAATCTTATTCATTTACAGACAAACATATTGCATGGTAATTTAGGACTTCCACACTGACTCTGCTTCCATGTCATGGAAATATACTGTATTACAGAGTTCCTTGGCACAAAGTTTTAGCACAAATTTTCCTTTAATAATATCTGCATGAAACCTGGGGCATTTTAGTTTGCTTAGACAAGTTCCCAAATAAATGTGCAGTTAGTGCTTATAATTGCTGGGCAACATGTGTTTTCTTGCCAAATCAATATCGTTAATAAAATATGTATCTCTCTATTGCAAATATTTGGTTATGCTTATCAAAGTAGGCCTACAAAAAGTTTCAGCATGCTACTTAGATAACACAGCTTTTGGGAAATGTGTTGAAGAGATTAAGTACTACTTGCGTTTGACCCACTTTCTCCTTAGTGCTTTGAGAAACACGGCCCTGTTTTGGGAAAAAAGCTTGTAGTATGTATGACAGGATGTTCTAACTTTTCCTTTTATACAGTGCTCTAATTTTATACCATGCTCTGCTCAGTTATAAAAAAAAATGATGAAAGACGGGGAGTTTAATTAATGCTTTTATTTTATAATGTATGTGAGATACTTAAAAAAATAATAATAATAATAATAATAATCTTATATAACACATGGGCAATCTGCATAATACATAAGATATTTAAAAAAATACGATAATCCTGCACAGTATTTCCGTTTGTATAAATATCACGTTCTTAACAGTGTTATTGTCTGACATCTGTTCTAGCATGGGTAAAGTCCTTTCATAACACAGTAAACACACACACTCATGGTCTCTGTGAGATATTAACACTAACTTTTTTCCAGAACCACTTCAAATGCACAGGAAATAAAGGCACATTTCAGTTTCAAAGCAAGCTTTCATAAGTGCAGTTGCCTGATAATAAGTATATTGTTCAAACTTGTGGAATTTGAGTTTATAAATTAATAACAGTCTAAAATTTTAGTCTGTATCTAAACTGAATTTCTTTGGTTGGATGCATGGAGCCAAAGCCCCATCGTTTGATATCAATACCTGGAATCTCTTCATGCGGGTTTTTCAGCTCAAAGTCAAAGTAGGTCAGCATGAGAAAGACAAACTGCTTTAGCTCATTGGTGGCGAAGAATCTTCCTGGACACATGGTGGTTCCAGCACCCCACGGCATGTTGTAATACTTGAGTTTCTTTCCAGCCTTGTAGAAATCAGTCTTTTTGCTTCCATCTGGTGTGAGAAAACGGTCATACTTGAAAGTGAGGGGATCCGGGTACACCTCTGGGTCCACCTGAACAGCAGTGTAGGGGAAAACCGCCACCCTGTCACCCTTGCGGATGTCGTACTGTTGTCCATTGGCCATGTTGATGGTCATATCCTGCAGAACAGCTCTGGTAAGGACAGGTGCAGCCATAAGACGGAGGGTCTCCTCCACTGCACTGTCTAGGACAGGCGTTTTTAGGAGCATGTCTCTGGTCAGGTCAATTAGTGGCCCACCAGGCTTTACCTCCTGCCCGGTTTCTCTGAGAACCTCCTCAACTTCCTTCTTGACAGCTGCCATTGCATCAGGGTGCTTCATGAGATACAAGAGAAGCCAGAAGGCTGCAGGACCCGTGTTTCCTTGAGATGCCCAGAGAAGTAGAAACATGTACCGATCCCGCATAAACTCTTGCACGCCCTTCTCAGCCCTGGCCTGTTGCTGTTCTTGCACCCAGCCGCTGATGTTGTCCCTGGAGCTCATTTTCTGCACCGAGAGCATATTCCAGAAAAGCTTCTTCAAACGTTCTGCTTCTATCTTCTCGCCAGGGCTCTGGATCCCATAAGCCAGATTGGGGAAGAGCTGGTCATACTTTCTGAACTCCCAGAAAAGTTCCTCTGAGTGTTGCCTGTCAATTTCCTTAGCTTCTTCTGAAGACCCTGTACTCTTGGGAGACTCATTACCAAAAAGCGCCAGGTAGCCAGCACGGAAGACAATGTTGTAGCTGTAAGCAAACAGTCCAGTTTCTTGCCAAGCCTTGTCATTCCCAGATACAACACTATGGAGCATCAAGTTCTGAAGATTGTTCATCATGGCCTGAGTCATGACAACCAGACCATCTCCCATGAGATATTTTGTGCTTGAAGATTGGAGTAACTTGTGCATGCTTTCCATGGAATGATAGCCAAAAACTCTTGCAACCAGTTGCTCTGCAAACTTGGTAAAGTCTAGTTTTGTTCTTGCCTCTTTGACCACAGCACCAAAAGAGAGTGGGTCTGTAATGAAAGTGAAATAAAACCCACCCAGCTGTACTGTGAAAATATCTCCATGCTTTTCCTTCATTCTCTGCAGGAATTTTGCAGTGTCCTTTCTGAATTCCAGTATATGGCCAAGCCAGGGAATAAGACCTTTATCCAGAGGGGGTTCTCTAGTGCGTCGGCAGCGAAAAACCCCCAGAAGGTAAAGACCACCTATGACAGAGATGAATAGAGCGAGCAGCATTTGAATGAGGTAACCCATGTTCTTCTTTTGCTGTTTTCCAGGCAGCACTCTGCTCTGTTTTTAATTACTCGTTTTTGGCAGCTGTGTTATTTCCTTCCCAAGTAGTCATTACAGGTCACATGACTCACTTCTTTTCAGTTCCTGTTGTGCAGTTCCAGGAAACAACTCAAATATGGTCAAATATAAACAAGTGAATATTACAATATTGCGTTTGTGTTTACAGTAGTGTCAAGTTATCATTTTAGACAAGTGTTGTAGGCAGAATTTTCTATGTATTACCTTTTTTGTACCTTAACATCAGTTGAAAGCATTCCAAAAAAGTTATGTGACTTTATCTTATTACAAAAAAGCAATAATTAAATTAAATGTTCTGCTTGTAAGTCACATACTTAAATCATGTAACATTTTTAGTGCAGAATATTTTTAACAAATTGTTTTAGATTGTGATTTTTATAATAAATAAAATACATTTAATAAAGTATTTATTGATTTTCATAACCTGCTTGTGTCATTTTATATTTATATTACATGTATGTGTGGGTATAAAAAATGAATTGGGCTAATCTGTTATTACCCCGTTAAGCATAAATTTCAAAGTTTATATTTACTGTATATTTTGCTGAGTGAGGGACAATGTCTAAAATAAAATCTCCAACAGAAAGTTTTCATAAAAATTACTCAAGGCAAAAATACATAACTTCTTTGTTGGATCATTTCATCAGATTTATATTTTTCTACTTAAAATCCAACCCTGCATTTTCAGGTCAAGCAAGATTTATGCCAGTCCTTCAAAACTAATAAAAAATTAAATTAAAGAAACATTTTAAACTAAGAATATTTACGTTTAAAAATTTTCTATATGGCAGTGTCACTAGTCAAATAACTGATAGTGATTTGAATGCAGTAAATGCTCATGTCAATCTAGAAGGGAAAGGATCAAGGCTATTCTTATCATCTGCACATGTGGCACAAGAAAATTTGAAACTTTAACAGGTAATAGCATTTAAGAATTATACAATTTAGGCCATTGTAAGACATTCACTTCTTTGTTTTTTAACCACTCCAGTTTGTGTTTGAGATTATTGTCTTGCTTTAAGATGACCTTTCTCACAAGCATCTATTTCGAGGAACAATCTTTTCAGAATCTGTGTTGTTTCATTCTCCACAAGACTACATCTAAACACCAGTGTTATTATCATTCCTTTTCATTCCTTACTGGAATGTAATACAACCCACTCATTGGGTTGACAAACTCAGAATCTTGTGCTCATCCATCCACTCTCACTCCAAGTAATTACTGTACATTTATTATGAATTTAATCTTATGTATAACATCGTTTTAAGGAATTTACTTGTAACTGAAGTGGTTTAAAATAACTGTGATCCCGATTTGCAAAAAGGTCTTGTACACTTGTACTGATTGTTGACAGGAGTGGTTGTGGTACCCACGATGAGCTGCAGCTAGAAATGATACAAAGGCTTTAATGCATAAGAACAGATTAATAACCTTAGATTTAAAAGGAAATTAATAGCAATTCAAGAAAAGATCACCATCGTTTCTTGTGAGAATGCTTTGTAAATGCACTTAGAAAAAAAAAATCATCATTAATCTGCAAGGAGTCAATGGTTCCTAAAATGGCAAGTGGTATGACACTGGCTGGTCATGTCATCTGTCCAGCCTGTTCTCATAAAACCACGTTACTATAACTACATTTTTGCAAAATGAGTTTTTTGTGCCTCGCTCTATATAGTGCCTCGTATATATAGCAGTTTTCTGGTAAAATAAATACTAGAGGCGCAACAACGAGTTTTATTGACTTTCACACAAGTCATGAGTAAAACAGCAAATTGAAAAATCATAAACACCTATTTTTCCCCATGTTACTCACACAATGCTAACTTATTACATCAAAACACTTAACAAATGTTAATGTATCACATGATTCACACAAGATTCCCATGTAATTATTTCTAGCCTAAACCTGAGTGCGATGATAAATTCCTGACCTGAAGTGATGATTTTAAGTCGGAGATCATCTATCCGTCTCTTAAATTTGACAACATTTAAGAAATAAAGTCTTAACTGCTCAATAGAGTAGCCTATTCATCTGTTAGGAATATTCCTCCTTATGTAAAATGAAAAAACTGAAACATACTCTGTCTTTTTTTTCTTCTTCTTTAAAACTGTGCTAAATTTGAGAATGTTAAGTGTTCTTGAACTCTGGAAAAGCTCTACATAAATTTTACATTATTATTGTTATTATAATTTAACTAAATAATGGTGTCCTGTCGTAAAAATTCTTGATAGACTTACAGGACTTTCACCTGTTAGTAGGCTATATTGACTTTATTTTCATTTCTTTTAATGTTTGAATTTGTATTTATTATTCACTGCAAAATGTGTGCTTGACATTTCACATTTTGCTTGACACCTCCTGCCTCCAGAATAATGTTATTATACATGCACAGACAAACGAAAATTCTGTTTCATGCAGATATTAACACCAGAAATACCAGGAGAAACCACAACATATTCCACAGTTAATGTAGCCTACAAATTTAGCTTCATCTGGTAAGAAAAAAAAAAAAGAATAAAATAATATATTTTTTTTATAATTGTGTAATGATAATAATAATAACAATTATGATGCTTTTATGCACAAGTAGCCTGCAGAGAAACGTAAGTATGCATTTCCCCCCTGTAGATCTTGTGTAAGATTACTGTAGAGAAGATCAGGAAACAGTGTTGCTGGTTGTGCCAGTATGGCCCAACCAACACTGGTTTCCGGAGCTGGCAGAGCTATTGGAAGCTCCACTGTGCAAAATCCTGATAAGAAAAGATCTACTCTCTCAGGTGAAGGGCACAATTTGGAACCTCAGTCTGTGGAGACTCCATGTCTGGTCGCTGAACGGGAGCCGTTCGAGACAAAACGACTGTTGCAGTCAGTGGTCTACACCATTTAAAATTTTTCCTTTTTACCCTTTGAACCGCTTCAGTCAGTTGATTTACACATGCTTTCTCTGAAGACTGTGCTGTTACTCGCTCTAGCTTCAGCGAAGTGCATGGGTGATCTCCAGGCTCTCCAGTAAACAGTTCCTGTTTGGAGTTTGGTCCAGGCTTTTCAAAGGCCATTTTGAAGCCTAGAGAAGGCTATGTTCAAAAGGTTTTGTCCACCTCCTTTAGGTCTCAGTTGGTGACCTTACAAGCTTTTTCCTCCTAACAATTAAGCTCATTCTGATTCTTGTCTTCTTCTGATTTCCTTCCCACCTTAGTGTGGAGGTCGTTATTTGCACAGTTCTAATATCTTGTATATGTAGGCCCAGTCTAAATCAGTTTCATGGCGCTGTGGTATATGGCCCCTGAATCAGCTTCCTTTTTTTGTGATCAAATTTTTATTGTTACAGAATGTTAATGTAAGTCAAAAGTAAGAAATATACATCATTCTAAACACTTTTTTCCCTAGATTACCCTCCCACATCCCCAACGCGACCATACCCCCATCCCCATCTCCCAGAAGTACATTCAGAGCATACATAAATAGTCTTAGAAGAGTGCAAATCAAAATCCAAATACAATAAATAAAGATATAAAAGTAGGAACATAGATCTTACAACCGCTCCTTAATTTTTAAAATAGCATCTAGCCATGTTAAGATAGTCCTCTGAGAGGTGCCATGTAACCTTGCCACTGAGAGCTCCATATTCGCAATGTCCAAGAAAGAATGCATCCGGTGAATCCACGCTAGAGTGTGTGAAGGTTTCCAGCGCAAGGCAAGCATTTTCTTAGCAGCAGTAAGACCACAGAGAAACATTTTCTGCGTTAAAGAGAGAGTGTAAGAGGAATCATCTCTTAGAAGCAAAAGTCTCAGACAGCATGATACCTCAAACTCCAAAATGTCCTTCAGCATCGTGGAAACCTGTCTCCAAAACTCGCTGACTTCAGGGCAATCCTAAAACATGTGCATATATGTGCCTGTGCACCCACTTGAGCAAAAGTTACATGTAGGAGACGTGGAAAGCTTCATTAAATGACACTTCCTGGGAGTGAGATACATCCTATGAATCATCTTGAAATGGATCAATTGATGATTAGGGTTTTTAGAGACATGTTTGAGGTTAGCCCATATTGAGTCCCAACATATGTCATTACTGTCTTCTGAGCCAATCCCATAAATATCTCTGTACCAAATGTCTACAACTGGTAACTTTTTATAAGAAGTCTCCTAAAACAACAGGTACAGCGACGAAACCATACCCCTTGTACTTCCACATGAAATAAGCAACTTATGCAAAGTAAGACAGGGAATACAAGAGCCCCAAGGAACCCCATATGCACGCATGGCAGATCTCAGGCGATCTCAGGTGCCTGGTAAATTATATTCTGCACGTAGATCATTAAACATTTGTAAACCATTGTCCCCCCAAATATCAGCCAAAACATAAATCCCACTATCACTCCAGTCTGAGAAAACAAAAGGTTTATTATCCGAAAGAAGACTATGATTATGGAATAATGGAGAATGAGAATGCCATTTATGGTCATCATGGGAATACTTTGAAGCCGCCTGCCAGGTAGAAAGAAGATATGCTATTATTGGGACAAAATGCTGTTTCGCACTCTTCAACAGAGTGTTGCAATAAATCAAATTTTGTAGTCTATAAGGTAAAGCCAGATTAAATTCAATCGGTTGCCAAGATACAGCAGAGTCAGCTCAACCATACCGTAAGAGGTCGTAATTTAAAAGCCCAATGATAAAGCCTAAAGTCCGGATGTGCAAGTCCACCAGCATCCTTGCAATGCTGTAATGTTGAATACTTTATACGGGGGGACTTGCCGTTCCATATGAACTTGGAAACTAATCTTTGCAGTTTAGACCAGAAATCTAAAGGTGGTGACAGAGGTTTCATAGCAGAAAAAAATTCATGCGAGGCAAAATATCCATTTTGATGACAGAAATCCGAGCTTGTAAAGATAAAGGTAGTGTTGACCAACGAGTCAAGTCCATCTCTACACGATTATATATACCCTGGAAATTTTTCAGAGCTATTGTGTGCAGAGACGGAAATATATCCACACCCAAATATCTAAAGCTGGTTACTATTGGTATAAAAGATGGCAAAACCGACTTAGAGGATAAAGTATTTAAGTGCATTAATGAAGATTTGTTCCAATTAATCTTATACCCAGAGAATTGGCTAAAACAGTTAAATACTGACAAAATATGATGAATAGACTCAGTTGTATCACTAACATATAAAAGAATGTCATCTGCATATAACGAAATTCTATGAGAAGTGTTACTAATAGTGATAGGACTACCCAAAGAATGTTGATGAATTTTCTGTGCAAGAGGCTCAAGAGAGAGTGCAAACAATAGTGGCGAGAGAGGGCATCCCTGACGAGTCCCACGTAATATAGAACATTTTGGAGAGGTGATGTCCCCTGTCATGACCACAGTGGAAGGATTGGCGTATAATACTTTTTTAACCATATTAATATAATCTCTGCCTAAACCAAGGCGCTCCAATACTGACTAAAGGTAATGCCATTCAAGCTGGTCAAAGGCTTTCTCAAAGTTGCACACGGTATGTCCATTCCATTGGTCACGTGTATAATATGCAATAACCGGTGAACATTATTGGCCGCAATACGAGATTTAATGAAACCAGTCTGATCGTTATGCACCAATTTATTCATGAATGCATCTAAACGGGAGGCCAAAACTTTGGCGAACAGTTTCACATCACTGTTTAAAAGAGACAATGGTCTATAATTCCCGCACTGAGTAAAGTCTTTATTTGGCTTGGGTAACAGGGTAACAATGGCCATATTAGCACTACTATTAAAAGAACCCACCCGAATAGAATAATGAATCATATTCAACAGAGGCTGTCCCAGCTCATCCCAGAAAGAAAGGTATAGTTCAGGTGGGATTCCATCCCATCCCGGAGACTTACCCCTCTTCATACGTACAAGAGCATCCTTTAACTCATCTAATGAAATAGGAGCATTTAAAGATGTAGCCTCTGCTTCCGAGAGACATGTAAGAGTTAAATCTTGAAAAAATTTGTTGCATAAAGTTTTACTGAAGATTAAATCTGACCTATATAATTCTGATAAAAATCTTTAAACACCCTGTTTATACCTTTAGGTTCACTTATCAAGCTGTTAGGACATTGATTTGCCATAATATTTGAATACTTTTCACCATTCCGTAATCTAAGAGCTAAAAAGTGACTTGGCTTAGCACCATTGAAGTAATAAGTTCTTCTAAATTTGTGCATTAAAAGCTCAGCTCTATGCCGTAACAGTGATTTAAGTTCTGTACGTATCACCTTTATTCCTTTCAGATTCTCCAGCCTGTTTAATTTTGTCTCGAGAGTGCCTATTTCCTTCAATCTAGACTTATTTAATTGGGATGCAAAAGAAATAGAAGAAGACCGTATGCAACCCTTGATAGCGTCCCAGAGAATGCGGGGATCGTCCACCGAACCATCATTTATCTCTATAAACCAACTCAACTCTTTTAAGCATTGCACAGAAATATTTATTTTGTAACAGTGTGGTATTAAAACGCCAATGTGACGCTCTAGTAGGTGCAGATACGAGAGATTTTAGCTGAGACCACACTATGATCAGATAAAGGGCATGACTTTATATCAACACTTTGTAATTCTGAGTATGCAGCATGAGATATAAGAATATAATCCAGCCTAGAATAACTTTTATGTCTGGTAGAGTAGAAGGTGTACTGTCTCTTTGTTGGGTGAAAAATGCGATATACATCAATTAGACTAAGATCAGACATAAACGTAATTCAATAGATAATAAAGATTGCGTTGGATAATTCGATCAAGAGAAACATCAACTACCACATTCATATCTGCATCAATGATAAGAAAACAATCTTGTATGCGCAGTAAAATTGTAGTGAGGGCAGGAAGAAAATTTGGATCAAAATGAGAAGGGGCATAAATTTAAATAAATGCAAAATTCGTACCCGCAATAACTGTTTTAATGTATGATACTCTGCCTTCCTCACAGCTATATCTTTCTAGAATGTTAAACGAAAGCTTTCGTTTTAACACGATCAAAGTACCCCTTGATTTACTATCTAATGAGGATGAGGCTGAAAGCCCATTCTCTGAGACTTGTTAGTTACCTCCATGAAGGTACGCCGTCGGTTGATAGTGAAAGCACTATAGTCTGCAGCAAATCTGATGTCTTTCCCATCCACCTTGATTGGAGATTTTCTGGAAGCTCGGAGAATTTAATCACGATCAGTATAACGTAGCATCTTCTTAATGACCGTGCGAGGCCTGCCAGAGTTATTGGAAGGGCCAATGCGATGAACTCTCATGATCTCCGGTTTAGCATCGGCCAACGACAGGAACCATACAGGTAAAGATCCCGAGATGTATGCCGTGAGATTCGTGGCTTCCACGCCTTCCGGGAGATTCATAATACGAATATTATCCCTGCGGCTCCGGTCTTCCAAATCAGCCATCTTTTCCTCAAAGGTCATCAATCTGGCAGCAGATTTGTCATAATTTTTCTCCACTTTGCCGACCCGGCTGCTCAGACTGGAATATCAATCACGCAGTTCTCTCACACCATTAGAGCAGCTGGAAAGCTCAGACTGAATATTATCTAGCCTGTCTTGCAAAGTTTTAAACTGTGCTTCAATAAACTGCTGCTGTTTCTCCATAGCAGAAGCAATCATGGCGGCGAGCGACTCCTCCATCTTATCCGCCTCATGCGCTTGATCACGCTGCATTTGCTTGCCGGCTGATTTTCCTTGACGAGAAGACATGCTATCGATGCCCAATGTCAAAACATAAAACAAAATGTCGAGCAACTAGCGAAAAAGCTTAGATATATAAATAAAAATTTAGTAGGGTTGGCGGAGTCACAACTCTATGCTGCCATCATGCTCACAGGTCACGTGACCCTCCCCTGAATCAGCTTCCTGACATAATGTTGAGAAACCGACTTGACAGGGAACATCTGGTTTCTATTATAGTGTCGATACCCTGAAAGGAGGTAACGAGATGCTGCGTAAGCTGTCCATAATACTGATTATTGCTGAAAAGGATCAAGAGTCTGTCTATCCTCTTCAGTCAAAATCCTGAAGGGATGATGTTTGTAGCTCCTATATATACACTCGCTTTGAGTGCATGCACTGAGGGCGAAGCTTCGAGCATCATCAGCCAATAGGATTGGCATGACATTATAATAATCAGGGAGATCGGGGCTCAGCAGGAGTGACCCCGAGTGTTAGCTTTCTGACACAGCATCTCGTTCCCTCCTGTCAGGGAAATGAGGTTACAATAGCAACCAGACATTTTCCATCTCACATTTGCATTTATGACACTATCAGTAAGGTTCATGTGAAAGGTTTAGGGTAAAGAGGTCAGTTTTTTTTTTCACCTCACTTTTGCTTTTATGACACTGTCGGTTAGGTTTAGATGTAGAATTAAGGGTAGGGGCAATGGTTTTTTTTATTTAAAACTACAAAATAGTGAGGTTTTTAAGGTTGTTGCTCTATTATCTCATACTTGCTTTTTATGACACTATTGGTTAGGTTTCAGTTAAAGGTCTAGGTTTCAAGATAAATAAATGGAAAAATAGAAAATTGGTTTGAATATATTTATTCAAAAAATTATTTCTTAAGCCACATATTTGAAAAGCAAATTGGAGAAAAGGAGAGAAAATTATCCATTCATGATGAATAACAAAAGTTTTGAAACTTTCAATTTATTTTTGCAGTTGAATTGGTTTGGACTAAAAACAGAACTGTAAAGCATTACACTGACCATTTTACAGCCTTTTCCCTAATGTGTGTTTTTTCTTTACTTTATCTACTTTTTTACTACTTTGCATTTCTGATTTACAGACGGAATATTGATTAACCCTGAGAAATCTTTTTATAAAAAATTCGGTAGTTCTTTCAATTGTTCACCAAAAATTTTGCTCTTCTGGCCCCGCATCTCTAGAGCTGGGGAGGGGGACGAGGGGAGGGAAAAACAAAAACAAAAAAAAAGAGGAGAGGGAAAGGGCAAGGCGGAACGACAGGTAAGAGAGAGAGAGGAGAGAGAGAAAAAACTTGCTTGCTGGTTCCCAGACATGCCGTCGCCTGGTCCTTGATCCCTCCTCCACCCTCTGGCGGATGACAGCCGCTCCTCCCTGGGTGCACCGGAGCCAGTCCTCCGACCCCTGGCTGATGGAACGCCCCCTCCGCGTTTTTGGTGGCCGGTACTGAACTCCTCAGCGAGCCCCTCCTCCCCTCGTGGATGGCGGTCATTCCTCCACATCCAGGCGGTCGGCAGCAACTCCTCCGTCCCCTGGCGGATGGCCGCGGCTGCTCTTTGGGTGGATGGCAGTGGCGAGGACTCCACGACAGTGCATCCCTCCTCCTTCCCGGGCTTCGGCACCAATGTAACAGGGTTAACATGGAAAAGGAGGAGGTGGGAACCGGCTGAACAGTCAAAATAATATTTAATGAACCAAAAAGACACACAACACAAACACACACATGGCAGCTGCATGTGGCTCTCTCTCTCTCTCTCCCCCAGCTGAGCCTGGTTTCTCCCAAGGTTTTTTTTCCTCCTCCATTAACATCTTATGGAGTGTTGGGTCCTTTGCCACAGTCACCTTTGGCTTGCTCACTGGGGGCCTCAAGACAAATAATTTCAGTTTCAATTTCAGTATAATTTTCTATTACAGAATAAAAAATCTAATTACTGTATTTTCCTCAATATCTATTTCACATTTCATATACTGGCCAATTTTATATTTTAAAAATGATCAAGTAAAATAGCAATACAAAAAATAATTTTCTTAATCAGTATTTTGTCTTGTTCAGTATGTTTAGAAACACAATTTAGAAAGGTCTATGCTTAAAACAAGAAAACACTATTTGCCAATGTGGTTAAAAAATAAAAAATAGTTTTTTCTGAAACTATTTAATAATAAACCTCACTATATTTTGTAAGATTTATCTGAAAACATGACTAAATATCTTGTGTAATTTTCTCCAGCAAATGCATCTTGTTTTAAGGATGTTTAGATATTTTTTACTGGAAAATCAGACAAAAATACTTAAGTGCAGTGCATCTCTTGATTTATATTGTTTCTGTTGTTTATGGTCATTCTAGCCGTATACGAGTAAACAGTGGAAAGGTCACTCGTGCATTCCACAGGTCAATGGGGCAATTGCAGACTAAGCACACCATGTTAATGTACACAGGATATGTGTTAAGAGCAATTTGACTTCATCGATAGTGTAAACAATATTAGGAAATGTAAGCATATTTTTTTAGAATAGGAAGTAAATATAAGGCTGTTAAAAAGTCTGACACCACAAGTCTAGTACAGGTAACCCAACCATATACAGTACTTTGATATCTTGATTGAGGTTTTAGAAGGTCAAAGAGTTTATGGGAGTGGGAGGGATCATCTGTTATACTGAATATTTTGTGTGTAAAATGTGAGTGGATATCATAGGAAAGAGAAGCTACAATAAATTATATTGTTTAAATCTTATAAAGTGAGATGTAAAGTATTCGAAAAGTATATATATATATATACACTACCGGTCAAAAGTTTTGAAACACTTACTCATTCTTTATTATAATTTTTTTTCTTCACATTTAGAACAATAGTAAAGTCATCAAAACTATGGAATAACATAAATGGAATTATGGGAATAATGTTGTGACTAAACAAAATCCAAAATAAATCAAAACTGTGTTATATTTTAGCATCTTCAAAGTAGCCACCCTTTGCCTAGAATTTGCAGACATGTACTCTTGACATTTTCTCAACCAACTTCTTGAGGTATCACCCTGGGATGCTTTTTAAACAGTATTGAAGGAGTTCCCATCTATGTTGGGCACTTATTGGCTGCTTTTCTTTATTATTTGGTCCAAGTCATCAATTTCAAAAACTTTTTTTTTAATTAAATGTTAGTTTTATAATGAAATAAATTAATATGGTGGCACAATTATATTTTTTGTCTACAAAACTAATTTCAAACATTTAAGCATACGCCTTCAGATCAAACGATTTTTAAGATCGTGAGAAACATTTCAGTCAAGTGTTTCAAAACTTTTGACCGGTAGTGTATATATCCCCGTAATTAAGGGGGAAAAAATCTATGAAATCCATAAGCAATGCTGTTTGTCCCGTATTTTAGCGTCACACACCCAAACTGCTGAGAATGTTTCACAAATCGAGAGAAATGGACCTGAAACACACGCTTGCGTGAGATATCGGCTGTTGCTTTACACGGATGCTACACTTGAAACAGAAACAGCTGGGGGAAAGATCAGTGACAATCAGTGTGTGTTTTCTGTCAGAAGCAAGTGTGTGGTGTTTATATTGTATAATTTCACCCATTTAAAATTTTGATAGGCTTATTAAAAAGAATAAAGACTTTTTATAATGTTACACACTTCTGTGGGCTTAAAAGTAAAATTTCATTTTCTATTGTACTGTGTCACTTTCTCGTGTCCCAAAAACTGCACATCAAATATCTTTGACAAAAATAAATGCTAAATCATTGGATTTCTATTTCTCCCCACATACAGTTAAGAGTTTAGTGTTACATTCTCTCACTAACATGTATTCATTTGTGGTAAGTGTGTCATTTTAACACTGATAGTGGAGGTTTTTTGTGTGTCCCTTGATTTATTGCAAACCCTGTTATGTCATGATACCATGACCTTTCATTGAAGATATACTGTATTATTAGGAAATGACATCACACACACTGGAAGTGTACATCAGCCATTCATGAGTTATTTGATGTTTTTAACTCTGTTTTATTTATTTTTTCCTTTATTTTGTGGTGTTAGTCATATGTGGTCAAGCTTAACATGTCCACCCTGCTATGGGAAGATATATGGGAAATTAATATAATTTAATATTTCAATATACAGTATTTATGTTAACAGAAATAAATTGTAAATATTAGTTTACAAATATGTTTTCTAGATGTCAATCACAGATCATGTAGTGGCTCTGAATGTCCACCCTGATGCTGCCCATTTAACTGGATGGACATCTGAATTATTATTGTAAATTAGCTTGATCGATATGACTAATACAATCTTTAATATGTCCCTGTAATGATGAAACATGAAGAAACTTGTAAAAGTATGTTTCAAAGCCGGAATGCCATTGAACTGTAGGAATGACCCATTAACTATGTGTACAGAGTTGCAGCTCTATACGCAGATTACGCATTCTACAGTAACAGTACAAGTTTTACACAGGAATGTCTGCTTCAGAAAATGTAAAAATCTAGTATGGAGGATATAATTGCATATAATGTAATTGGTTATGGAAGGACATATATTTAAATAGTTTGTTATCACCTTGTTCCTATTTAAAACAAACAAACAAAAGACTGCAGAAAATAAAAGGTCAAATAGTCTTTTGGGATTAATCATGGCTGCATTTTATTTATTGAATTCTAAGCACTGATTAAGCCATATGAATTGCAACCTTACAAGGATCATTATCTTTGTCATTGGGTCATTCTTGTGCTTTGACTTTAAACAGATATAAGATAATTTCATTATATTCATGTAGCAAAGAAAATTGCTCTAAACATTTCAATAACAGTAAATAAGATGTGAAATTATTAACTTTTCATTTTAAATTGCATGTTTATTTGTAAGTCAAAAATAATGTTACTGCCTAGACCTTTCCCATTAAAAAATAAAATATATAGTTACATGTTAAGTTTGCCTTTATTAAAATAAGAACAAATCTTAAAATATTATATATATATATATATATATATATATATATATATATATATATATATATATGCCTTTAATAATAAAAAATAAATCTTCAAATTAGACTTGCTTTTATTAAAGAGTTTTTTCTATATTCATGTAGCAATTACAGTAAGCTTGTTCATAAAGAGTTAAACTGCATAATATAATGTCAAAGCAAAAAGTGAAATACTACACATACTCTTTGAAGCAGCAGCTTTCATAAGCAGTTTTGTTTTTGGTATACTCTTTGAAACTGTTGATTTAAAAATATATACAAATATCATAAAAAACATAAATATACTGATATTAAATATATAATATAAAATATGATCTCGAATAATACATATAAAAATAATATTAATATAAAACAAAAACAACAAATAACAAAAGCTTCACAAGTGCAGTTATGTCTAATCTTGGCTTTCTAAAACACAGATTTATTAGCTGTTTCCAAAATAGATAATGAACTGTGGATGGTCTTCCCATTTTCGTATAATAACAAGATATTATCAAGCATGGTGAAAAGCAAACCCTATAGCATATGACTTGAGAAATAATGGGATTTAGCTGTCTTGAGCAAAGATTAGACCAAAGATCTTTATATACTGATAAGATTGGCAACTCACATGTTGACCTTTTTCCATAGACAATCCCATTTCAGATTCACTCCCCATCCAAACTTAAACTGAGGACAACCTCCTTGAAGACACATAAAGAAAAGAGAATAAATATCCATGGAGCATTGTGTGATTGCGCTTCTTACACAGTCATTTTTAATCCAAAAGGTGAAGGGTCAAGGCTACCTACTCTATGATAAGGGCATTGGAGAAAAACCTCTGACTGAATTCAACTGATTAACTACGACAGGTCTCAAAATCACAAAAACAGAGTTGCTCTAAATTATGTACTGTATTGTTTGTTTATTTATTTGTTGAAGGAATATTTCTACATTCCACATATGCTTTGGTGTTTTATTTCATTTTTTAAAGCATTAGTGGCACACAACAGTTTGTTTTACCATTAAATATAGTTTGTTATATAAACTATCATCTACATTTATGCATTTGGCAGACATCCAAAGCGACTTACAGTGCACATATTACAGGGACAGTCCCCCTGGAGCGATCTGGAGTTAAGTGTCTTGCTCAAGGACACAATGTTGATGGCTGTGGGGATTGAATCAGCAACCTTCCGATTGCCAGTTATGTGCTTTAGCCCACCACACCACCACTCATCTAACTTTGAATTAACTTACTATGAAACGTAATATATTATAAACGGTTGAAGAGAAACATTTTCTATAAGTTAAGCACCCCAATTCACTGAGCAACAAAAACAAAATTGCTTCATTTTAGAGTTTCAGGCCTTGTTTTTTCCCTTTTTCATGGAAAGTGACATTTGTTCCTAAACAGTTGATGGATACATGATAAGCATTATAACTTACTTATAAGTACTCAAGTAATGCAAGTGCAGAGGAATAATGACTCAACATGTGACAGTTCAAATGGTGCAATATTCTGAGGAAATCTTTCCACATCAGAAATGGGGATATCCGTCGTCTCCTGGTGTGTTTATATTCCTTACAAGCAAAGTCAGTAACAACTTGCTTTTCACTTAACTTTATTTTGATGACAAGAGAAATAAACAAATGCAAAATAAATTATATTAGATAATGCATAAACATGGGACATTGGCCAATATACATTGTTCTTAGCACTTGATATCTGTTCTTCTTTGTGGTCTTTGCAATCTCTGTAAATGTGATTTGTGCACTTTCATATCTCTTAAGAACAGTTGCGGGCCGTGCATTTCAAATCTAGGCCTTCAGTGTGATTCATGCCATTAAGAAAACACAGTTTCACAATGAATAAAACACCATATGCCTTTGGGCATCATACATTATGTCGCAGCTAACTAGTAATACCAATTGACATTTTAAAAACACGTCCACGCACGAAAGCCAGAACTTGAAACGATACTTAATGCTTAAGCAAGCCTAATTTTAACTGCAGCATGACTGTTTTGTGAAATGAACGTCTCCCGAACAGACATTCAAAAATCATAATTTTTCATATGAATCTACCAAGGAGGTCTATAATACCTGGAAAAATCTATCATATAATATTTGCGATTTAAATGTTGCATGCAATAAATTTCATTGCGTCAAGGTACACTGTTATGCTTCGTTCCATTCAAGTTGGATGAGGGATATTCCTACTTGATATCTAATATCAAAAAATACATTCCATTCCCCGATATTCGGAAGATGACGTTTAAGGAAACAAAACTGCAACGGTCCCATTAGCTTAGCAGGGGTTTGACTCTCATTAGAGATCTCTCCTAGCAACCCAACTGATTAACAATGCTGCAGCGATAACATTTGTGCTTCAGGTGTATGATTATCAAAAGAGATTATAATGTTTTATACACCTGTTTCTGCAGGCGTTTGTTAAACAAGCTTTAATATCATGTAATGTGGAAACAAACTCATTTATCAATATTACTTAATAAAGTGAATGTTCATCACTTTGTATATCTCTCTGAGTGTCGACATGTTTGTGTGACATCATGCCCCTGCATCTCGGTGAAATTGGAGTTGAGAATTTCTGCACGAGCCTACAAGTTGTAATTCTGACTTCAAGATGCATTCCATTGCACTTTTCCTAGTAGGAAGTTGTAAAATCCGACTTTCCGAGTTGAATGGAACTCAGCACTACTTTTTAAAACTTGATCTGACACTGAATGCTCAAGCAGCCTAATTTACACTTAGAAAACTCCTGATGTTGCTATAACAATGCAAAAAGCACTTACCAATTTACTTGAAGTGAAAATCAGTCCTCCTTTCCTGTTTAATAAATTAAGTATTCACACGATCATGCAGAACATCTCATGTTTTTAAATCCATAAGGATCTCTTTCTCAATGGCAATACCAGCAGTGATGACAGCCAACTCGTCAGACAAATAAATCAATCTGATTGGCTGATGAATCTGACAATCTGACATTAGATGCGCATTCATTTGCACTGTTGAGGGATTCTGTGGAATTTCTGAAGGCCTGAGGGGGTGGAGCTCAGACTCACGCGCTGCTTCAGGCATGTGATTTGTGAAACAGTTGTCACACTTTGCTTATAAGCATCAAGGAATAAATTCTGACTGGATAAACTTTTCATTTTTCTCTATTTGTTTGTAGATTAATTAAGAGTGGAAAGTGACTAAAAATACATAGGCAAAAAAGTAATTGAGAATAAAAGGATGAAAAATATTTATTTATTTGACATGTTAGGCCAGCAGAGAAGGCTTTGCTGGCCCTGAGAGTTCGCCACTGCTCAAGAAAAACATACAGGACATTTATATGCAAAAGTAGTAAAAAAGCAGCATCAATAATCATACTGATGCTGGGTTTTGTACTTGCTTCTTTTGATTATATGGGGTTCCCCCCCATCCCCCCAGAATCTATGGCCCTGATCCCATTACATAACACTGCAGATATTTGATGGACAAAAACAGGAAATTCATTTCAGCACTATGAATATTTTCCTTTGACTTGACAATATCCTTATCTTAATAACAGTGAAACTACAAATCAGCTGAAACAACTTTACAAATCCATTGTTCTGTGAAAAAAATTGCTTATTGCTTTTGGAAAGAAAGTCAAGGTATATCTTCTCAACATCTTTCATTAAAACCTTAATATATTAGCATACAAACACAAATCACACATATAAATGTTACAACAGGTCAGCTTCCTGTATGATAAAATATATTTTATGTAGAAATATATGTTCTGTATATTTATATATTACAGGAAACCATTAAAGATAAGGGGCATAAATGGTAATTAGCATAATTATTAATTAATTACAGTTTACCAAATTAAATGCATTGAGCTTTTATGTTGCCTCAGGTAGGAAGGTACCAGGTCGCTCAGCACAAAAGCTGCTCAGGTCACGACCTTGATATCTCTGAACTGACATCAGCTCAATAGTATCATCCTGAACTGACATGTTTGATGAGTTATTGGATTCCTCCAGCAAATACTCCCTGGGAGTTTTGCATGCATTCCTTAACCGTTTCCAGATTTTTTTGTTTAAAAAGATATACAAGAGAGGATTTATGAAGACATGAGTGAAAGCGAGACATTCTGTTACATGAACAGCAAAGTCCAGGTGCATGTTTGAGGTGCACGCATACAAAATGTGAAAGTTTTGCAAAACGTGCAAGAAAATAACAACACTGTAGGGGAACCAGAGGAGAAAAAACATAACAGTGAATCCAGATTCATTTCTCATGGGCAAAAACCTCTGGAATGTGGTCCTCCTAAGAGCAACACGTGGAAGTCTGATGGAACAGAAGAGAAGAACTAAGAATGGTAAGATGAACCCAAGAATGTTCATCTGGAATTGTATGTACATTTTCCAACCCATTTTATCATGGAAGTGATATGTGCAAATCTTGTGCTGTTGGAACTCTTGAGCTTCGACAAAGGTGACATGAACAATTGTAGCCAAACCTGACAGAAGCCACACCAAACAGCACAAAATAGCATTCATCTTTGGATTGCTGAAGATCCTGACAGATGAAGCAGTGCATACAATGCCCAAAAATCTCTGCAAACTGTGGCTAGCGACAAAGAGATTGCTGCTGTACAAGCAGACCATATAAACAAATGTGATTGCCTTACAGCTAAAATCACCAAAGATCCATTCACTGTCTGCATACACTGCCCAGAATGGAAGAGTCAGTGTAAATAAAATATCCGAGATGACCATGTTCAGAGGAAACATCTTCCTTGGAGTTTTATACTTGATGAAAATGATTAGAAGGGTTATATTTGCAATTATACTCAGTACACAGGTTATAGTGTAGAATATAGGCAGAAAGGCATTGCTGAATTCTTGTATATGTGTCTTCTCGCATGGTCTGTATTCCTCAAGTCCCTCTGCATTATAATAGTCCTCATAATAGCTGTCTTCTGGAGGAATTAAAACATCCATGGTTTGGAAATCAGCTCCAGGGCTTTAAGGAATTTTTCTTGATGTAACAAATGTTTTCACACCAGTACAGCACTCTGAGGCACTCGAAAATGTCCACAAATATGTGACTCTTCAGGAAAATCCATTTGTGGGTCTCTGGGAAATGCAGAGTAAACAATGAAATCAGACTGGAAAATCTGAGCATTTAGAGCACATCCAAACCACACAGCGTCACAAAAGGGTACGCTGCGAGTTGTGGCTGATTTATAAGGATATTTGAGCAGAAACAGAGGAAGCAGGAGGGGCAGGAAAAGGGACAATTTTTCAAAATATGAGGAAATATATCCTTAAACTCATATTTGAGAAAACAGTTTAATCACAGGAAATGTTAAGTTTATTGGGGAGCTGATTTTAATTATATACAGTGGAGTCCAAAAGTCTCTGACTGTATTGACAATGTGGGATTCAAAATCTAATTTAAACCTGGAAATAATCAGAAAGTTGGATTGATGTGTGTGAAAGTTGATTTGTACTGCTTTGTTTAGCTCTTTTATCAGCTGTGCTGTTACTGTGAACAAGCCTCTCTCAAACACTTATTAACGTGCAGCAGATTTCTTACCAAAATCTTCGGAAGAACTGGAATATGATTCATGAGTTGCATGGACTAATTTTAGGATACTTTTGGGTACTTTTGACTTTGCTTCGATCTGAAATGTCCAGTTCTGCCAGCCATATTTTGTCTTGTTCATTATTATAGGCTATGTCACATCTGTTTTGTGATGGAGGGCCGCAGGCTGAAGAAGGGCCCCAGTGGTATATTAAAATGACAAACACTACAATATTGCAATTTTCCTGACAATATTGTGGGTGCTTATGAATGTTTGTGAAAATATTTGAGCAATTCAGTTGTCTGGTATATTTACATTTCATCTCAATATTTGAAGCTCGGGTCTGTTGTTTCCTGTTGGCCACACATTGTTTTCAAAATTTCAAATTCAGTTAATTATCTCATAATTCAAATAAACATAATAAAAACACTTTAAGTGTTATATAGTGGGTGCTTATGAATGTTTTTTAACTGTTGACTGACTCGGAGTTGACTTGGTGGTTCAATCCATCATCGTTTGTCATTTAGTGTGACACTGACACCTGGTAGATGTTGTTTTTTTTGTTTGTTTTTTTTAACTGTAAATGTGGATTAAAATACAAGTGAATCACATTTTATGGACACACCTATTTAGCACAAGTCTCTCAAATACACAACCAAGAAACTTTCAGTTCAGGGAAACCGAAACTTCAGTGTTGTCCAGCTGTTGTACAGTATGTGTGTCTGTTTCTGTTTGTACATAGTTTGTATATTTTATATATTGAAATGGAAGTAGGCAGTTTTTCTCAGGATCAGTTTTACTGTCCAGTGTGTGGATCTACTGAAGGATCCAGTGACGATTCCCTATGAACACAGTTACTGTATGAGCTGTATTACAGACTGCTGGGCTCAGGATGATCAGAAGGGAGTCTACAGCTGCCCTCAGTGCAGACACTCATTCACTTCGAGACCTGCTTTATATAAGAATGTGATGGTTGCTGAAGTGGTGGAGAAACTGAAGAAGACAAAACTTCAAATTGCTCGTCCTGCTCACTGTTACTGTTGGAGATGTGGAGTGTAACGTCTGTACTGGGAGAAAATACAAAGCTGTCAATTCCTGTCTGGAATATCTGAACTCTTACTGTCAAAATCATCTTGAACAACATGAGAAGTTCTTCAAAGATAAAAGGCATAATCTGATGGATCCCACTAGACGACTCCATGAGAAGATCTCCTCAAAACATCATAAACAGCTGAAAATCTACTGTCGTATTGACCAGATGTGCATTTGTTATCTGTGTACGAACATAAAATCCATGATACTGTAACAGCTGTAGCAGAGAGGACTGAGAATATGAACTGAAATCAGACACCGCTATGCTAAATGCTAATGCTAAGTGCTAATGGAGAATCCCGTATCTTCATAAAATTAGATGAGTATTAGCAAGTTATTAAAATGTTATTTAATGTTTCTTAGGTTTTACAGATATACTTTGTTTTTCTACAGAGTCTTTTGGGAGAGAGACAGAGAAAACTGCAGCAAAGAATCCAGGAGAGAGAGAGAGAAGAAGAAGTTTGAGGAGCTGAGAGAGGCAGTGAATTAAAACCTCCGTCTGTCTGAGGGGAACAGAGTGGCTAATTACACAAAAACAGTCCAGCAGTATCCTGATCATCCAGACAGATTTGATGATTATTCTCAGGTGTTGTGTAGAGAGAGTGTGTGTGGACGCTGTTACTGGGAGACTGAGTGGGAGTTTGGTCTGGGTATTTCAATGTCATGTAAGAACATCAGCAAGAAGGGAGGGTTTAAGTGTTTATTTGAATATAATAATCAGTCTTGGAGATTGGAATGTTCTCCCTCCAGATACACACTCAGACACAATAATAAAGTCTAAACTCCCTGTATCCTGCAGCTCTTCTAGAATAGGAGTGCAGGAACTCTACCTTCTACAGCGTCTCTGACACATTGACCCTCATTCACAGAGCACAGACCACATTCACTCAACCTCTCTGTCCTGGGTTTATAGTTTATAATGGATCAACAGTGAAACTGTATTATCTAATAAAATAGAAGATACAGATATTCTGCAAATAATACAGTCATATTACAGCTTTGAGCTCCATGATAAATCACAACAATTGAGTCAGTCTTACAGCCACACAATCAATCAACCTAAAATGTGAATAACAAGCTATATGACCAAAAGCTGGTTAAATGATACAATTGGACCAGTGTAACTCACAGTCATCAACCGTAAGAAACTTGACTCTGCTGAGGATTACCTATGGCCAGTGCAATATAATATATATATATATATATATATACCCCCCCCCCCCCCATTCTCTTTACCACAAAAAAAAAAAAAAAGAAAAATATCATGGTTTTCTCATTAGCGCAACGTGACAAATTTAAATAATACTTAAACTGTGAAGTATTTATCTTGTTATCCCTTAGTTCACTTAAACTAAATTTTTTTCTTACATGATTACATTTTAAAAATCATTGTACAACATCTTTTTTATTGTAATACAATAATAAATGTGTTACAGTAATGAGAATCAATTGAAAAACTATGGGAATATTAAAAGTAAAATGTTGGGACGCATAATGGCAATGAGAATTCGGAGCAAAAAAGTGCATACGTGTCCTGAAAATAATATCACAATGCAAACAATCTTAATGGTCCAATCCTATTGGGGTGGCAAAGCTCATTTTTAGGGTAGCAGCTGCCACCCTGTGCCATCCTTCTGGCTCCGCCCCTGAAAGACCAGCTAACCGGCTTAAGCTGGGTTTTTATTTATTTATTTATTTATTTATTTTTTCAGCATGGCTGTGGGCCACACTTGGTTCAGATAATAATACATGCTGATGCCGAGTCTGAGCAACAGGCTCTGCTCCACAGCAGAGTTCGGGACAATTGTTTCATGCTATCTCACCTGTATATTAGCTCTACTACACAGTACATGATGATAAATAGTTTCTTCTGCTGAGTTTGTTTTCATGTGTTAAAATGCACATGCTCCTCAGCATGTCCTCTATTTTGTCACTATATGACAAAATTGTATGTTAACATTTTTCTTAATTTTAATCTTTAAAATATCCTGAAAAAAATGCCCTGCACCTGTGACAGTCTCACCTTTCTCATCATGAGTTTTCCTCCCATAAATTTGCATGTTTGGCTGAATGCCATAATTGAATAATCTTTATAAATGTGTATTTATTAATTTACTTTTAAACATTGATTGTTATACATTGTGTATGATGTAACGCAATGCCTAAGTGATAATTAATGACATATCTCAGTGTTACACAAATTGTAAATACATTAATTGCATTAAAACATGATAGTGAGTCACAGTGACTCAGTATCTTAAACTTTTTTACACCATCTAGCGACACATTTTAGTATTGCAGCTCAAATTTAAATCACAGAATGTGTTCATATTGAAAGATTTCACTGAATTTTTGCTGATACATGTGATTTTATTTATCATTTCAAGACCACACTCACAAATACCTGCCTATTATTTACATATTCAACCCCAATGATAACATCAATACAAGAATTGGCACTTGGGTTGCAATTTTTGAAGTAGTTAAGGGGCACTCGGGGGTAATATCAAGGCCCCTTACCACATCCTCCAGTTTTAGCAATAAATGCGTTGAGTTATTAATAATACAAATTGTATATCCTTTCTTATGCTAAAATTAGAAATTTCCTGACCCATGATTTTTAAACTTTTATATATATAAAAATATATATTTTTTTTATTTTATCTTCTTTATCTTATTTTATGTACACATTTTGGTTGGTTTAGAAGTATTTTGTATTTTTTCCTTCACCTGTACTTCTGGTTTTTATGAATCAGTGATTGTATTCATACATTGTTCAATCTGTGTAATTTTGTACATCTTATTGAACATGTATATATAAAAAAAAAAATCCACAGGTTTAGCACAATGCGTGGACTTTTCAGACGGTCCCTTACCCACCTTTGATAACTATGTTAAATTAGCTACCTGGAACGATTTCACCATGACGACATCTGACCAGCTTAAATATGGGACAAATCTCGTTCCGTACTTTACGGGACGGTTGGCAACCCTAACTGGCACTGTGTTATTGCTGTCCAGTGAACAAACGCTGTACAAAGCTCCAAAGTAATCTTCATTCTGAATCCTGTGAACAGTGACTGACACTCGGGCGAAAACAATAATAAACTTATAGGCCTACGCTACATTGTATTGGAATTGTTGGTCATCTTTTACAGAATTTAGCCATGCTGGAAAATCCAGCTTAAAGTCGGCGTTAAACGGATGCTGCGACCGACTTCCGTATTGTGACGTATTTCCGAGTGAAACAGCTATATCGAACAAGAAAAAATGTAGTCTGGGGATTTGAGTTTATCCATTGGTTGTTGATTGGATTGTGAAAATATGGGCATTGCATAGCAGAACAGAGGCAGATCTGAATGCGAGATTGCAGTGGACACACACCCCTACCACCGTGCTGCTCGAGTCAGAGCTGGTTATCGGTGAAATTGAGCAGTGATCTCAACTCCTTTATTATCAAACTGTCAACATAAATGCACAAGCACATCGCAGTCTTTACTTACAAAGAGGCTGTAACCGTTGAAATATGATTGAGTAAAAGATAACCATATTTTAATGTTTTGAATCACAATACACTAAATATAAAGGGAAAAAAAAGACTTATTCGTGCTGGGCATCCCAAGATAACTGCATTCAAAAATATAAACTCCAGAGGCATCCGAAGCATCGTATTCATTAGTGATCACCTCAGCAATTCAGGCATGAAATGTCTTAAACACAGCCGCGAATTCACTGTTATTCCTCCTCATTCGAAATGTAAATTCAAGCCATTCAAGCCGTAACCAAGGAAGTTTGGGTTAAGGAACAATAGTTTTGAAGGAAAACAAATGAAAATACACCTTGCCATCTTCACCAACATGCGATTGACGCTTTGTTTAACTCTACGCAAGGTTGTGGTATTTAAAAGAAAGGGGCAGGGTTTAAGTGGACTAAATGATTGGAGAAGTCCTGCATACGTGAACAGAGAGAAGTCTGTAGTTTCACTGGAAGATCGAGTTTACATTTGATTAGAGATTACGAGGTCAATATATATATATATATATATATATATATATATATATATATATATATATGATATCGTTCATAATAAGATCAATAATATGCATTTAGAATATAGCATAGGATGAATTTTCGTTTCATGCCAACTTTAAGATCGAAGCTATACCATGCTGATTGACTAGACACCATATTCCAGAACTAGGGTGAATATCTTGAGCTGCTTTGATCAGCTAGATGGTATTCCAGCTTGAACCAGCTAATGAGCAGCTTGGACCAGCTAGAAACCAGCTACCATGTTCCAAAACACAGCTGCTAGCTTTTCTCTACAATGGAACTGCATGATCTTCATCAAGAGGAGCTATAAACGTATGTTCATGAATCAGACAACATGTACCGGCAGCTCTAGAGCACAAATAGCTGTCCATTACTGCAAGAACTGATAATATTCTGTAATCCGGAATCAGATGATGAAGCAGAAATACAGTTTTCAGTATATTATCTCCATGCAGTGTGTATTTTATTCAAGAGGAAACAGGCATAATACATAAAACTGAACATAAACATTTGAAAACCATTAAAGTGGCAAGCATGCACATGGTAATTGGTAAACAAGCTAAATAACCACCCCAAAACACTCAAATGAGCACCCTAAATTACATATAATAACCAGCAAAAACAAACTTCAACGTGCAGCAGGACACGTAGGGACATACACAAACGCCCCTTTCGTGTGTGTGATCAGGATGCTGATGATGAATGTAAAGTACATGGTGGCATTGTTTATGAGACATGGGTACATTACAAGGATCACACCCCCTGGCTCGTGATCGAGAGTGTAGCCACTGATAAGGAAACCCTTAGATGTGCCGCACAATTCTTCAAAATAAAACGCCTGAGGTTAATTAATTAATTTTGCATTACGTTTTGCATGTTGTGATCACATGTGTTTATTTATTCAATTCATCCATTTATTTCTGGATAAAAAAAATTAAATAAAAAAAAAACACAATTTAGACTCTAAACACACGCATTTAATGTTTATTTTATCTAAAAACGAATATAAAACGAAGACTTTTATTTTGTAAAAACGGATCGCTGTAGTAGCTGCGTCACTGTGATGCAGAGCTGTGTTACATCAGTCTGTTCCTAGCACACTGACAGTTACGCACGTGTTCAGAACCGGTGAAAGAGCTGCTTCAATCCAGAGTGGGAAAACGACCAAATAAGGTATTTTACTAATTTATTTAGATTTGTAACCATGTCTGGGTATTATAATTGCTTTCCGGAGCTTTGCATATGAATCAAACTAATTTTCTCTGTATTTCATATATAAAAAAACTCCTTTTGATACACGAAGAACTCATAAATAATCAAAGGTCATGCATCATTCCTTATTATTATTATTATTATTATTATTATTATTATTATTGATTGGAGATTATATCTGAAGTTCCACAGAATAAAAACTGTCATATACGTAGGCTATAGCTTAATATATTGAATAAAATATGTATGTCTTTATGGTCATTAATAAATATAAGGTTTAACATACTGTAGTTCATGTACCGGTACATTCAAAAACATAATAATGTAATGAAACATGCATGTATTTTCATAAATAGTAATACTTGATTGTACTATATGAACTACTAATATAAATAAAATATTAACTAATATTTGTTCCTAACCAATTGTAGTGTTGTTGTGAAATGAAAGATGATGTCAGACTTGATGTAGGACTCTTTTTCAGACAGTTTAATTCAGACCCAGATACAAAAATGTGTTCATATGAGAATTATTTCATTATGTATTGATAGCATTTATCTGCAACAAAATATCATAGAAGAACGGCATTGTTGTGGTTTATTTCTGACATCTATTGTATTATGTTTGCTCTCTGTTCCTTATAGCCAAGATGACAACCGTCGAATACGAAGACAATGAATCAAAGTTCTTACGGAAAGCGAAAGAGAATCCATTTGTCCCTGCAGGTAAACCAATTTATAATTTCATTGCAATGCTAGATAGATGGTGCAATCATGTATTCAATTATTGTGGTATCACAGTATTAAATCAAATGTGATCTCTTTTAACCGTGACTTTACACTGTATTAAATATAATATAACTGTGCTGTCTTTTCAGGGATGGCTGGGTTCTTTGCCATTGTGGCATACAGACTGTACAAATTAAAGACTAGAGGCAATACCAAGATGTCAGTCCACCTAATTCACATGCGTGTAGCTGCTCAGGGTTTTGTGGTGGGAGCGATGACTTTAGGTACCATCTAATGCTCTCATGATTGCATGTAGCCTATTAGGACTGGGTATTGATACAAATTTACAGAGTCGATTTTGATTCACAAGCCCTTGATTTGATTTAGATTCAGTATCGATTCATGGGTATATTGAGTTATATTGTCCATTTTGCTTGGGTAGACAGTTGAAGACAGAAGTTTACATACACCTTAACTCAGTTTTTCACAATTCCTGACATTTAATCGTAGAAAACATTCCCTGTCTTAGGTCAGTTAGGATCACTACTTTATTTTAAGAATGTGAAATGTCAGAATAATGGTGGAGAGAATGATTTATTTCAGCTTTTATTTTTTTCCATCACATTCCCAGAAGTTTACATACACTTTGTTTGTATTTGGTAGCATTGCCTTTAAATTGTTTAATTTGGGTCAAACGATTTGGGTAGCCTTCCACAAGCTTCTCACAATAAGTTGCTGGAATTTTGGCCCATTCCTCCAGACAGAACTGGTGTAACTGAGTCAGGTTTGTAGGCCTCCTTGCTCGCACACGCTTTTTCAGTTCTGCCCACAAATTTTCTATCAGATTGCAACCGAGCTTTAACTTCATGGTTGATGTCTTGAAATGTTGCTTCAATATATCCACATAATTTTCCTTCCTCATGATGCCATCTATTTTATGAAATGCACCAGTCCATCCTGCAGCAAAGCACCCCCACAACATGATGTTGTACCCCCATGCTTCACGCTTGGGATGGTGTTCTTCGGCTTGCAAGCCACACCCTTTTTCCTCCAAACATGATGATGGTCATTATGGCCAAACAGATCTTTGATCTTTGTCCCCATGTGCACTTACAAACTGTAGTCTGGCTTTTTAATGGCGGTTTTGGAGCAGTGGCTTCTTCCTTGCAGGCTTTCAGGTTATGTTGATACACAGTGCATCCGGAAAGTATTCACAGCACTTCACTTTTTCCACATTTTGTTATGTTACAGCCTTATTCCAAAATGGATTAAATTCATTATTTTCCTCAAAATTCTACAAACAATACCCCATAATGACAACTGAAAGAAGTTTGTTTGAAATCTTTGCAAATTTATTAAAAATAAAAAACAAAAAAAAATCACATGTGCATAAGTATTCACAGTGAAAATTGAGCTCAGGTGCATCCTGTTTCCACTGATCATCCTTGAGATGTTTCTACAGCTTGATTGGAGTCCACCTGTGGTAAATTCAGTTGATTGGACATGATTTGGAAAGGCACACACCTGTCTATATAAGGTCCCACAGTTAACAGTGCATGTCAGCACAAACCAAGCCATGAAGTCCAAGGAATTGTCTGTAGACCTCCAAGACAGGATTGTATCGAGGCACAGATCTGGGGAAGGGTACAGAAAAATGTCTGCAGCATTGAAGGTCCCAATGATCACAGTGGCCTCCATCATCCGTAAATGGAAGAAGTTTGGAACCACCAGGACTCTTCCTAGAGCTGGCCGCCTGGCCAAACTGAGCGATCGGGGGAGAAGGGCCTTAGTCAGGGAGGTGACCAAGAACCCAATGGTCACTCTGACAGAGCTTCAGCATTTCTCTGTGGAGAGAGGAGAACCTTCCAGAAGAACAACCATCTCTGCAGCACTCCACCAATCAGGCCTGTATGGTAGAGTGGCCAGACGGAAGCCACTCCTCAGTAAAAGGCACATGATAGCCCGCCCGGAGTTTGCCAAAAGGCACCTGAAGGACTCTCAGACCATGAGAAACAAAGATTGAACTCTTTGGCCTGAATGGCAAGCGTCATGTCTGGAGGAAACCAGGCACCGCTCATCACCTGGCCAATACCATCTCTACAGTGAAGCATGGTGGTGGCAGCATCATGCTGTGGGGATGTTTTTCAGCGGCAGGAACTGGGAGACTAGTCAGGAATGAGGGAAAGATGAATGCAGCAATGTACAGAGACATCCTTGATGAAAACCTGCTCCAGAGCGCTCTGGACCTCAGACTGGGGCGAAGGTTCATCTTCCAACAGGACAACGACCCTAAGCACACAGCTAAGATAACAAAGGAGTGGCTACGGGACAACTCTGTGAATGTCCTTGAGTGGCCCAGCCAGAGCCCAGACTTGAACCCGATTGAACATCTCTGGAGAGATCTGAAAATGGCTGTGCACTGACGCTCCCCATCCAACCTGATGGAGCTTGAGAGGTCCTGCAAAGAAGAATGGGAGAAACTGCCCAAAAATAGGTGTGCCAAGCTTGTAGAATCATACTCAAAAAGACTTGAGGCTGTAATTGGTGCCAAAGGTGCTTCAATAAAGTATTGAGCAAAGGCTGTGAATACTTATGTACATGTGATTTTTTTTTTTTTCCTACTTGCGTACTATTGTTTGTACAGATGAACATGTTACCTTCAGGCATTTGGAAATTGCTCCCAAGGATGGACCAGACTTGTGGAGGTCCACAATTTTTTTTCAGAGGGCTTTGCTAATTTCTTTTGATTTACCCATGATGTCAGGCAAAGAGGCACTGAGTTTGAAGGTAGGCCTTAAAATACATCCACAGGTACACCTCCAATTCAGTACACCTCCTATCAGAAGCTAATTGCCTAAAGGCTTGACATCATTTTCTGGAATTTTCCAAGCTGCTTAAAGGCACAGTTAACTTAGTGTATGTAAACTTCTGACCCACTGGAATTGCGATATAGTCAATTAAAAGTGAAACAATCTGTCTGTAAACAATTATTGGAAAAATTACTTGTGTCATGCACAAAGATGATGTCCTAAATGACTTGCCAAAACTATAGTTTGCTAATATGAAATCTGTGGAGTGGTTAAAAAATGAGTTTTAATGACTTCCACCTAAGTGTATGTAAACTTCTGACTTCAACTGTAAATGCTTTTAATTATGCTGGGGACCTTCTAACTAGGTACATTATGAAAATATTCATTTTACAAATTATATTTTTTATTAGTTTTTCATCATTTTGGTCTCATTTTAGATTTTTAAAAATGGACGAATCCATGATTTCCACCAATAAATATGATAAATTGCATGTATTATATTTTGTTAGGCTACATGTTTATTGTTCAATGCATAATTTATTAGGGCTGGGTAAAAAAATTGATTCTGTTACAAATCGCGATTCTTGAGCCAAAAAAACATGTTTATCTTAATGCTACAATGATTAATAGATAAATATAGGAAGCTATATTTGTGCAGAGTTCCACATTAACAAGGTTTTCTCAATGAGATACTTTGTCTATTTAATTCTTTACATTTAGTCCTGTAATGCACCGCTGCTACAGCCATCAAGCACCGTTTGTTCACTGTCTGATATCAAAATCCTCTGTTGTGATCAATATTTCTGTTATTATGCATAATCCAAAAGATTATTTGAAATGTTGTGGAGAGTATTTGTCAGGAGTCATTCTGCAGATTCTGTCTGACACTGCTTTAATAAATAGCTTAGTTGTAAAAAAGGCTTATCAAACTGTTGGATGCCGTAAACTAGGCTACATGTCGTGCCCTCACAATACTTTTTTTTTTTTTTTCTCCCCAATTTGGAATGCCCAATTCCCAATGCACTCTAGGTCCTCGTGGTGGCGTAGTGACTCGCCTCAATCTGGGTGGCAGAGGATGAATCTCCGTTGCCTCCGTGTCTGAGACCGTCAATCCGTCATCTTATCACATGGCTTGTTGAGCGCATTACTGCGGAGACATGGCACATGTGGAGGCTTCACGCTATTCTCCCTATCATCCACGCACTCACCACGTGCCCCACCGAGAGCGAACCACATTATAGCAACCACAAGGAGGTTACCCCATGTGACTCTAGCCTCCCTAGCAACCGGGCCAATTTGGTTGCTTAGGCGACCTGGCTGGAGTCACTCAGCACGCCCAGGATTCGAACTCACGACTCCAGGGGTGGTAGTCAGCGTCTTTACTCGCTGAGCTATCCAGGCTCCCTGCGCCCTCGCAGTTTGTGACTCTAGCCTCCTTAGCAACTGGGCCAATTTGGTTGCTTAGGCGACCTGGCTGGAGTCACTCGGCACGCCCAGGATTCGAACTCGCGACTCCAGGGGTGGTAGTCAGCGTCTTTACTCGCTGAGCTATCCAGGCCCCCTGCGCCCTTGCAGTATGTAAGAATATTTTTGTCTGTGAGAACACTGCATAGGAGCTCAGACTATCTCAGGATGGATATACAAATAACATGCAATGGGACTACAGGTGAATTGTCGTGTGTCATGTATAGCCCCAGCAACAATTCTTGAACAAGTTTACTCTTTAGCCTCCATTTGTATGTTGCAAAGTTATCATTATGATAATAGTATTAGTCTATGGTAATTAATGTTATATTTTACATTTTAAAATAACAAAATTAGTTAGATAAGTTAAAATGATATATCGTATATTTTTATTTGTTGAATACAAAAGGACATAATGCAGCCTTATACATGGGTTCCTTAGCTCAGACAATGCACTGACTGGTCCATTGGTAGTTTTAAATTGATAGTTTTACACATCCCTACCTTTTACCTGCAAATTATATATTACAGAGTAAAAACAAGTGTCATTTCAGACACAACTCTTCTCCAATAGACATTTCTTTATGAGAAAAAGGATGTTTTTCTTTTTCTTTTTATGAAGCATTTATATTTACATCACAATACTTACAGGATCGCAATACATATCAAATCGGCTATGAAATATCATTGTAATATTGAATCGGGAGGTCTGTGGCAATTCCCAGCCCTATATTTTATACTGTTTACAAGTATTTACAATGATTTTGAGAACATGTGTTAAAAATCGGTACTGTTACTTTAAGAAAACTGACAGTTCTGTAAGAGCGCCTGTAAATGAGCGCATGTTAACAAGAGAGGACTCAAATGGCTTCTTTACCTCATCTGTGCTATTCGTGATTAGGATTTTATTTTTATTTTTTTTTATCAACAATTGACTGTGAAGAACAGAAAGGGTATTAAAAGAGACATTATTCTGTGAAAAATTAATTGTGTGGATCTTGTCTTTGGACTGCTGAATACTCCACCACTATACTACACAATCACTGGTGAGTGAAATCTGAAGATTTACCAGCCATTGGATAATCACAGACATTTTAGTCGAATAGCACCAAATTTGATCTCATATGCGAGTGATTTACTTGCATATTAGAGAGTTGCGCATTTAGTAAAAAATCGATCTTGGGATTTAAGTATCGCTATCGTTCAAATGATGCGATGCATCGGAGAATCAATGATTTTACCCAGTCCTATAGCCTATATTTGTATACTTTTAAGCAAAGTTGCAAAGACTGCAACATTTTCTGTTTTTTTTGCAGGAGTGGTCTATTCCATGTACAAAGACTACATGCTAAAGCCAGCTGAGGCAGAGAAAGCACTGGAGCAGAAAGCATTGGAAAAAAAGTGAAGAGAAGAAGTGTGTTACACCCTGATATGCCCTTAATACTACCTCATTAAGGTGTTCCTCTGTATTTATTACTTGCAAATTTAGGACTTATTTTTTAAGAATGCGTTTAAACTCTTTTGCTTATATAACTATTAATAAACTTCGGAAAATGAGGTTAGCTCATACATATGTTGCCTGATGTCTTTGAGAACAGTTTATGAAATATCTTTTAAATGAAACATTGTATGTGATGGAATAGGGAATATCAGCTATTTTACAAAGCCAGAAGAGAAACTGATGGTAAACCAAACATGATGGTATAAAATGGTTATTATTTTGGCTATCATAGCTCTAAATGTAAAACTTTACAACACGTGTATCACAGTAAGTGGGGACCTCACTGTTGCTAAATTATTAACAGTACTAGTTCTTGTTCATGTAGTGTTGTTGTCACAAACAGGATATTAGGGACTTGAACCAATCTTCATTTTTTATTCTGAATTATTTTAAAGTGTGTGTGTGTGTGTGTGTGTGTGAGAGAGAGAGAGAGAGAGAGAGAGAGATTTGGCAGAGTGAGTGTAGAGTGTTATTTTGTGGATAGATTAATTTTGCTGTCATCAGACAAGTTGTGCACCTTATGTTTCATATTTCAAATAAAATATATATATATATATATTTTAGAGTGACTATTTTTTGAAGATCTCTGCAACAATTGTTTTTCTTTGCCAAAAGGATAGAAATAGTAATTCAAATATACATAAGCCAGTTGGTTTAATGCTCATGGGTTCTTTTTGATGTATGTACCGTTGTATACGTGTGTGTCTTTCTCAATCCTGCCCTTGGAGTCCTTCAGCACTGTGCATATTATTGCTGTGTGTGACACCCAGAAAAGAAAAAAAAACCCAATTCTGTCAATTTCTCATCCACAAAAAAATGTTTAGTTGCATGTTCATGCTGCTTTTGTCTACAAACGAAAAGATTCACTGTATTAAAGCAGTGGAAACAGCTGTAGTTTTCAAATCTTATTTGCACTTCTACATATTCAATGGGACCAATTTGTAAAAGTTCAAATACTCACTGTTTCAAAAGTATAGCCACAAGGCATAAACAATATGCATGTTAACATACTTTTTCTGTGTAAAGTTATAGCCATTATTTTTTTATATGAACAACTTTCAGCTCATAGTACACAATTATTTTACAGAAGAAATAATGTAAGTACTTTTCTAAAGTTATAAGCTTCATATTTCTGCCTTTAAACCCTAAAAAAACTGTCCCCATTCACTTCCATTGTAAGTGCCTCACTGTTACCTTGATTTTTTGCTTTTTTTAAAGAAAAGTCAAAATAACTTTTTGTCATAATCAAAATTATGCCACAAATGCTGTTGATTATACTGAACTTGTATTGAACCCAGAATATTCCTTTAAACACTCAGCAGAAGATAAAACCTCTTCACACTTGCTTGAGTTTCTGCTCTCCTGCAGTCACCTACATGTGAATGGAAGAAAATGGAGCACAAAGTCTGTTGTGACCGACCCTAATACTCCAACATAAAGTTAATGAGTTGCATCAGTTGTGAATAGGCCGACATTCAAATGTGCAAAGCTGAAGGGTTGAGAAACATTACCTGCCGTAATTGTATAAAGTAAATGGGAAAGTTTAAAGGAAATTGCATCAACATAAGGTGCATGGTTCGAGAAAAACTTTTCATTTTATTTAATATTATTAATATGCTATTAACATTTAAATAAATAGAAAGAGAGGTGTTGCTTATTATAGTTCATAAGATACCAGCCTCTGATGCTAAAGTGATGGTTTGCCATTCTGGAACATCTACCAGAATTGGCCACTGAATTTGACACGCCCCTTCATTCCAAAACCCTGCCCTAGAGAGATAAGAGATGGAGCAGGAGAGCAGAAGCACGTCCTCTTAGTGTTGTCAAAAGCAGTGGTAGCAAAAATATTTTTTGTATACTGAGAGCTGCATATGGTTTGTTGAATGTTTATTCTATTTATTTTTATGTCTGTCTATACATTTCTGATTTTAAAAACCTTCGATTGTGTTGAAGTCATTGGTTATTTTGAATAATTTCCTTTAATATGTGCATATTAATGGTGCTTAGGAAGTTTTTAGGAAACTGAAAAATAAGGCACAGTTTTCAGTGTTGAAGCACAGAAGGGTTGCAGAAAGTATATATCAGTCTTCCAAAATGTGCTGTGGCTGATTTTAATGATTATATAATAATTATATAAAGCTGATTCTGATAATAAATAATGAATTTATCAATGGCTTGTCTGTTTGTTGAGATTGCAGAAAGGATATATAAATTAAGAGGTTAAGGGAACATAGAGGAACCATCATGTACAACCTAAAACAAACTGTTTTATTTCTGGAAAAGTTCTGGAAACCAAGAGTTGGTAGTTGGGGAAACTTCTTCGATTAATAATAATAGGCTAATGATGATGATGATGATGATGTAAACTCACTCTCTTCATAAAGAGGCAATAGCATAATATTAGATTTCAGTCAGCAGTTTTTGGTTGGTAGATGTGTGTGTGGGGTGGGTTAGCGCTTGGCTACTGAGTTCAGCAGGTTGACAGCGAAGGGGAAAAGCTGTTCCTGAGCCTGCTAGTGCAACAGCGGAGACTCCTGTAACACCCTTTTGATGGAAGAGGGGTAAAGATTCCATGGTTGGGATGAGAGTTGTCTTTGAAGATACTTCTTGCTCTCTGAAGGCAGCACTTGTCCTGAATACCTTTTATGGAGGGTAGCTGGACACCGGTGATGTATTGGGCGGTTTACACCACTCGCTGGAGGGCCTTCCAATCTGAGACCATGCAGTTGCTGTACCATACTCTGATGCAGTTTGTTATTATGCTCTCAATGGTACAGCGGTAGAAGTTAATCAGGACTTGAGGGGACAGGCAATCTTTTCTTAGTCTCCTTAGAAAGTAGAAACACTTCTGCGGCTTCTTGATCAGAGAGGAGGTGTTGAGTGCCCAAGAGATGCTGATCTGGCCTACCACCATGGTGTCATCTGCAAACTTGATTATGGAGTTAGATCCATGCACAGGAACACAGTCATAGGTGAAGAGGGAGTAGAGGAGTGGGCTCAGCACACAGTCCTGTGGTACACCAGTGCTCAGTATGAGGGTGGAAGAGTCCAGGGTCCAGTTACAGAAGGAGGTGCTGATACCAAGGTCAGTGAGCTTGGAGATCAGTGTAGATGGGATGACAGTGTTAAAGGCATAACTGAAATCAATAAATAGCATCCTGACATAGGAATTACTATGATTGACAGCAGCACGAGCACAGACACTCAGCACATGCACTTATCATGGAGTCTGTGTCAAACCAGCGAGGCGCACTTTTATGAAGGACTTTAGCGAATGTCTAAACTTAAATAAGCCTAAAGCTAAACAGGGTTGAGACTGGTCAGTACCCCCATTGGCCCTTATCTATCATGGCCTCTTAATAATCCCTATTCCTGAATTGGCTATATCACTCTACTCCCCTCTCCACCAATTGCTGATGTGTGGTGAGCATACTGATGACCTATGGCTGCCGTCCCATCATCCAGGTGGATGCTGCACATTGATGGTGGGTGAGGAGATTCCCCCTATACTATGTTAAGTGCTTTGAGTGCCTAGAAAAGTGCTATATAAATGTAAGGAATTATTATTATTATTTTAAGATGAACGGATTTGAATTTGCAGTATTTACTTTTACTTTTTAACACTTAAGTATTTTTAAAACCAGGTACTTTTTTACTTTTACTTAAGTAGTATTTTAATGGGTGACTCTTACTTAATTAGTATTTTAATGGATGACTTTTACTTTTACATAAGTAATACATTTGTGTTGTATATGAATGTGACAAGGAGGAGGGCGGGGTCGGGCCGTGACTGATTAGCCCCAATCCGGCTAATCAGCCACAGAGAGGGATAAAGCCAATCTGGATGTGGCAGTTCGGGAGAGAGAGAGCCACAAGCAGCTGTCGTGTGTGTTTATGTTTACGTCTTTTTAAGTTTTCATTAAACATTATTTTGACTGTTCAGCAGTTTCCCGCCTCCTCCTTGCCCATTTTAAACCCTGTTACATTGGTGCCAAAATCCGGGAAGGAGGAGGGATGCGCTGTATTGCAGTCCTCGCCACTGCTGTCCGCCCAAAGGAGCAGTCGCGGCTGTCCACCGGGGGACGGAGTCGTCGCTGCTGGCTGCCTGGACGCGGAGGAAAAGCCGTCATCCGTGAGGGGAGGAGGGGCTCACTGCCGGTCGCCTGGAGTGGTGGAGCCGCTGCCGGGGCAGAAGGGCTCACTGCCGGTCGCCAGAACGCGGAGGGGCGTTCCATCCACCAGGGGGCGGAGGACTCACTGCTGTCTGCCCTGGGAGGAGTGGCTGTCCTCCGCAAGAGGGTGGAGGAGAAACAGACGAAGCATCAAAGTAATATTTTAATGAAAACTTAAACAAAAAGACACAAATATGAATATCTCAATCTGAGAAACTTGTAACTCACATTTGGTGGCGCTACAGTTCCTTCATATTTGCGTTTTCTCAGTGTCAGCCACCCTGATGTGTTCAGAGACGCAGATGTATTCTCTCGCCCAGATGAGCACCCGCTTTTCATCCTTTTAGGCTGGAATTTTGAAAATAAACACTGGGACTTTTCTCTTGATGTTTATTGAAAATTAAGAATATAAATACATTGAAATAACTCACAGGTGATGAAGGTCTTTAAAACTTGAAATGTAGTCTCGATAAAACTATGTAAACTGACTTGAAGTTTGTATCTGCCGTACAGTTCTGATCTACAGTGTTCTACGTCACATGTATGACATCAGATTAAGCATATCATCATTTACATACATATTGTATTGTATTATATTGTGTTGTGTTGTATTGTATTGTGTTGTATCGTTTTGTATTGTATTGTATTGTTTTGGGTTGTTTTGTATTGTATTGTATTGTATTGTTTTGGGTTGTTTTGTATTGTATTGTATTGTATTGTATTGGGTTGTTTTGTATTGTATTGTATTGTATTGTTTTGGGTTGTTTTGTATTGTATTGTATTGTATTGTTTTGGGTTGTTTTGTATTGTATTGTATTGTATTGTTTTGGGTTGTTTTGTATTGTATTGTATTCGTATTGTTTTGGGTTGTTTTGTATTGTATTGTATTGTATTGTTTTGGGTTGTTTTGTATTGTATTGTATTGTATTGTTTTGGGTTGTTTTGTATTGTATTGTATTGTATTGTATTGGGTTGTTTTGTATTGTATTGTATTGTATTGTTTTGGGTTGTTTTGTATTGTATTGTATTGTATATGCACTCACTTCCTTGAAACGCGTTACTATGGAAACGGTCGTGACTACAAATGGACAGGAAATGCTTAGTAAACAGCTCGCTAACCCGTTAGCATATCATCGTTTTTTGTTTATTTACCTAATGAATATACTCTATCAGTTCTCAGTTTGGTTACGGGAATCTGTCTAAACTCTTCTGGTAAGTTTGTTCAGTCTTAAACGTCCTTTTCCACTTCTCAATCATTTCAGACAGCTTATAGTATAGAAACGTTTTGCTCTAATATTATTCTTATATAAAAAAGAAATAAAATAAAAGGCAAACAAAACAACAATAAAAGTGTACAATTAATAATAAAGAAGGGAAAATAAAAAAGGGTAAAACCACTTATGCACATGGGCTTAAACAGGTGTAATGTGCTGGATTGTTTTTTAATCCATTGACTCAACCGGTTTTGCTTTATTTCACATTGGACATCAAGTGTCCAACACAGCAGCAAAATGGGTTATCTTACAAAATGTAAACAAAAATGTAAAAAAAAAAAAAAAAAACCTTTTAATTTATTATTATTACCATTAACTGCATAGGCCCAGTAAAATGCAAAATAATTTACACGTCATAGCCTGAATAAGAAAATATTTTAAAATATCTTTTGAATTTGGCTGGTTTCATGCTTATGTCAGCCAGTAAATCACAGCTCAAAACCAATTATAGTCAACACAAAATATATTTATTCTCCCTGCAATTGAACCTATATTTAAGGTAGTCTGAGGCCTATTTTCTTTTACCTTGTGTAGTCCTGTGTAAAGGTTCAATGAAATGAGGAAGTGAGGAACAGCGATTCCAACTCAGGTATGTCACTTTTATTTATAACTCAAACACGTCTGCCTCAAGCGTGATGGTAAAGCTTCACAACAGCAGACAGCGGCCAACACACACACACACACACACAGCTTGTCAACTGGGTTCTCTTTCTCTTCCCCACTCTGTGGTTTTGGGCAGCCTTTTATCTCCCCACCTCTCACTGTGCACATAGAAATCACAATTAGCAGCAATTCATCTCAGGTGAAAACCTTTACCGCTTCCCCTCTGCCCAGACGAAGGCTCGGCCCCACATACCCCCACCGCCCGACTCAGTTCAGGGCATCAGCCCGGCCTGCCACAACCCCCCCCCCCCCCACCCACCCTTTTCTAGAGAGGAAGTCCACGACAGCCATCTGCGTCCCAGGCCTGTGGACCACCTCAAACTTAAACGGCTGGAGTGCCAGTTACCAACGTGTGATCCGGGCATTGGCATCCTTCATGCGGTGGAGCCACTGGAGTGGGGCATGGTCCGAACAGAGGGTGAATGCTTGTCTCAGCAAAAGTAGCGGAGAGTGAGCACACTTCTTCGGGTTTGCTGTGAGCCCCACTCATCGCAGCAACCTCAGAACGGCCTCCAGCTGCTGCATGTGCCGCTGCCAATCATTACTGTAAATAATTATATCAACCAAATAAGCAGCGGCATATGCAGTGTGCGGTCTGAGGACTCTGTCCATAAGATGCTGAAATGTAGCCGGGGCCCTAAACAAACCGAATGGAAGGGTCACAAATTGGTGCAACCCAAACGGTGTGGAGAAGGCCATTTCACCACGGGACATCGGCATTAAGGGGATCTGCCAATATCCCTTTGTTAAATCCGTGACGAATAAAAGCAAGCCGTGCCCAACCGATCGAGCAGTTCATAAATACGCGTCAAATTTTGACACCTCATTGACTTCTCTATAATCCACACAGAACCGGACCGAGCCATTGCTCTTAGGTACCAGAACTACCGGGCTGGCCCAATCATTGTGGGATTCTTCTGTTATCCCCATATCGAGCATGACCTTTAATTCTTCCCGTACTACCTGTTTTTTGTGTTCAGGTAACCGGTAGGGCCGACTACGTACCACTACCCCTGGGGTTGTCTCGATGTGGTGTTCTGTGAGATTAGTGCAGCCAGGGAGAGGTGAGGACATGTCAGATAATTTTTTTTGCAATCTGGCAACCTCCGTACATTGTGACGGTGAGAAGTGGTCTCCCCAAGGGTGAACTGATTGGCTTTTAGACTCACCTCCGTACCGAGCTCCTCCCTCTCCGGAACTACCGTCGCCAAGGTTACAGGGACCGCCTCTCTCCATGGTTTTAGTAGGTTGAGGTGGTAAATTTGACAGAACCTATCAGAACGCACTACCTCATAGTCGACTTCCCCAACTCGCCATGTGACCTCAAAGGGCCCTTGCCACTTCGCAAGTAATTTCGAGCTCGATGTGGGCAGTAATACAAGTACTTTATCTCCTGGTGCAAATTCCTGTCGCCGAGCTCCCGTTATACAGCCGGGACTGACGTTCTTGAGCCTGTAGCAAATTCTCCTGTGATAGTCGCCCAAGTGAGTGGAGTTTTGCTCTCAGGTCAAGAATGTATTGAATTTCATTTTTACTCTGTGAAGGTCTCTCCTCCCAATTTTCCTTCATGATGCCTAACACGCCACGGGGCTTACGCCAGTATAACAATTCAAATGGGGAAAAGCCCTTGGAGGCTTGCGGGACCCCTCGTACTGCAAATAACGGGATCGAGCCACTTATCCCAGAGCATCTTCATGTACGAACTTACGAATTATGTTTTTTAAGGTCTTATTAAATCATTCGACCAAGCCGTCCATTTGTGGATGGTACACGTTTGTCCGAATCGATTTAATACCCAATAATTCATACAGCTCGCGTAGTGTTATGAAAGTAGTGTCCTGATCAGTGAGGATCAACAATATGTGCTGTGATGTTGCGCAGAGGCACTGCTTCCAGATATCGCATTGCATAATCCAGCAGGACTAAGTAAAGCTTCACAACAGCCCACAGCGGCCAGCATACACACACACAGCTTGTCAGCTGGGTTCTCTCTCTCTAGCCCACTCTGGGGTTTTTGGCAGCCTTTTATCTCCCCGCCTCTCACTGTGAACATAGAAATCACAATTAGCAGCAATTCATCTCAGGTGAAAACCCTTACCTCTTCCCCTCTTCCCAGACGAATGCTCGGCCATGCCTTCGCCCCCACATCCTGTTTATGGTTTTCAAGGATAAAAACAGACCTCAATGTACCTGCCGCCCATTTTTGGTTTGTGACCCATAAAGGGAGAACAACTGCTTTAAATTGCTATATTTCATTCACTGTAGTGCAGCTCTCATTTATAACTGCCTATATAAATGGCAAATTTGTCAGATGCGTCATATTGTTTTTAATTTCTCAGTGATGGATGGTGACAGTGAAATAAAGGAGCATCTGAGGCTTCAGTTTCAAGCTCTTCAAGAGCAACAAGTTCAGCGCATCCAGAGAAGACTGGAGATGAGAAAGGAGATGGACAGAGATGAGACAAGCTCAAACACTGCTCCTCTCAGCAGTCTGGACAATATGAACCTCACAGAAGAGGGTGAAGACATGATGGATCTGTTCAATGCCAGGTGACACATGAAAAATAAATGTACAAATATAATTATGAAGGCTGTGATCTAGACAAGACCATCTCCTGTTACCAGATCTGATTTAACCACTAATTTGTAATTTAACAGACTCTTTCTTATCGAAAGAGACATGTAGTACACTTATTACAGGTTCAAGCCACTTAATCTTGCAGTCGCTACCAAAACATCGTGTTTTGTTGAAAATAAAGTAATATTGAGTTATTAACTAACATTTTATGATGATGTTTCATCAATCATTAACTCTTAGATCATTATGATCAAATTTGTGTATATTACAGACAAATTTGCATTTAGATTTTGATGAATCTTATAAATTAAGCTTTGAAATTTGTAAAAATTTACATTTTAATTGATTTAGCTGTGAAACTCTTTTAAAGAAGCTTAAAAATAATCTCTAGATGGGGGATGGAAACAAATTCCTAATATGTATTAGAGTGTATTATAGTGTGTTTCTACACAAAAATAATAATAATAATAATAATAATAATAATTGGTTAATGGGTAGTTACTGTAATATATACGGTAAAATATATTCTGTATTTATTAAGACAACAAATGGAATCCTCTAAACAATGCAAGTGAATGTACTAAATTTTTTGACGGTCCAAAATGCATATTTAGGGTGCATCAAAATAATCCACACGACTCCAGTCGACAAATAAAGTTCTTCTGAAAGCAAACGATTGATTATTTTGAGAAACAAAACAATACTTGTATACTTTTTAAATACATATGTTCGCTTCCGTACATCTCTGTGACGTGCGCTCATGAGAGAAATGACGTAAGCTCATTGGTAAGGTCACGCATCACGTGGAGGAGGAGGCAGAAAGTGCGTCATTGTTTACAAGAGAAACTTGCACAGACCACAGACCACAGACTAAGCGCCGTTCACAAACCAAAACAGTCCAAAACAATTTCAAAACAATATAATAAAAATAATAATAATAATAATAATTTTCAAATAATAATATAAAAACCCCCCAAAAAATGTAAACAATGATGCGCTTCCTGACTCCTCCTCCACGTGATGCGTGACCTTACCAATGAGCTTACGTCATATCTCTCAACCACGTTGTGACCTTCCAGCGAGTTAGGTAAGGCATCTTCCTAGTCCCGTTAAGGGGGGAGGAGGCACTTAACCAAGTAGGCAACCGGCGGTGCCTTTCCTGATTTGCTGTTAAGCAATTTCCCGCCAAGCTGGGAAGTGCTCTTCCCTCTCCAGGAAGGAGAGCACTACGGAGACCACATCCTACCAGAGTGAGGTTAACATGTGGAGAATACCTCACATGGACTTACCAACGGGGAAGTTCACATATGGAATGATACCACCGGAGGACCCTATCTACAGAGAGGGTACACAGCCACAGTGGCCGAGGCAGAGAAAGCTCTGGTGAGGGGAAACACAGGTTTCACCTAAGGGGAAACCGAATAGTGGAAACTCATCATACGGGATTACCAAGGGGGAATCACCACGCATGGAGCACTGAGCCCTAGCACACTGAAAAGGGGCATACCATGAGTACTGGGCCTGGTGTCGTTACTCCTCCACCGAGTTCGTCACCGAACAGTGCTTAAGAATTAAAGAGGCATCCGGGGTTCACCGGATACGGGGAACTGTTGTGGACAAAAAGGCGCACGTTATCACCTTTAAAAAAGGGGAAAGGTGCAATGCAAGCGGTACACCCAACCGCCCGCCCGGTCTACCTGCTGTTACCGCGTAACACTCGGGTCGAAACCGGGTCTATGCGTAGGTTATAAAACCTTGCAAAGGTATTGGGTGTAGCCCAACCCTCGGCTCTGCATATGTCTGCGAGAGGGGTCCCCCTTGCCAGTTCCCAGGAGGATGCAACACCTCTAGTGGAGTGCGCCCAGACTCCCAAGGGGCATGGAAAGTCCTGAGATTGGTATGCAAGAGAAATGGCATACACAATCCAATGGGCTAGCCTCTGCTTGGAGACAGCTTTCCCCTTCTGCTGTCCTCCAAAACAGACAAAGAGATGCTCTGAGCTTCTAAAGCTCTGCGTGTGGTCCAGATAGATTCGCAGGGCACAAACTGGACACAGCAATGACAAGGCTGGGTCTTCCTCCTCTGAAGGGAGTGCTTGCAGGTTCACCACCTGGTCCCGAAAAGGAGTGGTGGGAACTTTGGGCACGTAACCAGGCCGGGGTCTCAAGATCATGTGAAAGTGTGCCAGCCCGAACTCCAGGCATTTGCTGGTAACAGAGAGTGCCTGCAGGTCACCCACCCTCTTGATGGAAGTGAGCGCCACCAGGAGGGCCGTCTTCAGAGACAAAGTACTGAGCTCAGCCTGCTCCAGGGGCTCAAAGGGGGCTCTCTGTAGGGCAGGTAGGACCACAGAGAGATCCCAAGAGGGAATCAGCCGCGGTCTAGGAGGATTCAACCTCCTCGCGCCCTTGAGGAACCTGTTGATCAGGTTGCGCTGTCGTGAGGGCCTCCCGTCCAGTGTGTTGTGGTAAGCTGCTATGGTAGCCACGTACACTTTCAGGGTAGAGGGAGACAGCCGTATCTCCAGCCCTTCCTGATGGAAAGACAGCACAGACCCTACGGCGCATCTCTGTGGGTCTTCCCCACGGGAAGAACAGCAGTTCGCGCCTGTATCGCTCGAAAGCTCTTCCGGATAGAACAAGCGTGCTGGGGGATGGGAGGTCCGCGGGGGTTGAGCCGGCAAAAACGCTCCCATATCCACATCCAGATTGCCCACAGTGCTTGCCGACCCGGCTGGCTGAACATCAGCCCAGGACGGAGCAGGTTGGGGAGCAGCCGCAGTGGCACCTTGCTTCATGAAGAAGGAAGTGAGCCACGACCGCAATGTTCTGATGGGTATGTTCTCACAATAAGAACATAACCCTTCCACGAAAGCTGCCTCGGCGTGCTGGCGCCCCAAGCACTCGAGACAGATTTCATGGCTATCCGGAGGGGAGAGATAACGGCCACATGCAGTAACGCAAACGCAGAAGGACATCTTTAAAAAGACGGCAAGCGTTTGCGCGAGCTCTTTTAGAAGGAAATATACTCTTTTGAATATACTCTTTTAGCACCCGCGGACTCAGCCACCGAAGCGCCCAGGGGAAGCACAACACTCGACCGTTCGAGGGTGACTGTTGATATGCGCCGTAAAATCCAGCAGCGTAAGCGAAAGGTGAGAGGGCGAACACAAGCCTGCATTCAAAAATCTGAATGAGTGGTGTACGCCATCTCCTTTTATACGCGTATGTCCGGGGGTGGAGAGTGGCATGCAAATTCCATTCACCAATTCTCATTGTCCTTTTCTATTTTAAGCAAAGGTGATTGGGGCTCTCAAGATCGAATCCCTAGTGTCACTACATCGACACAACGTCGAGTGAGTGACAGACAGGGAACCATATTGTTTACGGTAAATGTATGGCAACCACAGCTGCCGATAGTTTACCGTAAATATAGCAGAATTTTTTTACAGTGTATGTTTTGGTAGTGACAAATTTTAGAAGAGAAAAAAACATTCTAAAAACATCTGAAAATACAATCTGAAAACTCACTGTACTTTTACTAGAAATTTGTACCTAAGATATGGTACAATATACAGTATATATGGACAGTTTTTCAAATGTTAAATTTTTTCCAAGTAATACACAGTAAACATGTATACTGTGTATATATATATATATATATATATATATATACAGTATTTCATAACAGTAATACATTTTATTAAGTGGACCATGTTGGAAGAACACTTAATTTCTCAGAACGCTCAATTCATATTACAATTCATGACTTGAAATGGAGCCAGTTCTTAAATTCTAAATTTTGCGCAACCATGGTTCTCAACATTTATTATACTCAACAGCTCATCAGACACAAGACATTGGAAGAATTTGTTATTACTTTATTGAAACAAGTACCTTTATTGGTCAGTATGGCTATTCACATATGTATTAAATGGTCATTGTGCTCTCATTAGAGTGATCCAGAATGAAAATGAACAGTTGCATGATCAACTAAGAGAGCTGAGGGATGAGAACGGCAGACTCCATAAACTACTGAGTGAGAAAGACTTTGAGATTAAACACCTGAAGAAAAAGAGAGAAGAGGAGAGGTTAGCATTAGCAGGTATGTGCTACATAATTGGCATTTGTTAAGATAACATACATTGATGAGCCTAAACATTGTGACCACTCACAGGTGAAGCGAATAACGTTGATCATCTCCTAACAAGGCCACATGTCAAGGTCTGGATAGATTAGATGGTAAGCAAACAATCAGTTCTCATAGTCAATCTGAGACCTGAGAAACTTTGACAAGGGCCAAATTGATATGGCCAGATGACTGGGTCAGAGCATCTCTGAAATGGCAAGGATTGTGGGGTGCTCCCGGTCAGCAGTGGTGAGTACCTACTGACAGTGGTCAGAGGAGGGACAAACCACAAACCTGCAACAGCGTGTTGGGCACCCAAGGCAACAAAGGCTATCCCATCTGGTCCGAACCAACAGATGGTCTACTGTGGCACAAGTCACAGAAAATTTTAATGATGGTTAGGGGAGGAATGTGTCACAACACACAGTGCATCGCACCCTGCTGCATATGGCGCTGTGTAGCCACAGACTGGTCAGAGTGCCCATGATAACACCCTGTTCACTGTCGAAAGTGCCTTCAGTGGGCACGCGTGGATGTGTGTGCTGTTTACGTGGGGAAGTGATGGCACCAGGATGCACTGTGGGAAGACAACAAGCCGGTGTAGGGAGTGTGATGCTCTAGGCAATGTTCTGTCCTGGGTCCAGTAATTCACATTCAATTTGACACGTGCCACCTACCTAAACATCGTTGCAGACCAGGTACACCCCTTCATGGCAGTGGTATTCCCTGATGGCAGTGGCCTCTTTCAGCAGGATAATGCACCCTACCACACTGCACATATTGTTCGTGAATGGTTTGAATGGAACATGATGAAGATTTCAAGGTGTTGCCCTGGCCTCCAAATTCCCCAGAACTCAATCCAATTGAGCATCTGTGGGATGTGCTCGACCAACAAGTCTGATCCACGGTGGCTCCCTTTCACAACTTACAGGACTTGAAGATCTGCTGCTAATGTCTTGGTGCCAGATACCACAGGACAGGGGTCTTGTAGAGTCCATGCCTTGTTGGGTCGGTGCTGTTTGGCAGCATGAGGAGGACCAACACATGGCCATAATGTTTTGGCTCATCAGTGTGTATACACTCACTGAGCACTTTATTAGGAACATAAAATTCCATGATTTTATGCATTGCACTGCTGCCACACAATTGACTGATTAGATAATCGCATGAATAAGTAGGAGTACAGGTGTTCCTAATAAAGTGATCTGTCTGACAATATATTTTCATTCCTTTGACAATCCAAGGTACAGCTGGTCTGGCAGGAGATGCTGCAGCAACCAAAATTGTGGAACTGTCCAAAAAGAATCGAGAGTTAGCTGCAGAAATTGAACGGGAGAAGACCAAAACTAAACAAGCAAACAACCGAATCAAAGAACTAGAGAAAGAGGTAAAGACAAAACACAATAGTTAAATTTTTGGTTTTCAAATGAATTCTTTGGTGCACAGTGGCACAAGATGTTGCAATGTTTTGACAATGAAAGCAAAAGATACATTTCATACAGTATTTAATCAAAACTGTATATTAGCTTCAGGCCATACTGTTACTTCATCCTGGACAGAAGTCATACAAAAAGCAGACTTCAAAGAATGTAGAAGACCATATTGAGGTAACATTGTTTTACATCATGTTCAACATCATTTGGTGCATGATCAAACATTTGTAAATATTTTTAAATGACTTATTTTTAGTTAAATGCCCTAAAACTTTTAACTGTCAAACCAGTTTGAATTCGTTCTCAATTTGTTTTTATGTAGAACAGTCCAGTGGTAAAATCATTACAGGAGAAACTGTCTGCAGCACAACTGAAAATGACTGAGTACCGTAACCAGATTCAGTCATTTAAACAAGAGTTAAAAATAGCTCATAAGGTTTGTGCACAATAAATAATGTAATTTATCTTAATTTGTTACAGTAAAAATTATTTTTATGTCATAATCTCTATCAAACTACTATTTGTTCAGGTGTTGTGCTGTGAGGTGGGTGAGTATGTCAATATTCAGCAGATACTGTGTAATCCAGGAGGCTGGAGAGGTCGCTCACAGCAGATCCTCGCTCTTCAGAACAGAGTGAGTCAACCGGTCCTGAACCTGTACGCTTTTCGTATGCCTTTTAGGACAATATGTTTTGGATTTTATTGGCTTTAATTCATTTTTAATCAGCTCTCAAGATTTGAAAATGTCCACTCTTTCAGAAGCACCTTTAAACATTTTCACAAGTGCCTTTCAGATTCTTTGATGGATAATCACACATTAACCTAGATTATTGTCATTATTTTTGATTGTCATTTGTTTTGACCACTCTCTTTAACCAAAAGTATAGTTTACCTGAAAATGAAAATTCTCACATCATTTACTCACCCTCATGTTGTTCCAAACTAGTGTGACACCATAACAAAAATATAAAAGTAGTCCATACAAAGCCATACAGAATTCTGAAGACTTACAATAACTGAAAAGAACAAAATCAAAAATAAAGATTTTCAAAAAGAACAAAAATAATTACTCTGTGAAAAATATTCAGAAATGGCACATCAAACACAATGTTCCAGATTTGACATAATTTCCTCAGAAAGCTGTTAGAAGGCTTCAAAAAAGTTTCAACATACACTAAAAATTTTGGAGTGGGGTTTACTTAAAAAACAAAGAAACTAGGAAACAATATCCATGCAAATATTAGTACATTTAACAGACCATATTTTCAAGTAATTCAAGGCTACTCACAATTCTCAAGAAAAGATTACTTTGCAATTCTCTGTTTCAAGTAAACTTTACTCACTTTTTGCTTGTACATTTTACTTAAGCAATGTAGCACTGAATTAAGCCATGCTTTTAAAAGTGTACTAGCATTTTAATGCATTTTAATGCTCATTCGTTATTAAAGCCCATTGCAATGCTGGGAAAACCAGCTTCAAAAAGTTATGTACAATTTGCTTCTTTTATTTTCCCTTTTAAATTTACTTTAAATTAACATTTAAATATGACAAGTTTTTCTACTTAAGGATTGGTACATGATGACGCATTGTAAAGATAACACACAATCATAAATAATATTTACTTATTAGATAGAGCATCAATTTTTACATGTTTGAATTGAGAAAAAATGTAGAATTTACTTAATATTTTCAAGTTCATGCTTAAACTAACTTATTCAATGTACAAAAGACATATTTTTTTCTGCTAAATTTACTTTAAAAAAAAAACATTTTCAGTGTAGTGTATGAGTTGTATAGACTACTTTTATGATACTTTTATGTTTTTGTTTTTGTTTTTTTTGTTTTTTTACACATTCACTTTAATTTAGCTTATCTTCTACTTTCTACTTTTGCTTCTTAAGAGGCAGTAACACTAGACTTTGACCATGCAAAAAATTTTCGGACAACACAAGGACCAGGTGTCAGGGTTTGTGAAGGGAAGAGGGAAGAGAGTTAGGATCCAAATGCAGAACTTTAATTGAAAACAAAAGAGGATACAACAATGAAGGTAATCATATGAAGAAGAAGATAACATAAACACTACAGCAGTATGCTGGCTAATAACACTCTACATACAAACAAGAACCGACCCAGGAACAAAGAACAAGAGGCTATATGTTCACATGGGCTAACAAGAAGACGAGGAACACCTGGGATACAATTAGGGCAATAGACACAAAGACATAACAGATGAAGATACAAAAATTAAAAGCAAAGGGCCTGAAGCCCAAAAAAATGAAAAATGAGAATAGTCCTGGGCTCAGAAGAAAATGAAAAGGCTCAGTGGGCAGAGCCGCAGGAGGCAGAGGCTCAGGAGGAGGAGCCACAGGAGGCGGAGGCTCAGGGGGTGGTGCCTCAGGAGGGGGAGACGCAGGAGGTGGAGGCTCAGGGGGCGGAGCCACAGGAGGTGGAGCCGCTGGAGTCTCAGTAGGAGGAGTGAACAAAGCCTCTGGAGGAGGAGCGGGTGGAGCCACTGGAGGAATAGTCTCAGGAGGAGTGGGCGGAGCTGCAGGAGGAAGAGTGGGCGGAGCCGCTGGAGTCTCAGGAGGAGGAGCATGCAGAGCTGCAGAAGGAAGAGGCCCAGGGGGCAAGCCACAGGAAGCGGAGGCTCAGGGGGCGGAGCCACAGGAGGTGGAGCCACAGGAGGCGGAGCTGCATGAGTCGCAGGGAATGGAGTTGCAGGGGGCGGAGCCGCAGGAGGAAGAGACTCAGGAGAAGGAGCGGTTGGAGCCGCAGGAGGCTCAGGAGGAGGAGCGGACTGAGATGCTGGAGGAGGAGCGGGTGGAGCCACAGGAGGAAGAGCAGATGGAGCTGCAGGAAGAAGAGCGGGTGGAGCCGCAGGAGGAAGAGTGTGAAGTGGAAGGGCCTCTGTCGAGGGGGTCTCTGGAACCACCGCAGCTAGGAGCAGAGGGGCCTCCATCAAGGGGGTCTCCGGGACCACCGGAACTAGGAGCAGAGGGGCCTCCATCGAGGGGGACTCCGGGACCACCAGAGCTAGGAGCAGAGGGGCCTCCATTGAGGGGGACTCCAGGATCACCAAAGTAGAGAGCAGAAGGTCAGCCCTTATGATTTCAATGATAAAATCCTGAAGAGACCAACGATCACAGTCTAAAGGGTCCAGCTTCCTCACAGGGTCATTAAGTCCTAACCAAAACATAGTTCTGAGGGATTTGTCATGCCAGTTCATCTGTGGCCATTTTCCAAAAAATGGAGCAGTATACCACTGCAGGAGTGGACCCTTGGGAAAGTTTCCCAATTTGTTCTGCTGGATCCATAATGTAAGCTCAGTTCTTCTGTGAGAGTTTATGAAGGGAATTAGCGAGAGAGTGAGGATCCAAATGCAGAACTTTAGGGTGCTTTCACACTGGCAGTTTAGTTCGAAACACAGCATGGTTCGCATTAAAAATTGGTAATGTGAAATCTGTCATGCGGATCGGGGAGCGCACCACGGTACCGAACCCGAGACTACCTGTAGGAGGTGGTCTGAGTTTGGTTGCAATGGAACTGTAGCGTGATTCGCATGAATGTGAAAGCAACTCGGACTCGGGTGCGCACTCGTTCAGGAAATAAAGTAACCTGAGCATGCATTTTAGCTGATGATGACATCTATCAATCTATCTATACAACTTATAAATACTATATATAAATACTATTATAGGTTACAAATATAGGGTATAACAGGAGATGACAGTGGTGATAACTTCACCTTGGACACGAAGATGAGTATGTGTGCAGTGTAAACAAAGATGCAAATGAATTCCTTGCAATCAGCTGTCTCCTCAAAAAATGCCATTTGCGAGCAGCAGCAAGCCACCTTCCCCTGGACATCTGATGAGTTACACCATGAAGCACACATATACGCAGTTGTTGTTCACTCTGCTGTGCATAACGGCACCAAAATAACAAAAAAACAAAAAGTATGATGAGTCGTGTTGTGTTCTCCATGCGTGTTTGTGATGACGTAAGATGAACGCAAATGGACCGGGGTTTGATAGAATAAAGTGAGTGTGAAACCAGACCAAAGCTGCGGGGGGCACCGGGAACAATCGCACTCGTGCCCAGTGTGAAAGCCCCCTTAATTGAAAACAAAAGAAGAGGATACAACGATGAAGATAATCATACAAAGAAGAAGATAACACAAACTCTAAAGCGGTATGTTGGCTAATAACACCCTATATACAAACAAGAACCGACCCAGGAACAAAGAACAAGAGGGCATATGTACACATGGGCTAACAAGAAGACGAGGAACACCTGGGATACAATTAGGACAATGGACAGGAAGACAGATATAACAGAGGAAGATAAAACAATTTCAAACTAAAAGTCTCTTCAAAACTTCAAAAAAGAGTCCTTGGGAAAAACATAAGAATGACGTGACACCAGGATATGATGTCACGTGGGAGGGCTTCTGCTTTTAATAAATTATACATCACAAATAACAAATACTATTATTTTCAAAATGTTATACCATCTTCTCACTTTTCTGTATGTATGTATTTCTGCCTCTGTAAATAATGTTTAAAAAAATAAAATAGTTGTCATACATGCTCCATGGTTGCTAATGTCTTCTCAATTATTTTATTACTTAGCATTATCTTAATTATTATATAATCTGGATTTAAAACCTGATTGCAATACCTGTTCCACATATGTATGTGATTTGCTCTAAAATCTGTTAATTCATAGTGTTATAACTCACATGTTACTATTAAGCATTTCATACACTCAAGGTGCGAGACCTGGAACAACAATTGAGCCAATCATCTCACAGGAAGCAGCTATATGACCTCAGTCTGGAGGAGGAGATCTGGCCTGGAGGAGGACAGAAGACACAGGACAGAAATCTTAGCCACATCCGTAATAGAGAGAGAGAGCGGAAGGAGACCCTGGAGGTTGTGAACATTAATTAAACATTGTTATAGTTCTGAGTATTTCCTAACTTTTTCAAACCATTTTCTGGTTTAGGAAGTGACAGATATCTATAAAATACACTAATCCTTTGATTTTAAGATGCAGTGATCAAAGCCTCAAAGTCTATTATTCAAAGATAACATTGAAAATGACGTGTCTTTGCAGAAGCTCACTAAGGATTATGAGGTTCTCCTTGAAGAGCACACAGACATGAAGAAGAAACTGGAGGGCTCCAAAGCCAGAAACAAAGTGTTAAGCACAGAAATCAAAGCTCTGAAGAGTCAGATCAGCACTCTACTGGATAAGGGCAAACATGACAACGAGCTGGTTGATGCGCTACTGGTAAACAGAACTGATAGCAGCTTTTACGCAATAACAGAAGATCTGTAAATTATCAGTGTTACTTAGCTTGAGCCAGTTCAGGACCCAACCTCAAGTCCTTTTGTTTGCAAGAGTCACAATTTAATTTGTTCCATTATTTTGCCACTCTTCAGTTTGATGTTTTAAATCCTGAGATTACACGGACACAATGCGGATATGCAGTTACTCATCGTCATCATATAAATAATTAGGGTTAATTAGCCTAACATAACCTAACCATGGCACCATTTTCATATTTTCATGTGGTTTGCAAGCCACAGGTTGATTTCCTAGGTTCTAGATAGTTTATTGATTATTTACTAAAAAAAAAAAAAATTATAAAAAATAAAAAAAAACACTGTGTTAAAAGTAACTGACAGTGTATTTTCGATTCGATTTGCACAAGCAGAAAAATAATTAAAACAGAAACAAAACAGAAATTGAACATTGTAATACATTTTATAGCATTTATATGATACTTCACATATAGTATATCAACCAATGAGAAGATACAATTCTAAACAGCCAAATCAAAGCAGATGACATGTATTGCAGTGTATCAGCCTCTCTCAAAGCTGCCCTCTGGCTCCCTCCTCTGATAGAAGCAGCAGACGCAGTGGCAGGCCATGCTGCATCATGTGAGCCAGAAAAGGTCCAAGCTCGAAGAGGCCCAGCAGGGCCTGGAGAAGCAGCTACAATGTGAGGCCCAGCAGGACAACTCCCTCATCCAGCAGCTCAAACACATGGTGTCAGAGAAGGAGAAGAAAGTAAAGGAGCTGGAGCAGGAGATCCAAAAGCTCGCCATCAAGGTATGACACATCTGACCGCGGATCATCAGCTGCATTTTCCTCTACATGCTCATACATATGTTGTGTCTGGTGCAGAAACAAGAAGCAGGTGGCTCGAGGATGCCAGCTAACATCAGACCATCAACATCACGACAGCAGAACAGCAGGGAGTCCAACTCTGCCGGGTATTCAAGCTGACGTGTCAAATGTTAACAAATAACAAAAGCATATAATATTCTGTGAAGTGTTCAGCAGCTTTGTATAGGCTAAGATCAGTAGGACAAGAGGACAATTAAACAAACAAACAAAAACTTATTTTATCTAGTACAGCACAGTGATTAACAGCATTGCATGCTACTGTATCACAGGGATGCACGAGCAGCCTGTCCAGAGTGTGCTGTTAAAATTCCATCACTCCAAACTCAGTGTGCAGAGTATAAGGCTCTCTATCAGACTGTCAGTGTGGAGAGAGACAGACTGCTGGAGCTGACCAAAGTGCAGCAAACCAGGTGATAGAACAACCATTATAACCGACTGATATACATAATAAATGAAAATGTTATTTGTGCCATTTCTACATGTGTTCAGGGGTACTAATTTGGAGAGAAAGTGCACATTATTGCCACTAAATGTGCTATTAACCATCCTATTCTGTTCGGTCATTTTTGACCTAAATACATTTTTCCATAAATACAGTTTTCCGTCTGGTTTATCTGAGCAGTACAAGACTTTGTTACTTTTCCTTCTTTTGCCATCCAAACACACAAAAAAATGGGACTTGATTCATTTGACATTTGACACACACAAAAATGAATTGGTGACACTATAACACAGAGCAGTTTTTTATTTTTTTATTTTGTCATCTAAAATCTATACATTTGCCACAATGCAGAACACACACACATAAATGAAGGGGTAAGTCCATAACACATTCACAATGCAGCACTCTCTCTCTCTCTCTCTCTCTCTCTCTCTCTCTCACACACACACACACACACACACACACACACACACACACACACACACACACAGAGAAATAAATAGATCAAACTAATGCAGAACACAACACACCCACGCACGCACACACACTCATGCATGCACACACAGAGAACAAAGAACAAAGTCTGAGTCTTCTGTTTTATACACTAATTTAATTTTCACAGTTCATTGCTGTTTATTTCTGTTTATTACTGTTAAATTTGCTTAACATGATTATTAATTTACTTTAATTATTAAATGTTGATGTTTGAAATAAATGATTGGTAATTAAAAGATTATTTTGTCTTCTCTTTGTAACACCAGGTCAGTTCTGACTGTAAGCATAATTTTACATTATTGCAAAAAATGACACTTCAAAACAGTAAAAAATATAATAAAAAAAAAACTTAAGTGAGTGGCTGCATACAACACTGCAGCCATCTACTGGCTGTTATTTTCATGACATGATTTTCAAGTCATGTTATTTTTCTTTTTCATCAGATGGCCCCCAATACATGATACATTCTCATATTTTCTGCATGTTTCAACCTATAGAAGTAAAGGTTGTTGCTGTTTTAAAGAAATAAGCTTATTTGCATATGCAAACGATTGATGAAATCGAGAAATGTGTATGTAAACAAGATCTAAAAAACATAAAATCCCAAAAGAAGGGCATTATTTTATTGATTTTACTTCAGGGAAGATGTAAAAAAAAAAAAAAAGTTACACCTGTACTGTATCTGATCAAAAATGAACAGCAAAGTAAGCGGCCCTACTTGATCAGAAATGGAGGGTGAAATGGTATACTGTATATCAAGCTGAATACACTTTTTTTCAATTCAGAGGGTATTTATTGTTTGAAGTGTTTTTTTCTTATTTTCATTCTGACATTAAGGCATGTGGTATCCTGTAAATAAAAATGAGTGGGCTCTTCTGGATTGGGGCAGATTTCAACCACCTTGAATACCCTAGCAACCGCATAGCAACATGCTAAAAAAAAAAAAAAAAACACTCAGAACACCTTAGTAACCATATAGTTATGCTCTTGCAATCATCAAGAACACCCTTGCATCTGCATAGTATCATGCTAAAAAAAACTCAGAACACCTTAGCAACATTGCAATGCTCTGGCAGCCACCCAAATCACCCTAGCAACAGCAATGCAACATGCTGAATCACATAGCAACCACATAACAATGCTCTGGCAACCACCCAGAACACTCTAGTAGCCGTATAGAAACAAGTTAAAGTTGTGCCACAAGGAAAGTAATTGTTGTTGAGCCGTTCCAAATATGTCCGATGGGAGACAGGGCATGTCAGCGAGTCAGCTTACTATTGCCGATCCTAGGGTACCGGAACTTTCGGAAACAGCATGCCAACATCCCGTGTGATCATGTTGCAAAAAATACCCAGAACACCTGAGAAACCACATAGTTATGATCTGGCAACCACAAGCACCACTCACATTTTCTTTATAAAATGTAAATACTTTATCTAACTGGAAAGTATTGTTGTGTTTTAGGGCTGTGTGTATCCAATAAGGGTCTTTATTTGTGTTACAGGGAAGAAGAGGTGAAGCGCCAATGTGTAGAAGCTGAGCAGAAACTCAGACAAGAATGGCAGCGTTCAGTTCTACTAGAACAGCAGCTGGAGAGAGCCAAACTGGACTTAAAGAAAGAGTCAAATCTGCAAACATCTGATCGGAGCAGAAGAGGTTCTGTAAGCTCTTATATAGACTGAAACTAGTGTGTTTCTAGGGTTTTTAGTCTATTTATCAATTCTGTTTTCAGTCATATTTCTCATTGTTTAAAGGGATAGTTCACCCAAAAATGATAATTCTCTTATCATTTACTCACTATTATGCCATCTCAGACTAGTATGACTTTCTTTCTTCTGTAGAGCAGAAGGATGTATAATGTGTTTTTATCCATACAATGAAATTCAATGGGGTCCAAAAATGTTAGGCTTAAGAACATAAAGGCAGCATAAAAGTAATTGGTAACACTTTATAATAACTACACGGTATAAAGTATTTGTAAAGCATTAGTTTATAGTTAGTTGATCATTTATAATTTATTGTTCCTACTTAATTACTATTATACTATTATAGTATTAATACGCTACATACAAATAGTTTGTTATTTGTTTTATATTCACTGAAGAAAATTATTTATTATTGTTTAATAAGTTAATTTATAGGCAGTTTGATAATGTTTTTTTTTTTTTTTAACAAGAACAAGGCATGAATTCATAGTAAATAAATAAATTATATATGTAATTAATTGGATTTACATTTAAACATAATGTATTTGTTACTGTTTTAGTAACACTTACTATTAAAGCAATTATTACTTAATATATAGGTCGTAATAAAGCATTGACTAATTGCTAACTAAGCATTTTGGTGACCTAATCTAAAGTGAAAACTGTATATGCCTAATTGAACATTTATTAATGATCCATCAGTCTGAAAATAACCATCTTCACAGCATCTCAATCACAAAGGATCAAAACAGACACTGAAGCTCAACAAAAAACAAAACAAAAACAAAAAACAGACATAACACAAAAGTACAGGAATAATAGTGAGAGAGGAAAATCCAGTTTATTAATTTCAAAGAAATCCTCAAGTTGCTCAAATGCCACTTTAGCATGTTCCGTCCTATTATGCTTTATAAGCAGACTGGTGGATACAAACCTCAGACCACAAGAGGGCAATAGATTTTTTAGGCATGACCATGAAACCAGTGCTGCATCTATAACCTGGAAAATGCTGCCTATTAAAATAAGGTGCTTTTCAAACTGTTCGAAGACCAGTTTCCTTAAGAGTTCCATTCATTCAAAACAGTTATCAGTTTATGATTAGACAGCAAGTCAGCTACCTACGTTTTTGGATGCAGCCCGGATGTGGTAGATGAGTCGATAGTTGAGTAGTGGGGAGAGACACGGAGAAAAAACGTTCATTTGAATGGACTGGGGACAAAGAGTCGGCTATATTTTTCGATATGTTTCAATTCAATTTGCTGCCATAGTCCGCCATGACAGTCGTTGATTGAAAGAAGAAAATACACTTTAGCGCCCCTTGTGGCAACGCTGAGAATGCAGCACGTACTTGCGTTGTGTTATGAACTGAATGCTGACACATTTCACAATGCAACGACGCATGAAATCAAGCTTGTGTAGCAAGGTGCGTCTGCTTTCATGTACGTGCAATGAGTATGTTGGGGCCACAATTGGCTGCAATTTCATTAAATAAATAGTCTGTAATGTGCTGCACGCTTTGCATTAAATGAGCGTTTCGCTTTCTGTAATATAATATACAGATTACAGAAGTCATAATGTGATGTTTTTAGCGGGTCAACGCCTTCACACATCACTTTGAAGCGTGCAACACAAGATAACTGGATATTTCATAAATAAAATGACAGGCTGCTGTGGTTTAATAATTAGACTAGGACACATGTACAACACATTTACAAGATCAATGGAAGATTGACATGATTGTGACAATACAGTACTGGCCCGAAAGGGCGAAGCTCTCACACTGGCCCCGGGCCAGCTGGCCATACTTACTGTTGAACCATGTTAATAAATGTTTAATTAGGCATATATAGTTCTCACTTTAGATTATGTCATGCAAAATGCTTAGCTAGTCATTAGTAAGTGCTTTATTACAATCTTTATTAAGCATTGATTGATTTAATAGTAAGTGTTCCTAAAACATTAATAAACACATTAAGCAGAAATATGTGTCCAATTAATTACATATTTAATATCTTTATTAACTATGAATGTATGCTTTCTTAATGTTCTCATAAGTTATTAGTTATTATAATTATTATAAAGTGTTACCAAGTAATCCATACGACTCGAGTGATATGTTAGCTTTAGAAACAACACAAAAATGTATTCCTTATTCCATTGCTTCTATCGCTGATTCCATCACTTTAGAAGACATGGTTTAAACCACGCAAGTCGTATAGATTTCTTTCATTCTGCCTTTGTCTTTTTTAGAGCGTAAACATTTTGGACCCCATTGAATGGACAAAAACACATCATACATTCTTCAAAAAATCTTTGTTTGTGTTCCGTAGAAGAAAGAAAGTTATATGAATTTGAGATGGCATGAGGGTGAGTAAATGATATGAGAATTAAAAATTTTGGGTTAACTATTAAATATTCCTTTATGTGCGTTGCTAAAACAAATATTATCCAGTGAATTCAAAAGTTTGATTAAATAACAGACTCAAACTGATATCCATTGGATGGTCTTGAATTAATGTAGGAAGCTCTGGCAGCACTCTGAGTCTCCCTGAGAAACAGGAGGGCTTGTCTCCCAGAAGCTCCCTTGATGCTCAACTTAGTGAACTCAAAGCACGGTACGTTTTTTTTACCATAATTCAGTGTTTTAATGCCATCACATTTTAGCACTAATAAATCTAAACAACTATCACATAATAATGCCCAATAACTACTTTCACATGGAATCTGTACACACTTTTTTTTTTTTTTTTGATGATTATGAGGGGAAAACTGCAGAGTGAATTAAAATGTGGTAAAATGTTTTCAACTGAGACACAGTCTTACTAGTAGCAGAAAGCATGATCAAATTAGCCAAACAATTTCATGAAAAAACAAAAAATGTTGGTGTGTAGAACTTTCTGAATGACAGGTGTTTGAATTCTGCAGATACTGTCAAAGATTTCTGTACAAGCCTACTAATAACTTAGTGGAATATTTTGGGTTCAATACAAGTTAAGCTCAATCGAAAGCATTTGTGGCATAATGTTGATTACCACAAAAATGTATTTAAACTTGTCCCACCTTTTCTTAAAACAAAAAAGCACAAATCTGAGTAACAGTCAGCACTTACAATAGAAGTGAATGAGGGCCAATTCGTTAAAGCTAAAGTAAGTAATTTCTGCGCCACCAAACAGAATTGCAAATCTAAATATTTTTTTCAACACAGTTCTCTGAATACGCCCCCCTATTGCTGTTGATCGAACAAACAGACAGTCCCGCCCCCAACTCATGCCACTGGTTGAGTTAATGTCATTTTCTCTCTTGAGACATGTTGCTCAAAACAAACAGAGGAATTTTCATTGCGCCACAGAGACACAGTGTTTTCAGGTTTTCTTATAGTTGTCTCTGCACATTAAGCTGGGATAAGAGAAAGTTTTTTAACACCAAAAAAGTTATATACATCAGTTTACAGTTAAAATACTCATTGTTTCAAAAGTAGCCACAAGATGTCAACAGTATGCATGTTAATATGATTTTAGTGTGATAAAATGGCTTACTAATCTTTTTTGTGTAAAGTTATATCCAGTTTAACAACTTCGTTGCCACGACGTAATGCTGTAAACCCTCTAATCTTGCAGAAACGATGATTTAAATAACTTTACAGCTCAAATAATACATGAGTTTTTACAGAAGAATTAATGTAAGTGCCTTTATAAACTTATAAGCTTCACATTTCTGCCTTGAAATCCTCCAAAAATTGGCCACATTCACTTCCATTGTAAGTTCCTCACTGTAACCTCAGTTTTTGCTTTTTTTTTTTTTTTTTTAAGAAAAGAAGGGACGAGTCGAAATAAATTTTTTGTGGTAATCAAAATTACACCAAAAATTTTTTTGATGAGCTTAACTTGTATTGAACCCAGATTATTCCTTTAACAACAAAAACAGTTAATGATTTCAACTGCTTCTAAATGTTTTCAGACATTAGAGTAAATTTTTTTTTTTAAGAAAATGTGAGTGGTTGTGTTCATGTTACTGTGTGGTTGCTAGGGTATTGTGTGGTTGCTAGATGGTTGTTTGCTGACTCAAGTCAAAAGAATCCACCCCCTAGTCTCTTTGATATTCCGTTCCCTAGATATGACTCCGGTCGATTCCTCAATATGCGTAAGTCTAAGATATCTTTGCACCCCTTTTACCGTGCACCAGAAGAAATTGTAGATCCAATAAAGTATCCTTCATGTCAGTTGCACAAACAGTGCGGGACAAGTTACACGCAAGTTTAATACTTAGGCTTAGGGATTTCAAAATCATATTGTCTTGTCCATGCAGGCTGGCACTGCAACTGGAGGAAAACGAGGCCTTAAGAACCACTCTGAGGAACACTATAAAGGACAAGACATAAGGTTTGCAATTCTTCAAGGACATGATGGCCCAAACCAAACAGGGCTTCCAGCAGGCCCACAGAAAGCATGAGTTGCATTAGTTGGGACTAAACCTTCCTTTTGGCTTTGAAGACTGTTCTTTTACATTATGACAAGTTTTCATCGTCATTTCATTTGCAATAGGATTTTTAAGGTATATTTATAGAACTTCTACATATCATAAAACAAGTGGTCTTTACTATCCAGTTAATACAATGATCATTTAAAGCAATTTGACTGATTATACCACAGAGAGAAACACTGTTTGTTTAATGAAGGTAGCAACATTTTAAGAAATTATTCAGGTAAACCAAGAAGTTTTTTCTCTCTCTCTTTTTGGCAATGTAAAGTGGAAATAAACTTTCCTGCTTTCTTTTCTGACGCACATTGCTCATTAATATTTGATTTGTGTGCCGTGGTGTGAAACCAGCATGAAAAGTAAAACCAAAACAAGGTTCCCAGCATGTGAAACGCCGCCCTGCTCATTGTCTAACCGAAGCGATATGTGCGCGATTACTTGACCTCTCATTTGCCGGCTCTCGTCTTGTTTACATTTACTCTATCAGCCTGTGCATTCATGCTGGCATACATGAGTTATTCTCTTTCCTATGTGGCCGGAGGGGGATTGAGGCCCTCCTCCCTACACTAGTCCACCACGCTTAATTTAAACCTGTGGCTGAAGCAGTGTACTCCTCTTGAAACAGCGCATTATTTCATCTTCCCAGAACTCTGAGGGACACTGGCAAGCCCAAGGCTGTAACGAGTGCAAAAGCACCACAAGACAAAAATATCGTCCGGGATTGGAAATCCAAACAAAAAGCAGCTTGTGTTTCAAATGAGATTTCAGGTATGGGTTGTTTGAGAAGGAAAGAGATATGCTGTAAGTCATTTAGGCTGACCAGGAGAGTTAACTCTTGCAAGCACTTTCAAGAGAAGTTTACGCTGTTCTGCAAAGTAGAGGAGCACTCAATTGTCATTTTCTGAATCCAATATATTTTCCTTTTTCAATAAAAGCTTTAAATTAATCTGTTAAATATAGAATCAGCTAGAGCAATGATAAATGAACTTCATATGCCTAAATACTTCAAAGCCACCACAACTGTAAAACCACCACTATTTAAATTTAAGCATTTGGCAAAGACTTTTGTGGTAGTAACACAAAAATGTCTTAAAACAGTACTGTGGTGCAAAGGCAAAACGGAGAGATTACGTATTTTTTCAAAACTCTTAGTCTTGTGACAGACAGGTTTGGCTCAAACCAAGTGTAAAAATAACTAACGAATATTCACTAAAACCAAAAAGCCATTTTTCTCAGTTCCAGTTTTGGCTTAGTTTTTGAATTTTGGATTTGTAGGGCAGAATGTAGTCTCACGTAGCCAGACCTATGACTAAAGCATAGGTCTGGGCTCTATAGCAACTTTAATTGGCCAAGAACTACCCATTTAGACAGGAAAAGCCATCTAACTGACATGTTAAGCCATAGATATCTATACGTAGATACCTTATTAGCAGCTGTTTCTATGGACTGCGATACATCAGCTTGTCCGCCATATTAGATAGGTCAAGAGTCGTCCGTCAACACATGAATGTAAATTGACAGAAATGGTATGCAAAAGTCTAATGTCTTTTCCAGCCAACTTTTAGATGATCTGATTTTCCATAAACATTGGACAATATTTTAGATGATGTACAAATCCTGACTTCACTTCTAAAATAAAGTCCTTTACAAATGAATATATCATGGCAAACATACAGAAAATTAGCACCCAGTCATTCAATTCATTACATGATGAACTGTTTCCACACAGAAGCAGTTATGCAGCAGTCTGAGGCTTCTTCTCCATTCACTTACATTCACAGCTCTCCTTGTTGACCATTCCAAGATGGCTCCGTGTTTGACGTATCCGAACCAGCCAAATGAGGCGTCTACTGTTCGTATATACAGTATATCTATGTGTTAAGCGATCAATCAGTCAGTTTTGCCATTACGGGTGTTTAGGGGCAAGGTTATCTGAGATGTATCATACCATTATAAAAGACAAACATTGCAAGTGATTGCAAAGAAAACACATGGGAGAATAGCAGAAAATATGTAGAAAGTTTAAGTACATCACAGAAAACCTCATTATAGAGAATATCATAGACATAAGTAAATTAACAAAGCAGAATATGCAGCTCTGCTCGTGGATATCCGCTTTACTTTCTGCTATGTGCCTCAAACTGTATATCTTTAAAAGATTTGATGTCACTAACCTGGCAAACCTGGGCAAATTCTGTGATTATTTTATCAACAAAAGCCTTCTTCGTCTACGTGGAACCTTGTGAACAGAACTCGACTTACAGGTGGACTTGTGGAAGTTCCATCGAACCAGCCAATCAGATTTGCGCTGAGTAGTTCAAGAAAGTGTTTTCCAGTGGTGTGCTATTCGCATCAAATGGTTAGAGACTAGGAAGAATGTGACTTATAACCCTATATTTGTGTGTGCTATTTATATTTATGCTTATTGGAGTACAACGTTGTTAGCTTAGCAACATGCTAATGGCAGACTGATGAGTCGCATCTCCTGTGCACTTCTCGAGAGGAGCTCACTATGGTTTGGAAACAGCTAGCATGTTGTTTTCAGTCTCAATAGACTCCTAGGGATAACAGCAGTGCTGTTTGAACAAGTGAAAATTGCATTTCCCTGAGTGTGCAGTGACTTGTTATTTGCTGTAGCCAGGGTTGGAGAGTAACAGAATACATGTAACTGGATTACGTATTTAAAATACAAAATATAAGTAACTGTATTCCACTACAGTTACAATTTAAATAATTGGTAATTAGAATACAGTTACATTCAAAAAGTATTTTGATTACTGAAGAGATTACTTTGCATTTTATTGTCATTTGTTTCATTTAATATTTAGTCCTTTCAGATGGAAAACATTTATACATATAAATGATGCGTTTCAAAGTGCATTTGAACAGCGGTGAAACACTTTCTTATGATGTGTTACATTCATACGAGTAGACAGAGAAGTAAGTTTGAAGTAAATTTGGAGCAGAAGAAATAGAAATAAACCTGGTGTAAATTGTCAGCTTTATGCTAAGCTAAAATGCTATTTCTAGCCATTTTACATGCACATGTTACCAGGCACGATCATATTTTTTTATCAAGAAAATTCACATTAGGGGCCTGGGTAGCTCAGCGAGTAAAGACTCTGACTACCACCCCTGGAGTCGTGAGTTCGAATCCAGGGAGTGCTGAGTGACTCCAGCCAGGTCTCCTAAGCAACCAAATTGCTAGGGAGTTTAGAGTCACATGGGGTAACCTCCTCATGGTCACTATAATGTGGTTCGCTCTTGGTGGGGCACATGGTGAGTTGTGCGTGGATGCCGCAAAGATTAGCGTGAAGCCTCCACATGCGCTATGTATTTTTAACGTATATTTTGTCTTACTGTACTGGCAGAGTTTTTATAGTCAAAACAAGTGAAAAAAATCTACTAGTGCTAAAGGAGTAATCCAAAGTATTTAGAATACGTTATCGACCTTGAGTAATCTAAAGAAATACGTTACAAATTACATTTTACAGCATGTATTCTGTAATCTGTAGTGGAATACATTTCAAAAGTAATCCTCCCAACCCTGGCTGTAGCTTTGGAGAGGATATCTAAAATGAATCAACCACACATTTATTTTCCTCTTGTTTTGTGAATGTGATTGAGGCAAAGAAAACTGAATGGACTCTCTAATCATCACATTCAAGCAGACTGACCCTGTTCATACAATACATTGATGGAGTCACAGTCTCTGCTTAGAAAACAGCCATGTAATGGATTTTTTTGCCAAAACAAAAATACTTAATCAGATGCAAAAAAATAAAATAAAATAAAATAAATAAATAAATAATAATAATAATAATAATAATCTATACATCTATATGTGAATTCCATGCATTATCTGCTACAGCACTGGACAAAACAAGAAAAATAACAATTTAAAGACAAAATAAGTGTATTTTATATAGGTATATTATGTAAATATAATTATAACATATACAGTACAGTGGGGTCTAAATGACTCGGACCAGTAGTGAAAATACTTCTATTATACATATTTCCATAACATTTTTCACCATAAATTACATTCTCAGAATAACAATGAGAGTGAAAAGTTGTAATTTCTTTTTGTTTTTGTTTTTTTATAAATACATTTGTGACAGTTCCCATTTTGCTTTAATGACAGCATCCACTCGAGCTGGTATGGACTCGAAATCTATTGATCCATGTTATTCAGCATGATTTGGAATGCTCTTGGAGCATCTTGTGTGATTCAAAGGAACGGTCATGAAAAACCTGGAAATATCAGGCAATTTTTTAAATAGAGATTTCCAGGCTTGGAAAGGTTATGAAAATTGGGTAAATCTTAAAATGTCATGCAAAAGTCATGGAAATGTCTATAGTGAATATAAGCTGTTTAAATGATGCTATGCTCTAAAACATTTAATTGGCTAAAAATGGCTTTTTGTGAGTGCAGTCTCCATAAAGTATTTTGCAATTATTATTCTTACAAAGTTCAAAATAAATTTGTGACTTAGTGCAGAATCTCAATATTATTAATTTTTTTTTGTGTCAAAACTTTCAATGTGATTGGACTTTTGGACCCCATTGTATGTAATGTTACCAATATTGTACATATTACATATTTTATATTTAAGAATAAAATCATAAAACCATTTAGGTTGGTCTGTTATTTCAGAGCTTATCTATGAACTTCATTAAGAAGAATTTCAACAGTTGGTAAGAACAAGTGAATAAGTGAGTCATTAGGGAACCCATCACTTTGAAATAAGTGGCTTTAAACCAAACAAGATTGGCATTGTTTCACAAGACCTCAGTGGGCTGTGAAAGGTGTAGATTTATTCCCGAATACCCGGCAATAACCCACTGAGCCAAACGTATACCTGTGTCAACAGCGTGTATGTAAACAGACTCACCTATTTGTCATTCCATCTTTGAATGGGCCCTTTCTCCGCACTGCTCCTCCGAGGTATTCCCTCGTTCCGGACCACTGCTTCCTCCACACCATTGACTACATCCAGGAACTTGGGTAAATACGCCACGGCTGTGCAGGCAGAGGTTAAAGTGGACTATGGCAGTTTTGATGGCGTTGCGAAAGAGTGCGAGACCAAATCACGGCTGTGTGAATACATGCATTCAGTTTGCGCCATATAAACTATGAGTATGAATGAAATAAAACCCTCAAATGATAGTAAACTAAAGTATGCCACACTTTACATTACAGTGTTCATGCTACAGTGTAATTAAGGTAAATTACTGAGGAATGCACGTGAACAATGTGTAATTAATGTGATAATTTGTTAATTACTTAGTAATTACCAGAGTTTGGTGCAATTTGATTACAAAGTAATTAGATACTGTAATCAAATTACCTTTTAGTCAAAAGTTAGTGTAATGCATTACATTTTAAATTCTTGTAATCACAGTAACTTACTTTCATTTAAAGTAATTCCACATATTTCTAAAATCATATTATTTACATAGAAGTCATTTAAAACATGAATTATGCTTATGTGTACATCTGTTTCTGTGATGGCTAAATATGTGGTGTTGAGAGTATGGCTTGTGTGCAACACTAAACAAAGGAATTGTAATTTCACAGAGGGGAATATAAATACTATTTGGTTTGAAAAGTCTTTTAGAAAGTAACTTTAAAGTGAAGTTATAATTAATGTGATTTTTATGATACAATGAAAAGTGTAATCCGATTACAGTTTTAGAGAAGTATAGTAATTTGTAATGCATTACTTTTCCGAGTAACTTACCTTACACTGGTAATTCCCTGTCATTATTGTCATCAATTACTCTAATATATGAATACTGTAATATAAAGGGTTGCAGTATTTAACAATGCATAAAGTATCCTGTATTTTTTGTGTTTCAACACATGAGAAAATTATAATGATCTCTTCCTGGAGTGTCAGTTTTGACTGTAAGTCAAGCATGCAAGTAAGCAAGCATGGCTATTTTAAACAGTGACTTTTTTGGAGCTCATATCCCATAGCACTATAGGCCAAATCTACACGTATATGTTTTAGTTTGAAAATGCATTGATTTTGCTATGTTGATACCTCTCATCCACACTAGAACAGTGTTTTCTTCCAGCAAAAATGGAGACTTGAAAACGCTCTCCATAACCACATACTTTGGAAAACTATAGAGGTATGAAACTGAAAACTTGAGGTTTTAAACTTAAACGGGTTAGTGTGGATATGGCCTTACTCTTCAGATGACCAGGTGCACAGTTTCAGTTGAGTCTTTTTCTGAGAAATCAATATCATCATTAAAAACAGCCTTGTTAAATATATGACCAATAGACCAATATACATGTCAAATGTCTGCTTATATTTTGTCTTTTTTTTATTATTATTTCCCACAACTTTGCAATTGACAGTTTTATTTGAGTAAGGATTATAACCATTTTATTACCACAAGATGGCAGCATATGTCAAATTTGACCAGTATGAGGTTGCAGGTGAATAACTGGGTGTATTGTCTTCCCAGCCTGGCACAGCATCCCTTAATTAAGATCAAATTAAATGATGCATCACATTAACAGAGGATATGGGTAAGAGCTTGCATAAATTACATCTCTCCATGTATACATGAGTCTGGCTGTCATTCCTAGTTCGCTTAGTGAATTTTTAGAGATTATTACGAAAACATGAGAGACACAATATTACTTCCAAACAATATAATAGTACACTGTAATGTCCCAATATGACAGATATTTTATTTCCCTGACCCCAAAATCCGAAATCATGCAAAAATAGCACAATAAACTAGAAGTGTAGCGTTTTAAGAGGCTCAGCATTTCGGCTGGCACCCTGGGCTGTGATTGGTGCTCATGGTACCACAGCATGTTTCGCAATATTACGGTTTGGCAGCATGGTTTACGAGAGGCCTTCTGGGTGGCAGCATGCACATGACTTCAACGCAGATATGCCATTTTTCCACAATCCCACGGGTGTTTTTCCTTTCTTTTAGCTTAATTACTTTTAATGAAATCATTGAAAGGAAAGGATCAATCCCTATTATTAATTAATTTAAAGAACTGTAGGATGTTCATATTTTTTGGATGGACAAGAACATCTTGATTCGAGATCCATTTATGTCTATCCACTTCAAGTTAATTTCCCATCACTCTCTGAATTTTTCCATGACACACTTATCTTGAGAATGCTCTTCGTGGTCTCAGCGAATATGAATCTGAAAGCTGGCCTTGATACAATAATTGTAAGATAATAGCTCCACATGAAATTAAGTTGGATTTATCAGAGAAAATGAATGTCAGGTATATCAGTATGGCTAATGCAGCACCTGAATAACAGCCTGGACTCACGCTGTTCAAATAATAATAATAAAGAGTTAATTTGCCAAATTATATAGTTCATTAGCCTGTCTACATTTGCCAATTCACATAGCAACTTGGCACCACAATATAGAATGTAAGGTAACAGGTGTGGATTTATCGACATTTTACTACAGCTCATCCAATCAAAAATTAAAGTTGGAACTATCCCTTTTATGAGTGTTGTTTTGTAATAAGGTGTTAATTGTGCATTTCCCGATGGGTCAGGGTGGTTGACTAGTTGTCCAATAACTGCTTGATTAGTAAGGTGCCGTGTTAAATAAAAAATAGTTTTTTAACTTTTAGAAAGGCATCTAGAGTGTTCTGTTACATTTTGCACTCCATAGCAGTGGCGTTTTGTCCGAGGAGGCAAGGGAGACAGTTCCTTCTCAAAAAAATTGGGATGAGAAAAATAATCGACTGTACATAAATAAAACAAACAAATGTAATGTAACAGAAATGTGAGCTCAAATTATGGGCTCTGTTTTTGTGAACGCGCAAAGACCGTGCGCAACGTCTTATTCAGTTTTTGTGAGAGCGTTAATTTTAAGCGCAATTTTCGTGTCAGCACGAAGCACAACTGGGTGTGGGTGGGAGTGTTTGTGCTACTTTGGGTGTAGGCATGCAAACTGTGTGTGTATTGTTTGTTAATGAAGTGGTGCAAAGTGCAGTTTGCTATTTTCCTGAAAAATAGGTTATTACGCTTAGAATTTTCAAAAGCAGGTCTTATCTCAGCTCAAAGTCCAAACTTGTTTCCTGCATTTGCAGTTTGGAGATTCCACCAGCAGGTAGTAATAAAGTTTATGTCCAAACTCTGAAATAAATTGTGGAAAATCAAATTATGTCCCTGACAATCACTGTTGTAGCCATTTTATGAAACAAAAATTTCAATATTAGGTTTGTGTTAAACTATCTATAGGTCACGGTAGTACACAATTGTATTTATGATCTAATTTGTTTTCGTATTTTGTCATAGAGTGATTTTTTAGTCACTGCAAAAGGGGCCGGTGGAAGAAGTTGGACAGAGTAAAATGTTTGGATTTGGTATCATTTTATGACCACTTAGTTATTTTGATTATATTTTTGTTTAGTTTGAAGTGTCATTTTAATTTTGAAATATTTTTGGTTTCCTCAGAACCTCAGAATTAAATTGGACTTGACCCAGCCCACTTGCGCCTAGACTTAGCGCATGCCTGCATGAAAATACCAAAACTTCATGGCTATGCCCATTGACTTTGCGCTTATGACTTAAAGCATAGTGCTGTGCTTAGTACTAGAACTTCTTCAAATAGGGTCCTATGTGTATAGCGGTCATATTTCTCAAATTAGAGCCATCACTAGAGGCATCACCTCTCTCGTCTCCCTTCAGCTCCTTTTGATCTCATTGAGCTCCTAAAGCGTTGTGTGAATGTGAGTGGCCTAACCACAAAATATAGGCAAATAGTCACGTGAGAGGAGGGAAGCCGATAATACCCATGTCAGGATTGGCGGATGGTGAGTCTGTTTTTGTGTCTGCATATTTCCTATATTGCTTCTGTGTTCTGTGCTGGCAACTAGCACAGGGTTTCTTACATTTGATGTCATCGGCCTTCAAGTTGTTGCAGGCGACCATCTTTATGAAGTTGGACCTACGCAATGCATATCATCTTGTCCGCATCAAAGAGGGGGAGAGTGAAAGACAGCCTTCAACACCCCCACGGGGCACTTTGAGTACCGGGTGGTACCCTTTGGGCTCACCAATGCCCCAGCTGTCTTCCAGTCCCTGGTTAATGATGTTTTGAAGGATATGGTCAATTGGTTTGTCTTTGTGTATCTGGATAATATACTTATATTCTCCTAGTCTCTCCAGAAACACATCCGACATGTCTTGCAAAGGCTGTTGGAGAATCATCTCTTTGTGAAGGCAGAGAAGTGTCAATTCCATGCACAGTCTGTTCTGTTCCTGGGGTTTGTCATTTCTTCAGGGGGAATCTGTGTTGATCCTGTCAAGGTAAGAGCCGTTTCAGGTTGGCCAACCCCATATTCTCATAAGGCCCTGCAGAGATTTCTGGGGTTTGCCAACTTTTACCGGTGGTTTATTAAGATCTACAGCCAGATGGCTGCTCCTCTGATGGGTCTAACCACCACCAAGAACAGGTTCAGATGGTTGCCGCAGGCTCAAGTGGCCTTTGAAAAGCTGAAGTCTTTGTTTACCTCGGCACCTATTCTTACTGTGCCTGATCCAGATTTGCCAATTGTGGTGGAGGTTGACGTATCTGAGGTAGAGGATGGGGTGGTTCTATCACAGCATTCCCCTAAGGACAGAAAGATTCACCCCTGTGACTTTTTTTCCCACCGGTTGTCACAGACAGAACAGAACTACGACATCGGGAACAGGGAACTGTTGGCATTGAATCTGGCCCTAGAGGAGTGGTGTCACTGGGTGCTAAAGAACCATTTGTGGCCTGTATAGACCACAAAAATCTTGAGTACATCCATTCGGCCAAAACGTTGAACTCCCGGCCGGCTTGTTGAGTACCCTCCTTTTGGAGGTTCTACCAACCTGGCTCCAAGAATGGTAAGCCCGATGCACTCTCCCGCATGTTCCAGGAGTCCAGGTGATAGACCACCCCTGACACCATTATCCCACAGGAAAAAGTGGTGGCTGTGGTTTCTTGGGCAATCGAGACCCGGGTTATGAGAGCACTCAGGTCAGTTACCGTCCAGAGGGGGTGCCTGGAGGGTTTGCTATTTTTTCCTTAGTCGGTCCGGTCCACAGTCCTCCATTGGGGTCACGACTCCAGGTTAGCTTGCCACCCAGGGGTAAGAAGAACTGTGGCAATGGTTTGTCAGAGATTCTGGTGGCCGGGCATGATGGATGACATCCGCCGGTTCGTGGTGGCCTGTTTGGTCTGTGCCTTAAACAAGTCATCCAACCACCCTCCTGCTGACCACCTACACCCCCTTCCTATCCCCTCCTGCCCCTGGTCTCATATTTCCCTTAATTTTGTTTGTGCCCCATGGATCACACCTTCTGTATTCATGGCCTTCTGGTACATGGTCTCTGAAAGGGGACCGCAGTTCATCTCCCACTTTTGGAAGGAGTTTTGTCAGCAGTTGGGGTGACCATAAGCCTCTCTTCTGGTTTTCATCCCCAGTTTAATGGTCAGACTGAGCAGGTTAACCAGGACTTGGGCAGGATGCTCCGCTGCTTGGCCTCTCAGAACCCTACCTCCTGGAGTCAACAGCTAACCTGGGTTGAGTATGTTTATAATTCTTTACCAATGTCATCCACGGGGCTGTGCCCCTTCCAGTGCTGTTTGGGTTACCAACCACCTCTTTTCCCTTCCCAAGAGCTGGAGGCCTCAGTGCCCTCTGTCCAATCTTTCATCTGGCGCTGTCGACGGACATGGAGGCAGGCTAAGGGGGCTCTCATCCAGGCCGGGGAACGCACCAAGGCTCAAGCAGATTTCCGTCATTCCATTCCTCTGACTAATGTGGTAGGCCAGAAAGTTTGGCTTTCTACCAGAGAAAAACTCCCTTCTTTGCACATGCGGTAGGCCAGAAAGTTTGGCTTTTTACCAGAGACTTACCTCTTAAATTCCCTGCTTGGAAGTTAGCTCCTCATTTTGTGGGTCCATACCCGATCACCAAGCTCATCAGTCCTGTGGCCGTTAAGCTCAAATTGCCCCCCCCACCCCCAATCGTGTTCACCCCGTTTTTCACATTGCCCACATCAAACCTTTTATCCACTCTGCCCTTAACCCCTATTCCCCTGCTTCCCCGCTACCTCCCCGGCTCATTGATTGGGTCCCTGCCTGGAGGCTCCTGGATGTCAGAAGGAGGGGCTGGGGTTTCCAGTACCTGGTGGACTGGAAGGGTTATGGGCCGAAGGAGATATGTTGGGTCCCGGCCCAGGACATTCTTAATCAGTCCCTTATCGATGAATTCCTCCATCATCGAGGGTCATCCTGCCTGGGAGCACCAGGTGGCATTCCTAGAGAGGGGTGTACTGTGAGGATTGGTGGCTGATTGGTTGGTGAGTCTGTTTTTGTGTCTGCGTATTCCCTATATTCCTTCTGTGTTTCATTGTTTGTTTGGCCATGTGTGGCAACTAGCACAGGGTTTCCCTGCAGGGGTAGTGGCTGTGCTGGCTTATGGCTTAATTAGTGTCACATGTTCCTGGTTAATTGATTGCCTTTCTTGCCTATTTAACTCCCTTGTGTGTGCTGTCATGTGCCATTCTGCCATGCAGTCTAGCTCCTGTCTGTTCCTGTTGGTCTGTGTTTGTTCTCTTCTGCCATCCCAGAAACTCTCCTCAAGCCCTGTCAGCAGCTTGCCTACTCACCACTCCTGCTTGTCTTGTCTGTGCCTCTTGGCTTCCCTGTCTCTAGGGTTGTACTTATGTCTCATTTTCTGCAGTCATATCCAAGGCTCCTCAGGGATCCAACCTCTCTCCTAGCCTAACTTCCATTGGCATCCCTTTCTGACCCACCATCAGAGTCATCGATATCCACGCTGCAGTCATCATCTTCCTGCTTTGCTCCTGCATTGTATTCCACCTCCATTCCACTGTTTAATTAATTGAGTGAGATTAAAGATTAAAATCTTTGGTTTCTTCTCAGTCACCCAAGTCTGCTTTTGATTGTACCTAACAACCCAGCCATCCTATCATGCTTGCAGCGGATCCGTCAACATAGTCTCATCCGAATTCATACCAATTTGTACGACTTCATTCGTATGGAAATGTACAACTTATATATCAACCAATCACATAGTCTTCAGGACATGAGGGAACAGGGAAGCATCTCTCATTTATGGGTGTATAACTCATCTATATAAATTTGTGGGAATTTGCCACCTTGCACTATTGTGACATATTCTCGTGAGATCGGGTTGGATCCCTAGATTGCCGTGAAAGGAGTGAAATTTTGAAAGCAGGAGGATTAGTTACAGAATAAACGAATAACCCACATGGACAACACCACTTCTGGTCACATCAGAATCAAAATGAACTTGAAATGACTAGAAAAAGAACATTAGATTTGTGTTGCTGCATACAATGTGACTTTTATTTTGTGACTTTTAAACAATGTGAAAAAGTATGTGACTTTCTATATCAGTGAAAACCATCCATGAACATACATGTACTGTACAGTATGTTGTACATATAATCTGATAACTCAGATTTCTGTATGGTTTTCGCCTGAAAACTATGTAAACGTCAAATGGAACTGAAATAGGAATTTATATTGGACTAAAAAAAAAAAAAGAAGAAGAACCCTGAGATGGCCTCTGCCTCCTCATTTCAAAAGTCCACCACACACCACTGCTCCATAGAGATGTTTTTTTAATTGCATGGTCAATGCATTGAAAGTGCATGGTCCTGTTGAATGAATGTTACGGTTCAATACAAGTTAAGCTCAAACAACAGCATTTGTGGCATATTGTTGATTATCACAAATATATATATATATATATATATATATATATATATATATATATATATATATATATATGACTCATAGGTTATAATAAAAAAAAGAGCAAAAATTGAGGTAACAGAGTGACACTAACAATGGAAGTGAACGGGGGGCAGTCCCTAACTGCTAAAATGCACATTATTTCAAAAGATTTTCCACCAAGAAGTAAACATTACAAATGTTAACATGATTTTAGTATAATAAACTTGCTTACTAACCTAATCTGTGTAAAGTTATATCCAATACAACTTCATTGTTATGACATCGTAATGTCGGCAAATCCTGTAATCTGATAAACACCACAACACTGGTAAATCCCTGATTTTCTCACACTAAATTCATGTAAACACATATATTGTTTACATCTTGTAGCTATACATTTGAAAGAGTGTTAGCATTTATGGACTGGCCCCATGCACTTCCATTGTAAGTGCCTCACTGTAACCACGATTTTTGCCTTTTAAATGTGGGCCGAGTTGAGATTTTTTTTGCGGTAATCAACATTATGCCACAAATGCTGCTGATTGAGCTTAACTTGTATTGAATCCTGAATATTCCTGTAAACTATTGGGTTGCTGTGGTGGCAACAAACCTAGTATTCAAGGGAGCTATAGAGTTACCTTCAATGTTAAACCAGATGTGTTATGATTCAGGTAGCTATAACATGATGACAGTTTAGCTAACTTTAACTAACTTGCTCTGCAAGATTCCCGGAAAACTGTTACTCCTCCATGACAGTAATTGATAAAAGTGACCATAGGAAAAGACAGATTGTGCTAATGTCAACTATTGCACCCCTTGTGGCAACATAGAGAATGCAGCACATACTTTTGTTGCAGTATGATTTGCGGTCTGACAAATTTGTATAAAGCAGCAATGCATGAAATTAAGTGTTTGTGTTCACTACTTGTGTAGAGTATGTTTCGGGCCTAATAAACATATCTAAACATCGGTCTTGTGGACGTGACCCTAAACCTATACTGGACTTCCTTAAGACAGACTAGCCGAGTAGTCAAACAACCCACCAACTGATCCGTTTTGAAAATATGTATTTATGTGGCACAATTGTTCTACCTCCTTAACTGTGCTCCTTTGTTAAATGTGATAGATAGAATCAGTAATTGAGAGGAGGCATGACATTCATATCTAATACAATCCTTCCCCACCCCTCTTTTCATTACGCCAACGTAGGCTGGGTTAATAGTACCCACCACGTAATTCCTTGATCTTAACATTAGCATGACATTTCCGTGGGTGTTTATCAATTTTCTTCCCTGACAGCCCTCAAAGGAAGCGGAGAAAACCTTGTCAGTCAAGCTGTAGAGATGTATATGCTGTAACCAGTGTTGGGTAAGTCCACTACTGATTATTAATTGATTTTTCAAATTGTAATTAGATTACTTTACTAATTGCTTCATCTGGAAAGTAATTAGTTTACTAATTACTTTACTTTGAAGTTACTTTCTAAAACCAATCAAACCTGTGGAAAAAACAAATGTGACACTACTAACTCTTTTAGTACTTTAATATTGACTGAAATATTAACCAAATTACAGCAATATGACAAAGACAGCAACTTGGCTAAAGAGATCCAATGCATTTCTAAAAATGCATCTTAACTTTCTTATCTCAAATAAAAAAAATACTATATAGTAGTATCTTCAGGTATGTGTGTGTGTGTGTGTGTCTGCTATCTACAACCTTCTAAGCTGTGTGTGGCATGGATGTGTACAGTAAGCTTGTTTAGCTGTGTTTGTGTTGCTATAGCATTGTGTTTGTGTTTTATTGTGTACAGGACATAAAGAACATAAAAAGCCGTTTGCTTAGCGACATCTTTTTCAAGATACCGTTCTGCAAATGTTCCCACTTTGTGAGCGATATAGTCCTCTGTCAGACAGAAACAAGCGCTGTTTTCCATATACACCCGAAACTGATCCCTTCTCCTCCCGCAACAGCTGCAGAGGGACACCCGATGGAGACACACGAGGATGGGATGGAGCACGGATATTTAAGGAGGATTTTTTGGTGGCCTAGCCTTGCGTGCCTCAGCCAGGGCTGGGAGCATGCTGACACAGAGCTCGCTGAGATTGATTGTGAGTGCATGAAAACTTGAAACGCTTCACTTTCGTTTTCAATTTGAATAAACAACTACACTCCGCTGCATCCATAGTAACACAACACACTCATCTCATCTGCCATCGCCTCGATACCTGTCCTCAGTGCCATGGTAGTTTGTGAGAGAGCATGCTCATTTGCTGACACAGCGACACACGTAAAATTACTAACACAGGAACGTAATCAGAGCTGAAATGTCAGATCCCTCAAAAGAAGCATGGAAAGTCTAAGAGTAAAGAACGGATTTGAATAACAACTCCTCTTAATCATCAAAACATTTGAATGAATTGATAGAGGTATTGTACTGTAAATCAATTGGTGACTGAGGTCCTTTGACCATTTTTATCTTTTTGAAGGACAGTTTTTCGTACATACACTATATGGCCAAAAGTTTGTGGACACCATATGTGCTTGAACATTTGATTTAAAAACCTTAGGCATCAATTTCCCACTTTGCTGTAATAACAGCTTCCACTCTTTTGGGAAGGCTTTCCACTATACTGTATGTAGTAACATGGCTGCAGAGATTTGCTCTCATTCAGACACAAGGCTATCAGTGAGGTCAGGAACTGATGTTGGTCAATGGGGCCTGACTTACAGTTGCTGTTCCAGTTCACCCCAAAAGTGATCAGTAGGGTTCAGGTCTGGGCTTTGTGTAGGCCAGTCAATTTCTTCCACGCCAGACACAGTAAACCATTTCTTTATGGCCCTCACTTTGTTCACAGGGGCATTGTCATGCTGGAACAGAAAAGGGCTATCCCCAAACAGTTGCCACAAGTTTGGAAGCACACAAAGCCCAAGCCATTTCATAAAGAAACATTAAGATTTTTCTTTACTGGATTTAATGGAGTAACCAAATTCGTTAATTAGAAGGGGGTGTCCACAAACTTTTGGCCATATAGTGTATATCTCTATATAAAGCTGCTATAAGTAATTTTTGTGCCACCTAATGGAATTGCAAAAATCATGTTTCCCAAACACTTTCCTGTCTAGTATTTTTTGGTCTAACAGTAGCCCTGCCCCAAAGCCCATTTGTAGAGATCAGCTTCCAAGTTTTCTCGTTTTTCTTGGTTAACAAGTAAAAGTTACTGTCAGATATTTGTTTGCTGTTAATAGACTAGGGGGTAAATTCACTAAACAGTTGTGCAACTTCTGAGCATGGTATTTCAGCACAAATACCTGCGTCTTATTCACTAACAACCCGCAATCACATTTAGCAGGCCGGGTGCAATCAGCACTGAAATTGCACTGCATCTTCAATATTTAAATGAAGTCATTGTCATGTAAATTAGGCTTATTAAAGATTGCGCTTCATTCACAAAACTCTGTGCAGTTTTCCCTGTGCTATTACCACCAAATGAAAGTAGGCAGTAAAATGAATTTTATTTAAAAGAGATGTTAGTGAACATTTTCAATGCTCTGTTGAAGAGCATTATAACCTGGCATATATCCAGATGCACGGTGTTGTCAAGCGCACGTTCTGCATGTTTAAGAGATGATCCAGGCGTCTGTATCAAAGTGATGCTGTTCAGTCTTGGCAGGGTGGATCAAATACGGTGGTCTGGGGCATCCTCGGCTATATTGTGCTCAGAATCGGACCGAAAGATCAGAACAGAGTGATTTTGTGGGCATGTTTGCACCGTTGCCTGAGAGTGGGGATTCTGGAGTAGAAGTGTTTGAGGCTGCTTTGAATGTCTTTCCACTCTGGGATGTCTCTCAGTAGGGCCCAGTCAAGTTTTAATCCACCGATGTTGAATAAAAGTTTCTGACTGCACAAAAGAAATCATCCGCTTGCATGTCACCATCTTCAGCCAGGGCATCCAACTGCTTTGTTATGTCAGCGGGTATTGAATGATTCCTCAAGCCTGGCCTGCAAGACTTTTCTCAGGTTATGACTGTGCAAAGCTGCTTCTGTGGCTGATATGTGGTCTTGCTCTACTATCTCCAGTGCATGGTTAAAAGTGGCTGTTTGCTAGAGTGCAAAGCCAGTTCAAAGTTTAGTGCAAGTATCGCTGAAAATGTCTCTTAGAAACTTTTAGCATTTTTCTTGAGAAAGAAAGTATGCACACAGATCATTGAAAATGTGTAGTATTCTTTCAAGAGCTGGACCAAGAGAGAGGAAATGTGTGTTGCCATGCTGCAGTAATTTCTGATAGTCCAGCTGCATAAAATCACAAAAGTCTTTGAACTCCTTCACGCACACTGTGTAGATATGGAAGTATTTGTACACCTTCACAACAAAACTCCCTAAAGACAATCCAATGCTGTTTGCAATATGTTATGGATGATATGTGCATTACAGCCAATCCCCAAAAGTTCCCTTCCTTGCTTTGACTGCAGCATTCTCCAGATATTGCCTTTACCAGCTCTCTTAACACCACCAAAATTTGTGTTGGTGTTGTCGGCGCAGAGGGCAATACGTTTTTGATGAAGGCCATGTTTTTCAGTGATGTTGGAAATGTAGTCAGTTTGCAAATCCAACATCTCACCTGGCAGAGACGAAAACTCAATTATCTTGACTTTTATACCGTCTGGTGTATTAAAGTAACACACAAGCACAGGGAACAATTTTATGTCTTTGTGATTGGATGCATCCACAGTCAAACGAGCACTTGTCCAAATCACTCTGAACTTCTTCCTCTGAAAAAGGAGTGAGTACACTGCATATGGCAGCTTCAGATTTGGTGCGGGCAGAAGAAAATTTCAGATCAAACAATTTCTTGATCAGTTTCGCAATGCAGTCAGCCGACTGAAAACTATGGCCGTGCACAACAGAATGACAAGCAAAAAGTCCTTCACTTACGTGCAACTTGTCAGATTCAGAACTTACGCTTCACAAAAAAAAATCGCTAACACTTGGTGTGGCACAGTTACTTTCAGCAGCATCCACATGCTTTTTTGTATGAACATGCGGCGCGATGTTGGTGCAGCCTCCATTGGCGATGGAAAAGCGAGCTCCACAAGTCTCACACCTCACTTTACTAGGCTCTGTCTGTGACTGATCCTCTGTAAGATCCTCGTTAAATGTACATGCACGCTTCCTTGACATTTTTCCAGCTGCAATTTCATCTGTGTGCTCTTTCAAACTGACTCTTCAATCAGTTCACTAAATGGACATCTATTGATAGGGGATTGTGATTGGATAGTTTAATCCAATCATGTACTTCAAATAACACGGTGTGATGTGATTTTATTGGTTTTACAAGCCGTATCCTTGGCTACCTTTGATTAGAATACTCACGTGACTGAGAAAGCTGCGTAGACAATTTTTAGGAAAAAAATCTAGAATTGTAGACATTTTAGGAGAGGGGAAATACGGGACAAAACACAATTTTTTCAGAATAAGTCAGGACACTAGAAAAAGTGCTTAAATAATGGACTGTCCCAGAAAAACAGGATGTCTGGCCACCCTACTATGAAGCCAGGTGCATTCAATCCAAACTTCCTATTTAAAGTTAAGTTTAAGGCTGCAGATGATGTTTGGACCACTCAACATATCTGGCAGACATGGGACAATGGTACATAGTTTCAGAATTTATAATGTATAATTTTATTTTAACATGGTTGGCAGTGATTGGATGATGCTGGCCAATACTTCTCATCTCCTCAGTGGCAACAGTAAGATGGCAAGATGGTGTGTAGCTCTTCAGTTCTTTTGTTGTTTTTGTTTGTTTGTCCTGTGTTTAGTAGTTTTCCAGTCATTTTTACCAGGGACGAACTGCTGAACATTCGGCAACATATACCAGACAACCTTTTCCCGGTTTTTGAATATTCGGACGTTTTGCTGGACATTTTAGTTGGAGGTGCGGCTGTGTTGTTTGAGAGACGCAGGCGAGGGAGACGAGCAGGCCTGCTGGTCAGGCTCCGTCGGCGTGGCTTTCGAACAGTGCTGCCAAGTATTCATCTAGCGAATCTCCGCTCTCTTCCTAACAAAACGGATGAACTACATCTCCTCACCTGCACAAACAAGGACTTTTCAAACTCTGCTGCCTTGTGCTTCACAGAAACCTGGCTGAGTGAAGCCATTCCGGACAGCACGTTACATCTGCCGGGCTTTCAGCTGTTCAGAGCGGATCGCATCGCGGAGTTAACAGGGAAAACGAGAGGCGGTGGAACATGCTTTTACATCAGTGAAAGTTGGTGTACAGATGTAACAACGGTAAAGAGGATGTGCTGTCCTAATTTGGAAACGCTCTTTATTAACTGTAAGCCGTTCTACTCGCAGTGGGTGTTTTCCTCGTTTATTCTGGTGAGTGTATATATCGCGCCAAACGCATGTTTGAACACAGCGCTGCAACAGCTGACTGATCAAATCACAGACATGGAACAACAATACCCGGACTCAGTTATTATTATTCTTGGGGATTTTAACAAAGCAAATCTCACACATGAACTGCCCAAATACAAACAGCTCATTACATGCCCCACCAGAGACAGGAACATACTGGATCATTGCTAACAATAAAGGATGCATATCGCTCTGTCCCTAGAGCAGCTTTGGGACTCTCTGATCACTGTCTGGTTCATCTTTTTCCAACCTACAGGCAGAAATTAAAATCAACCAAGCCAGTAGTAAGGACTGTAAAGAGATGGACCAATGAAGCAGAGCAGGAACTACAAGCCTGCTTCGATTGCATGGATTGGAGTGTTTTTGAGGCTGCAGACACCAATCTGGACGAGCTCACAGATACTGTTACATCATAATCAGTTTCTGTGAGGAAATGTGCGTTCCTACTAGGGCTTATTTAAAGTTCAACAATGACAAACCGTGGTTTACAGCAGAGCTCAGACAGCTTCGTCAGGCCAAAGAGGATGCTTACAGGGGTGGGGATAAAGTCTTGTACATTCAGGCCAGGAACACACTGAACAAGGAAATCAGAGTGGCTAAAAGACGATACTCTGAGAAGCTGAAAAACAAGTTTTCAGCTAACGACCCTGCATCAGTGTGGAGTGGCATGAAACAACTCATAAATTACAGGACTTCTACCCCCAACCCTGTGGTGGACCAACAACTGGCTGACAACCTGAATGTGTTCTACTGCAGGTTTGAAAGGCCCAATCTCACACCCCACACCCACTCTGACCTTCACTTCACACAAACACCAACACCTCCTGCAACCCCCCCCCCCCTCCCCCCCCCACTCCCCCCTCCTGCTACTCAACCTGCACTTAAGATCTGTGAAGATAATGTGAGCCGGGTCTTTCGGAAGCAAAAGACGAGGAAAGCTTCAGGCCCAGATGGCGTCTCACCAGCGTGTCTTCAATCCTGTGCTAACCAGCTGGCCCCCATCTTCACACAGATCTTCAATAGATCACTGGAGCAGTGTGAAGTCCCATGCTGCTTCAAACACTCAATCATTATTCCTGTCCCAAAGAAACCAAAAATCACAGGACTTAATAACTACAGACCTGTCGCCCTGACATCTGTGGTCATGAAATTATTTGAGAGACTGGTGTTGGCCCACCTGAAGAACATCACTGGACCCTTTCTAGATCCCCTTCAATTTGCTTATCGAGCAAACAGGTCTGTGGATGATGCAGTCAACATGGGATTGCATCATATACTGCAACATCTGGACAGACCAGGGACATATGCAAGGATCCTTTTTGTGGACTTCAGTTCGGCTTTCAACACCATCATCCCAGCTATTTTCCTGAATAAATTACACCAACTCTCTGTTCCCATGTCTATCTGTCAGTGGATTACCAGCTTTCTGACAGACAGGCAGTCTGTCCTCTGCACTTCAGTAACTGTCTGGTTACAGACACTTCCAGAGTGAGGAAAAAGGCTGGAAAAATCACTCTGGACCCCACTCACCCTGCCCATTACCTTTTTGAACTGTTGCCTGCTGGCCGACGCTTCAGAGCTCTGAGCACCAGAACCATCAGGCACAGGAACAGTTTTTTCCCTCAGGCTATCCATCTCATGAACAGTTAAATTCCCACATTGAGCAATAACTATGTGCAATACACAGTTTAGTCTTTTTTATATTTATCCAACACATCCAACCTCTTCTGCCATTTCATTCCTCTGAAGATTGTATTTGCACTGTACATAACAGATAACAGATTTGTATTAGATTTGCACTACGTATGTGTATGTGTGTATGCATGTATGTGTGTGTCTGTGAGTGTGTGTACGTATGTGTATAATTATTTTTTATTATTATCTATGTCTTGCTGCTGTTTTTGTATTGTTGTACACTGGAAGCTCCTGTCACCAAGACAAATTCCTTGTATGTGTAAGCATACTTGGCAATAAAGCTGATTCTGATTCTGATTCTGAACAGTAGAGAGAGTGTCGGAATCAGTTTTTAGGAGAAGACATTATTTAAGTATGCTGGGTGAAGGATTATTTACATATTAATTTTCTAACTGAGAGATACGATCTGTCAGATCTGCCATAGATCTCCTCTGTTTGTTCTTTTCAAATGACATATAAGATATAATTTGTCCTCTAATATAGGCTTTGAATGTTTCCCAGAGGGTGCTATGTGTTATATCCGGGGTAGCATTCATGCTGATAAAAAAGTCTATTTGAGAAGAAATAGTCTGTTCAAAGTCTTCAATAGTTAGCAGGCGAACATTCAGCCTCCAGAGTGGGCGTTGCGTGTACCTACACTCAAACCTCAGGCCTAAAGTAAGAGGAGAATGATCTGAAATAACAATTGCATTATAAGTACAATGTTGAACCAAAGGTAAGAGCTTGTTGTCGATTAAAAAGTAATCAGTGTGGGAAAAAGATTGATGAACATGGGAAAAGAAGGAATAACCATGCGTAAATGGGTTCAAAAATCACCAAACATCTGTAACAGCGTAATCATTAAGAAAATAATTTATTATTTTTGCTGACTTCGAGAGGGTTGTTCCTCTTTGAGAAGCTCTGTCAAGTTGGGGATTTAGGCAAAGGTTGAAATCTCCCCGGATAATCAAATAACTAGAATGTAAATTTGGTAAGACAGAGAGGAACTTAATAAAAAATGTATCATCATCAAAATTAGGTGCATAGTTATTAGCCCCACAGGGGTATTAAACAGCAGCCCAGATACTATGATGTATCAACCATTATGGTCAGCCAGCACATCTGAGGGATTAAAAGAAATATCTTTATGAATAAGGATAGCAACTCCCCTTGCTCTACTAGAAAATAATGAGTGAAAAGATTGTGAGTCCCATGTTCTGCGTAATTTAGTGTGATCAGAGACATTGAGATGTGTTTCCTGCAAAAAGACAACTTCAGCGTGTAAGCTATCCAGATGAGTTATCACTTTGTTAAGTTTAGAAGGACGACCAAGACCTTTCACATTCCAGCTTACAAAAGTAATGACCCTGCTTATAGATATAAAGTTGAGAATAAAATTCTGAAAAACAACAAACCAGTAACCCACATCCACTTCAACACCTCCCTGAACAAGGTGTATGCAAGAACCCATAAGGCAAGAAAACACAGACAATGAACTTCAGGTCTAGGATACGCCAGCAAAATCTAAACTAAGTGCATCATCAGTTGAACAGACATAAATAAAGTACATAGACCACAGCATAGGTGTCTATCCAGCTGACACTTAAAAAAAAAAAAAAATGCCATGAGTGGCAGAATGGTTAAAATCAAATCAGTTTCAAATCAAACTATAGGTAGACTACAGTCTAACGCATGGTGCAAAATTAACAAACAGTGGTTTTTAGAAAAGAAAAGAGTGAAAAATAAAAAAATAACACACTGGTCATGACAAAGTGTGATCATTCCACATCATCACAGAGATAAGGTACCTTGCAAAATTGCATGGTAGACAATGTCCTCAAAAGACGGCAGATAGCCTTCAGCGCCAGAATCCAGAACATATAGAGTTCCCAGCTACTCCGGTGAGTTTGCTGCTCCGCTCGTTTTTATATATTCCATCACTTTCTGAGGATCTGTGAAAAGCTGCTCTGTGTTACTTGGCAGAGTGATCCGAAATCTGGCAGGATGACAAAAGCCGAATCGAGCTCTTGAACATTCTGTAGATATTTGCGCACCTCACCGAACACTGCTCTTTTCTTGGCCTCATTAGCTGTAAGATCAGGGAAGAGAAAGACAGGTTTTCCATTGTAGGTCAGCCTTCTGTTTTGATGTGCCCTTTGGAGAATCTGTTCACCAATGTGGTAGAAATGGACCCTAATAATGAAGGGCCTGGGTGGTTGACCGGGTTTGGGCTTTGGCTGGAGTGACCTATGAGCTCGATCGAGCAAAGGCTTCTCTTCCAAGTTCAACAGGTCGTGGAGAAAGTTGGAAACAATTTCCGTCGGATGGTTGCCCTCTTCTCCCTCGCCAATTCCAATTAGCCTGATGTTATTTCTCCTTGATCTGCTTTTGAGATCCTCATACTTTGAAGACAGAGCATTAACCTCGGTCTGAAGTTTGGCCATGGTAGTTTCAAGGCGTGCAAGAGTGTCACTTACGGCCGTCAAAGAGTCCTCAATGGCTCTCAGCCACTCCTCCTGTGAACTAAGCGATTGCTGTACTGTGGCAACAGCTGAAGTCAGCTCTTCTTCAACACCGTTGATGTCTGATTGTAGACCACTAATCGCACTTTCATTCTTAACACAAATGTCATTTTTCATGGATTCGAGTGATTGTTTGAATATTTCAGCTGTGAGTGATTCCCCCTCATGAGTACCTCTTCAGTCAGCCGAACTAGCCGTGTTAGCCCGCGTCTCTTTGCTGCCTCGTTTGCTGCCCGGAGCTGCCATAACACACACAATATCCACTAACTTTGTGCCAGTGTGTGTTCATAAATCATACCACAGTGAAAAAATAAATGAAATAAGCTTCTAGGTCTGATTTTTATTTAGTTGAAATTTCACCTGCGAGGAGCTCACTAAAAACGCATCCACATCGCGTTCGTGCAACACCCCCAGACCCCCCCACCACTGGATACGTTTTAAGAACGCCGGTAAAAATGTATACATGCAACTTCAAAAATCTGAAGGGGGGGGGGAACTATGTTTGCCGATTGGTTTTTGCTTAAATAGTTTATGACCTTACCCTGATAAAGGAAAACTGTTTAATCCATATACATGATTTTCCATGTTTTCAGCTTATTAAGCATAATCGGTGTAATGTGAACACTCACTATAAGTGAACGTTTTATCATCTGCCAGGCATAAATTATACATCTGATCGCTTAGAAAATTAATAGCATACATCCCCTCAATAACCCTAAGTATGGGCAATAATAATAGTAATACTTGCCTTAGCAAGTACAAATAACTAGTGGTTGATGCTCTTAAATTATTTTAGGACAATGTAACATACAAAATAACCAGTAAAATGTGCCATGTATACTATTTGATATTTAGATTTTCATTTAAGATGCTCATTTAATTTAACTAGTTTGCCCGCTCATCCAGCTCTCGGCTTTTAATGGTAAACTGATTTGGCTTGCTGTCTCGGATGGAGGGGCTCGAGATCGAGACTCAATTTGAGCTCTGGTACCAAAAAAAATTTCTCTGCTCTCAAGATTGTAATTTTAGAAAAATCTACTGATGTTGTCTTTAAACCTCAGTTTGTAAAGGTTTCTACAAACCACAACCACATAATAGAGAACAGTGAATAGTTCAGTGTGAAACAATTAACATTGTAAGACCCTTGAAATTACCCTTACATTCCCCACAATGTAGCAAATGTTTGTTAGCCGATTAGTGTGCTATAATGACAGAAGCAAATATTGTTGCAGTAAGGTGAATGTATTGGATCTGGATGTAGTCATGCAGAATGTTCTACAGAGAATTGGAGAAGCAAAGCTTGTTAGTTATTGATCAGTGTCTCAGGCAAAGGGATTAGCAGGAATGTCACAGTGTGTTTGTGAATGCCAGTGGCTGTCGCATGAAGCGAGGAACTAATCAATTGTGTTTTCTTCCAGGAACCGACAAGAGGCAGTTCAAATGAGACTCTATCTAAAGTTAGCATCAGGTGAGAGACCGACACATTAGAAAAATCACTTTGAAAGGTCACAGCGACAATGGTGGGAAGAACAGGATGGTTCAGAGCATTTCAGTTTTTCTCTTGGCACTTTTAGTGGGGCTGGCTAAGTCAAGTTATAAAGTCTAAGTCATTATTGCTCATACTAGGGTTAGGGATTTGAACAATTTAACAAACTAACCCAGCCCGGTCTCATGACAAGTTGTAATAATAGTACGAGATTGAGAAATCGTTTTATTTTACACCCAAAGATAAAAGTGAACAAACTAATGAACAAAGCTATTATAAGTTTTAAGTGCAACCTCTAACCCAGTTATAAATCTTACCATAAAGTGTAACCCCTTACCCAAACGCTAAACATAAACCATTATTTAAAATGGAAAATAACATTTGTCTACCACTGGGAAAAAAACATCAGGGTTTGGAAGGAAAAGGGCTCTTTTGCACTACAACATACACTCACTGAGGACTTTATTGGAAACACCTGTACACCTACTTATTCATGTGATTATCTAATCAGCCAATCATGTGGCAGCAGTGCAGTGTATAAAATCATGCAGATATGGGTCAGGAGCTTCAGTTAATGTTCACATCAACCATCAGAATGGGGAAAAAATCTCAGAGATCTTTAGATCTTTAGTGATTTAGACCGTGGCATGATTGTTGGTGCCAGATGGGCTGGTTTGAGTATTTCTAAAACTGCTGATCTCATGGGATTTTCACACCCAACAGTCTCTAGAGTTTACTCAGAATGGTGCCAAAAACAAAAAACATCCAGCAAGCGGCAGTTCTGTGGACGGAAATGCCTTTTTGAAGAGAGAGGTCAGCAGAGAATGGCCAGACTGTTTGGAGCTGACAGAAAGGCTACAGTAACTTAGATAACCACTCTGTACAATGAACAGAATAGCATCTTAGAATGCACAACATGTCGAACTTTGAAGCGGATGGGCTATAACAGCAGAAGAACACATCGAGCACTTTATTAGGACCATAGTGTTCCATTGTGAGTGTATTTTGCAATACATCATTCATTTGTATAGATTAAATAAATATAAAATGAGTAACCAAATTTGTTCACTGAGGTTCCCTTTCTTAAAGTAAAGTGTTGGATAGGAGGCTGGTTAAAAATGTACGCCTGTATTATACAATATCGATTAATAATTTTGTTTGGTTTGTCTTTATGGGAATAAAAGTTTAACCTTTTCGTATGAGCCAGTTAGTACAATACTTTATGATTTCACCATCTTGTATGAATTCTTACGATATTACATGAGACTGTGTTGCCTAACCCTATAACTCGTCTGCATTCTTTGTGCTACAGACATGAATGATACCTCAAATCATGCAACATGTTGAGAAGAGGTTATAACTTGAAAACAGATGCTATTTACATTTCCAAGTGATCAGACTTGGGATTTTTGCATGGCGGACGATAAAACTTCGAAACAACTCAACAGACTTAAATTGAAGGATGAACCCGAGCCATATCATACCATATCATATTAATATTTTTGTAAACGGTGTTGGTACAAATCCTTTACCCACGTACACTATATGGCCAAAAGTTTGTGGACACCCCCTTCTAATTAACGAATTTGGTTACTCCATTAAATCCAGTAAAGAAAAATCTTAATGTTTCTTTATGAAATGGCTTGGGCTTTGTGTGCTTCCAAACTTGTGGCAACTGTTTGGGGATAGCCCTTTTCTGTTCCAGCATGACAATGCCCCTGTGAACAAAGTGAGGGCCATAAAGAAATGGTTTACTGTGTCTGGCGTGGAAGAAATTGACTGGCCTGCACAAAGCCCAGACCTGAACCCTACTGATCACTTTTGGGGTGAACTGGAACAGCAACTGTAAGTCAGGCCCCATTGACCAACATCAGTTCCTGACCTCACTGATAGCCTTGTGTCTGAATGAGAGCAAATCCCTGCAGCCATGTTACTACATACAGTATAGTGGAAACCCTTCCCAAAAGAGTGGAAGCTGTTATTACAGCAAAGTGGGAAATTGATGCCTACGGTTTTTAAATCAAATGTTCAAGCACATATGGTGTCCACAAACTTTTGGCCATATAGTGTATTTTGTGGTAAAGTTTATGAAACCTCGTAACTTTGGAAGACAAACTATCTAACGAAAAACTCAAGCTCATTTGATGTTCCTGTGACGAGGGCAAATGCCACTTTAGACGTTGTAGGTATTAGTTCAGGAACAAATAAGGTTATTACTGTAACGAATGAGGCTGGTATCCCTTCAGCCGACCGCCAGAGGGAGCCCTCTCCCGAATACTGACACTGAACTGTTTCTTCTATGGTGACTTCCTGTTTGTATCATATAAATAGCCATGCCTTGCCATTGTGACTTTGTGAAGTATTGCCAGTTTCACTGCATTACAAAGCGTTATTCTCATTGCCTGTCTCATTACCTACTTTTTATGACCATTGTACCTGCTTTACTGGATTACCAATTTTGGATTGCTGTTTTGCTCTGTTTGCCTAGTTGGACTGATTACCTGTTGACAACTACTTTGCCTGTTCAATGATTATGTCTTTGCCTTGTGTTTTGGATTTGTATGCTGATTGTAAATAAACTTCCTGCATTTGGATTCTACCTTCGCCTCCATGTCGAGTCCCTCACAGAATACTTCGCCAAACCAGTGAATCCAGCGGAACTTTCTCAGCTCCAGGCTGCATTCACTCACCAGAGCGAACTGCTCAAAAGTTTCCAGGAACAATTGAACCACCTAAGAGCTGCAAATGAGAACCTCACCCGCTATATCCGTTCTCTTCCATCTCCACAAGCTACACCGGTAAGATTCGATCTTCCTGATAAGTTTGATGGCTCGCCAGAGAAATGTAAGGGATTTTTACATCAGTGTAAAGTATATTTCTCCAATCAACAAGAGTCATTCAGTCAGGAGTCCAAAAAATGTGCATTTATGATGACATTACTTACCAGTAAAGGACTAGACTGGGCCTCCGCTGTTTGGGAGAGTGCTAATCAGCTTCAAACATCATTTAATTACTTCGCTTCCCAGATCCATGACGTGATTGAATATCCAGAGGGAGGTAAAGATGTCTCTGTTCAGCTGCTTCATGTTTGCCAGGGTTTACATTCTGCAGCTGTCTTTGCCATACACTTCAGGACATTAGCAGCCCAAAGTGGATGGAACGAGATCGCACTCAAGACTGTGTTCAGAGAGGGACTGAACTACAATCTACAGGCCGAACTTGCATGCAAGAGTGAGGATTCAACACTCACTGAATTCATTTGGTTTGCTGTAAGGATTGATAATTTACTATGCAATTCACCACGCTCAAAGATGAGTTCCAAGTCAAACCATTGGTCCATAGTCAAGTCCAGGCATGCCCCAACGCCCCTGAACCTATGCAGATCGCCTATGCCAGAGTTTCTGATGAAGTACATGATTGTTGTCATAAAGAGCAACTGTGTTACTACTGTGGTGAGAGGAATCATTGAAACTCTGCATGCCCTCACAAAGGCAAGAAATATCCAGACTCTAGAACTAATGTGAGTACCAAGAACATTTCATCTCCCACACACCACAGTTTCTCTCTTCCCATTGAACTCTCCTTTGATGACAGAGAAATGTGTTTCTGCACTCATCGACTCAGGGGCTGCTGTAAATTTGATTCACCAAGAGCTAGTACAAGAACTCCATATCCCTACAGTACCTTGTATACCCACCATTAATATCAATGCTGTGAATAATGCACCTATAGGCACAGGCATCACTCACCAAACTGTTCCAGTTACATTACGGATTGGATTGTTTCACACAGAAACAATATCTCTTTATGTTATCAACTCACCCAAGCATCTTCTCATCCTGGGTCATCCATGGCTGGCTATCCATGATCCCATCATCTCCTGGAACCAGGGTGAGTTAAAACAATGGTCAGATTATTGTCAGTCAAACTGTCTTCATGTCACAGTCACCATGCCATGTTTAACTACTAGCATTGAAAGTCCAGAGAACCAAGCTCAAATCCAGGTCCCCATGGAATATTCTGAATTTGCTGAGGTCTTCAGTAAAATCAAGACAACCCAACTACCCCCTCATCGTCCATGGGTCTGCTCTGTTGAGTTACTTTTTAACATGGCACCCCCTAGGAGCAAAGCCTATCCATTGTCAACACCTGAAACCAAGGCCATGGAGATTTATGTCAAGGAGGCTTTAGCTTAAGGGTTAATTCGCCCTTCCACCTCACCAGCTGCAGCAGGCTTCTTCGTCAAGAAGATGGAGGGCTCCATCCATGCATTGACTACCGAGGATTGAACATGGTGACAATCAAGTACAGGTACCCACTCTCTCTTGTGCCGTCTGCCCTAGAACAGCTATGTGAAGCACACATCTACACAAAACTGGATTTGAGAAGTGCTTACAACCTGATCTGCATTAGAGAGCGAGTCGAGTGGAAAACCGCATTTATCATCACTAGGGGGCACTATGAATACCAGGTGATGCCTTATGGCCTGGCCAACGCACCAGCTGTGTTCCAGTCATTCATCAACAAGATCTTCAGAGACCTCCTCAACAGATGTGTCATCGCCTGCATTGATGATAAACTCATATACTCCCAAGATAAAGCACAACACATCAAAGATGTTAAAATGGTCCTCTCCCGCCTTCTGAAGCACCAACTCTACGTGAAAGCAGAAAAGTGTGAGTTCCACGCTACCCATACAACATTCTTAGGGTATATCATCAGTCATAGAGGTGTTGAGATGGATAACTCCAAGATCAAGGTGGTCACGGAGTGGCCAAGAGCCAACACTGGTAAGGAGCTTCAACGTTTCCTGGGTTTTTTGGACTTCTACAGGAGGTTTATCCGCAACTACAGTCTCATCTCTGCCCCTTTAAACATCATTGCTCAAAGGAAAACCATCCAAGTTACCATGGAGTGACTCTGCTCAAAAAGCCTTCAACACCCTCAAGACAAGTTTCACAACTGCCCACATTCTCAAGCACCCAGATCCTAACCAACCGTTCATTGTGGAAGATGATGCCTCAGACTGCGGCATAGGGGCAGTTCTCACTTAATGCCACAGTAATCCTGGAAAACGTTATCCTTGTGCTTTCTTTTCCTGTAAACTGAACTCAGGTGATAGGAAATATGATGTTGGAAATAAAGATACTCTCCATGAAGGCTGCACTAGAAGAGTGGCGCCACTGGCTTGAAGGTTCTGTCCATCCATTCCAAGTAATCACCGACCATAAGAACCTTGAATACATCAAGGGAGCAAAACGTCTTAATCCACGACAAGCCCGATGGTCACTCTTCTTCACAAGGTTCCAATTCACAGTCACTTACCGCCCTGGCAGCAAAAACTGCAAAGCTGTTGCTCTTTCTCGTCTTCACGATCCCCTTCACAATTTACCATTACCACCTTCTGTTATCATCGCACCCATAAGCTGGTACATCATGGAAGAAATCCAAAGAGACCACAGTTCACTTCCAGAGTCTGGCATGCTTTCTGTAAACAGCTAGACATCAATGTCAGCCTCACGTCTGGTTATCATCCTCAGGCTAACGGACAGGTGGAGAGGCTAAACCAGGAAATCGGCAGGTATCTCAGGTCTTAATGCAGTCGAGAACAACAGGGGTTGAGCGACTTCCTCCCATGTGCTGAATATGCCCAGAACTCCCTCATGCATTCATCTACTGGACTCACTCCTTTCTAATGTGTGCTGGGCTACCAACCTCCTATGATCCCTTGGTCAGGTGAACCCTCTATGGTGCCAGCGGTGGATGATTGGATCAGGCGGAGCGAGCAGGTGTGGGACAGTGCGCACGTCAGATTGCAGTGGGCCATCCGGGCCCAACAGATCCAAGCTGATCGACAGAGGTGTCCCCACCCCGACTATCAATCTGGCCAGAGAGTCTGGCTATCTACACGGGACCTCAAGTTGCGGCTACCCTACAGGAAGCTCAGCCCCAGGTATGTTGGTCCATTCAGAATTGTCAGACAAATCAATCCTGTAACTTACTGACTGGAGCTACCTTCTAACTACCGCATCTCTCCTTCCTTTCATGTGTCATTGTTGAAACATGTCCACCTGACATCTGGCCCCGGAACCATGGATCCTGAGCCGCCACCTCCATTGGAGATTGACGGATCACCTGCTTACATGGTCAGAGAGATCATAGACTCACGTCATAGAGGGGGCCAGATGCAGTACCTGGTGGACTGGGAAGGTTATGGACCAGAGGAGAGATCATGGGTAGCCACCAAGGACATACTGGATCCATCCCTGATCCGAGACCAAGCACACACGAATCGTCCTGCACCACGACCAAGGGGACGACCAAGAAGAAGAACACCAGGAGTTGTTTGTAGGGGGGGGGGTTCTGTAACGAATGAGGCTGGTATCCCTTCAGCCGACCGCCAGAGGGAGCCCTCTCCCGAATACTGACACTGAGCCGTTTCTTCTATGGTGACTTCCTGTTTGTATCATATAAATAGCCGTGCCTTTCCATTGTGATTTTGCGAAGTATTGCCAGTTTCACAGCCTTACCAATCGTTATTCTCATTGCCTGTTTCATTGCCTACTTATGACCACTGTAAACCTGCTTTACTGTTTGCCTGGTTGGACTGATTACCTGTTGACAACTACTTTGCCTGCTTCAATTACGTCTCTGCCTTGTGTTTTGGATTTGTATGTTGATTGTAAATGAACTTACTGCATTTGGATTCTACCTTCGCTTCCATGTCGAGTCCCTCACAGTTACCTGGGGCTGAAGAGACTTGCTTCAAACTTTGTGTGACCTTAGTTGTTTTGTCTTATCCTGAGACACAAGGCTTGCAGAAGGAACAAACACTCACTGTTATCAGGTTTCATCTGGAGCTTTACTTCTGTTACATGCTAATTGAGTTCATTGGTGGTGCAATGCATTAGATTCAAGGGTCTAAAAATTGTTAGCACATGGCTGTTTTATAATCAGGGGCTTTTGGTTAAAAAACAAGCATGACATTTGCTAATGTTATAGTATTTTTAGACATTTGATTTCAGAAAATACTCCTTTCCTCAGTGTGACAACTGAAATGAGGTTCTTGGGAAACTTATTGCAGATCCTTCTGGTAATAAACATGGACAAAATAACACAAATATGAGGTCCATACTTTAACACTCAAACCTAAACTATTAATTAGAAGGATGTTAAAGAATTAAAAATTAAATAAAACTAGATATTTTAAATTTTCTGATGAAATGTGAATATGCTTTCTTGTCACCGCCATATAGCGCTGAGTTGTTTATAGCACATTATGTGGTTGTTAGGATGTTCTGGGTGGTTGCTTACCAACATGATCACACAGGAAATCGACATGCGTTGACCCCATTTAGCAGAGTATCTAACAAGCGTCATTGCCCTCCCCAGACATTTCTGCATTAATTAAAATGTGTTTCCCTTTCCCTGTGGTGCTATGTACGTTGTTCATTGTGAGAGCAGTCTCAGAGCCACTGGTTAGAGGTCTGCATGGGCCTTAAAATGAAACCCGACCTGTACCTGAGACCCTACCCAGCCCAAATGATACCATCAGATTTTAAGCCCGAACCCAACCCGTAATTTCTCCTCCTAGCAAGTGCTGATGCAATAGGCTGTAATTTATGTAAGCATATAGGCAACATTCATAACAGTACTGAAACGGTAAACATACACAGTTTTAACAAGGCACGGCAGCCCCTTAGTACACAAGAGCAGAAGGTGAAAAAAGCATTGCCTTTCTGTTTATTTGCTGAAACTTCACTTGGTGCAGAACAATCTGGAATAATTTGAAACAATGCAACAGTCCCCTCTATGCAGCCTGAACTTGTTTAGAATGTTCAATCTTTGTGACAGCTGCGTTAAAAACAATCTAGATGCAGCGCAAAGAATGAAACAGAGTGCAGGCGTCTCAACAGGTGTTTTTGAAAACGTGAAGTTCTTTTTAACTTGACATGGTGTTTAAAATACGCCGGTCCTGTGCGAGAAGCTGAAGAAAAAGCGAGACGGAGTGCAAATGTCAAAGACATTCGTCCAGCATGTGTTTAAACAATGGGAAAACAGAACAGACGCACGCAAAAACACATTCTGTGTTTTACTATAAACAATTTTTTTTTTTTTACTATAAACCTCCTCTTTCACTTTTAGATGTAAGTGTAACTATACAAGCGCCACATATGACTTTCAGATGTGTAAGTGAAAGTGAAAGTGGAGATTTAAAGTAAAAAATGACTTAAATATTGATCTGTTTCTCACCCACACATATCATATATGATATATCACTTTAAAGATATGGATTTAACCACCGGAGTCATATGGATTACTTTTATGCTGCTTTTATCTCCTTTTTGGACCTTCAGATTTCAGGCCACCATTCACTTGCTTTGAAAAGACCAACAGAGCTGAGATATTCTTCTAAAAATCTTAATTTGTGTTCAGCAGAAGAAAGAAAGTCATACCTATCTTG